>NC_134698.1:41933326-42533326 GCF_050947455.1 Rhinoderma darwinii | reverse complement strand
TAGAATGGATGTTGCCTCAAGGCCTAAATTTGACAGGGGAAATTAGAAGCTTCTTAAAGGTAGTTAAAAGGCCAGTGGTTGCCTGACGCACCTGCATCATGTTACACGCTCACAGACAGGCCATCCTGTTGTTTCATGCATTATTCACTTGTCTTGGTGGGCTAAGGTCTGTCCATTTTACCAAGATAAGCATTTTATCAAACGCTATGGCTGAATGTTTATGAGACACTAAGTCTAAAGCATCTTTACAAATTTTCAGTGGTGGAGACAGAGAAATACTTAGTCAAATTTTAGATTACAATTAAAGGTTCTTTGACTGGCAGAGGACACAGGTTCCTTCTTTTGCTCCCTGTTGTTTAAGGGCCCTGAGGGGATGGGCCGCAGATCACAAGGGGTATCACTCGTCAGGCGTGCCGGGTCTCGAGTGACACAGTACAGGCAGTGCAATTAATCTGATATGACAAGTGACAATCTGTTATGTTTTGTGTCGAATGCAAACATACAAATGTTTGCAATGAGCTTAGGGGCTGGATATGACAGCTCACATCATTTTTATTACCTTTTCCAGTGCCACGCACGGCATTAACTACATAGGAGCTGGAGGTTTCTGGATCCAAATGAGGGTATAAAGGACTAGAAGAGAAAGCTGTAGAAAAGCAATATATTTTGTAAAGATAACATGCATAAGCACAGTCTCTATAGTTCTCCTCCTCAAGTTACTATGTTGACCTTATCCACGGAGAAGTCAACTGTAAAACTATGCTTACAATAAAATAAGAAGGAACTTGCTTGATTTTAAAAAAAAGGTGCATTTTTGGTTTTACTGGAAGGATGATGGTTCAATTTATGGACCCACACTGTTCATAGTAGTGATGCATCTACATGCACCTTGGGCAAGGGTCATTTTGGAACTGTAAGTTTGTCTTCAATTACACATTGGGAAGAGGGGAATCGTTTTAAGAAAAAAGGGACAAAATGCAAGTTGCCTTCTAGGATACTGCTTTACATTAAGGGTATGTGCACACACAAAATCAAAAACGTCTGAAAATAAGGAGCTGTTTTCAAGGGAAAACAGCTCCTGATTTTCAGACATTTTTTAAGGCATTTTTTACGGCCGTTTTTGGAAAACGAGGCGTAAAAAAAACGCCCGTCGGAACAGAATGCCGTATTTCCCATTGAAATCTATGGGCAGATGTTTGGAGGCGTTCTGCTTCCGATTTTTCAGCCGTTTTTCGAGAAAAACTCTGTGTGAACATACCCTAAGGGCTCCTGCACATGGCTGTATTACAACTCCATACAATCTATTTCCTGAACTTATGTTCTTAGTGGGGCTAACAATATAATTTCTCTATTTCACGTGCACATGTACTCACACAAACGAAATCCAATCCAGTAAGATTTTGATTTTGGGTGTAGGAGGAATCCTAAGTACCCGGAGGAAACCCAATCATGTGCAAAGGAGACAGACTGTGCACACGCTCCTGGACAGATTTAACCCCAAGACTTCAGTGCCACAATTGTCCTAATTGGAAAGTCCGCCGCTTCCTGCTGCCGCCGTATACCTACCAGGTGCTGGTGCCACTCCTCTCCTCCGGTCTCTATTGCTAGCGGCCTGCCATGTTTCTGATGCTCACCTTCAGTCCTGCCTTCTGTGACTCCTAGTACGTGTGCACTGCCTCTCCCTGATGGAAACGTTGTAGAACCCACTGTAGATCCGCAGGCGCACAAAAAGTTTACTACAATCAATGCTTCACAGTAAATTCACATGTAAAACCGCTGCGGAAAATCTGCAATGATTTCAGCATCTACATTGTGTTTCTGCAGCAATGTGCGCAAAAAAAAACCCACACTAATTCTCTGACCCATTTACCCGCATATTTATAAGATTTTGTTGTAGATTTTCTATAGCGGAGAATCTGCAGAGTTTCCGGTCTATGTGAACATACCCTAACGGCACATTCAGACATAGCGGAATTGCTGTTGAATTCTGCTGCAGACAGTCCGCAGTGGAATTCTGCAGCAGCCGTTTTTTTAATTTCTTTCTATACATTTTTAGGAAACTTAGTTCAGACGTTGCAGAAAATAACTGTGCGGAAATCAGGCTGCGGTGCAGATTTTTCCCTCCGCAACATGCTCATTACATTGCGGAGAAGAAGTGGAATTTGACTGCAGATTTCAGCCTTTGCAATGCAAAAACTGAAATCTGGGGCAAGTTCGCTGTGATATCTGCGACGTCTGAATTACCTGTCAAATATGCAAATGTCAGTGCAGATTCGTTGCGTAATTGCCCCAAATCTGCACCAACATTTGCAGCGAAAAATTCCACCACGTCTGAACATGGCCTAAAGGTGGATTCACACGCGGCAGATTTTGGTGCAGAAATTTCTGCATATGAAAATCAATCCCATTCATCTGACTGGAACTTTCAGAAATCATACACCTGCTGCCGAAACAACCCCGTTCAGATGAATGGAACTGATTTTCAGTCGCAGAAGTTTCTGCAACAAAATGTGTCATGTGTGAATCAACGCTTAAGAGTACACCCACACGCAGCGTAAACACCGTGGAATTTCCCGGTGGATTTTCCGTGCGGAAATTATGCAGCGAATTCACACAAAAAATGTAAATGCTGTAGGTTGAATATCCACAACACAGGTAAATTTCTGCACGTTTTCTGTATTTTTTTCTGCAGTTCGTGGATATGATTTTTTCAAATCTCATTCACTTTGCGGCTACTGTAAATGCTCCGGAATTTCCGCACAAAATATCCAGTCGGAAACTCTGCAGTGTTTACACTGTGTGTGGATGTATCTTACAGCAGCCAGCAGCTTCCTACTGTCTATTAAATTGCATGTAAGGAACTGAGCTAACAAATTTCACAGCTCACAATTACTGGTTAGAGAGAAATAATGGGGGTACTCTATAATGAGCTATTGGAAAACAAGGGGCCTACTTGCACTAGGGCCCTTTGTTGTCTTGTCTATGAAGACCAGCATGTTATTATCATACAAAAAACACAGTGGAGGAGATTTATTAACCCCTTCCCGACATCCGCCATATATATACGGGGGACGCCGGGTGGGGGAATATGGAGCGGGCTCACGGGCTGAGACCGCTCCATAGAGCGAGTGTGTCGGCTGTGTGATATAGCCGACACATCCGGGTAATGAGCGGGATCCCGTTCGAGTGCGATCCCGCTCGTTTAACCCGTTAAATGGCGCTTTCAATTACAATCTCGCCATTTAAATTACTAAAAACAGGGGGGGCGACCCCCTGTAATGTCCCGAAGCCCTCACACGGCTAAATCGGCAGAAAAATAAAAACATTATGGCTCTCAGAATGTGGCGACAAAACTCAAATTTTATTTTTAACAATCATTTTTTCCCTTGTAAAAGTAGTAAAACATAAAGAAAACAATATAAATTTAGTATCACTATAATCGTATTGACCCGCAGAATAATGTTAACATGCCGTTTTTACCGTACGGTGAACGCCGTAAAAACAAAACCACCCAAAAGGTTGCGGAATCGCAGTTTTTTTCCTATTCCACCCCACATATATTTTTTTTTCTCGTTTCCCACTACATTATATGGTACAAAAAATGGTGCTGTGACAACTCGTCCAGCAAAAAACAAGCCCTCATACGCTTATGGAGTTATGGCTTTTGGAAGGTGGGGAGGAAAAAACAAACTTGAAAATCCGAAAAATGGCTGCGGCGTGAAGGGGTTAATACTGTCCTACATTTAGAATTTATCACTATAGCGTACACTGTATTATTAACTTTGCGTATCTTGCTAGATATGTTATACACCTTCTCTTTCTTAGGTTACCTTTTTTGCTACCTAGTTTTCTCTAAAACAATATTTTGTGCAAATTTTGCAAATTATGCAACTCCTCTTAGCTATGCCCTTTTTCTAGACACTTTTTAAACTAGAAAAGTACAAAAAAGTGTCGAAAACAGATAGATTTGGCAAAAACCATTTATGCCACTTTTTTGGCGCAATTTGTGCCAGGACTCTGCCTCATTATGCTTAGTAAATTTGCCCTAGTGTTTGGTCTTCTGAGCAAATTTTTCATCTTTACTGTACAAAATCATCTTACAAAATTATGAGAAAAGCGATCTTAACGAAAATTCAGTCCTTTAAAAAGTCATTTTCAGCGGCCATCATAAAATAGCAAGGATTTATAGAATGATGGAAGCATTCTTTTCCAGCACATGGTCACTGCCCTTATATGTATAAACATAACAGATAATGAATCAGTTGACATTTAAATAAAATGCATACATGGAGTAAATGCATCTGGAAATATGATTGTATACTATGGGGAAATTGAAGAATGGCTGTATGCCAATATTATGACGTTAAAAAGTTGCAAATCATAGCGCACATCATATTTGCGCAACAATTTTTGGCTTTTTTACATCTTATGTCGCCTTTGCCCCTTTTTAAGATTTGGGCAGGGCTCAGCGTAAGGGGCGGTGCTACTGCAGCCCAATAAATTCACTATAACTTACAGAAATTTCACTTTCTGGCCCATGGACAGCAGAAAATGTAATAAATATGAATTAAGGGGTGTGCACCTGTTAATAAATCTTAGGCCCTGTGCACATCCTGTTTATGCCCTGCGAGCGTTGTTGTCTTACCTTAAGTTTGTCTAAGCAAATGGTCTCCTAGTGTTTCCCAGTTCCCAGTGTTTCCCGTTCATGCTACCTGTAACCGGTATACCGTGCTATCCTGATCAAGTGCCGTGTTGAGCTGAAGTCGTGCTGTGCTGTATACCACGCATGGTGCCTGCCTGCTGCCTACTCCCAGTCAAGCCTGTCTTGCTACTGTCTGAGCTACCACAGGTACACTATACGAACTATAGACTGTGACCGGTGTCCTGTTGGCTAGCTGCCATACCGTCAAGGTGGTACGGCCCAGTGGGTTCACGTACCCAACGTGACACATATACTGTATGTACGGTAAAGTAACTGGAGTTTCCCAATGCATACGTTTAACTGTGACGAATGCCATACCCATAGGCACCCACGTTAAAGAAACGTATAACACACAGTAAAAGTTTTTTAGCGGGATTCCGAGGGATGGAAAAAGCATAGACTACTACACTCTTCCCTCCTTTAAAAAAATTAATTGTTTACTAACGTATACCAGCCTGACGGAGACCAAAAGGACATTCTAATGTATACTTCGTGAGCTTTCCCGATATATATGCTATACATAGAAAAAAAATTTGATGTGAACAGGGCCTTAGACTGAAGTATGAAACGCCCGTCTTTGTAAATCTGCCCCTATATGTATTAACAAATTCCTCTATTTCTACCACAGATACTAACAGCCCAGGCAGATTTTTATAGGCTGTGTGATTATACAGTCGCTATATATTGACATATATATCATTTTATCTGTATTACTGAACATTTAAATGTGATGTACAAACAATATTATTGATGCATGAAATAAGCAGACACAAAGAAATGTACAAGGTGGTCAGATTCGGACATTTTCAGTTGTACGTCCTGACCTGTATTTTTCATTTCGATTGCTCAGTTCAAATAACCATAGATATACCCCTGCTTATATCCTTAGCACCTGCCTTTATATATAAGTGTTGTGTTTCATTTGCTATTGCATCTACTATTCAATATAGATTGGAGAACTGATCAATATATATTTCCTATTATGTAAGATACTACTGTGCAATCTGTTATTAGGTTTAGAAAAAGTTAAAACATTAAAGTTTCAGTAATTGGAAACATTCCAAGGGTGAAAAGGGCCGTTGCCCCATCACAAAGTCATTTTATAAGGGTGTGTTTGAGCCGCATTCTTAAATTTCCTTTTGCTAAAGGGTTGAGAAAGACAGACAATAGGCTGCAGTGCTGGATGAAATATCAAGTTGTCTGCCAGGTTACTCTGCCCTTGTTCCTTAGAGATTTCTTTAACATTTGTTTAGTAAATTCCTACTAGAACTCCTGGCTGTTTATGTTTTTTTTACACATTTAAAGTATTATAGATGTAAGAATATTAATAGGCTATATTTAGAACAGTAATTAATAATAAAAAATAATAATTTGGCCATCTAATAAAACTCTGTAAGTTCTAAGTAAATAATTGTTTTTCTGTGGTGGGTATAAGTACAATATTATCTAAACATGATATATCACATACCAACAATATAATGGGCTATCAATATCTTTAGAACTAGGTTTACTACTAACCATAAATCACTAAGAAGAATGACTTTAGCCCTGAAGTAACGACACCTGGAAGACGGATTAGGTATTATTTGGATCATAGACTATTTGGTGGCATTGTAAGGTTATTTGGAGAATTTGGAGGTATTATAGTGTCCCGTGATACCATATAGTCAAATCTCAAAAGTCAGTGAAAAAATTATACTAATAGCGAAACATATAGGAAGTTTTAGTTGAAGGGATTCCAACCAAAACGAAACTTTCACATGTGCTTCAAATGTCAGTCTCTTATGTGTTCTTTTTTCTTGCTTCTTCTATACTATACAGTATATCACACTGGGGCTGTTGCATAGCAACAATCTGAATCAGGCTTTGGTGACACACTTTTTCTACCTGAGTCAATGGGGATAATCCTGTGTCACCAGAATTACTAGTTACAAAAGATTTTAACAGGGGGAAGCAGAAACTTATCACAATTACTACTGAACATTAGACAGGCCCCTGTCTCACTGTTATAATGATGAATATGGAGTGAAGGATAATCACACTGTCCTCCCAGCTGGCTTTAGCTACTCCTGTGATGGTTTGCTGAGGCATCATGGGATTGATAGTATAGCACAGAGGAAAAGAAAGAAGGGTGAAATCTAAACTTCAGGATGGTGTTTGATCAGAAGCAGACGAGGTCAGACTTAAAAAACGTGACTACAATATAAATATTGTAAAAGAAGATAGGAGCCTAAATGAACACTAACTTTTCAAACGATTTATGCTAATCTAGTAGTATACCTGATATATATCAACTTTGTAATTTACTTACTGTTAATATGTAGTTGTTTTATCCATGCAAATTCTGTGTGAATTACTGCCACTAGGTATCTCCCTTCCTGTAATCTGCTGTCCACCCCAGTTGTCACGCAAGATCCTTCTCTAGTTTCGGAGCAGAGGAGATGGACTGCAGAAAGTAAAGGTATGTCTCTTCACAGCCTTGCCATAGAAGTCTATGGAGAGGGGAGAGGGAAGCAGAAGGAGGGAGCAGAAGCAGAGAGGGAGACACAGACATGCTTCCCATAGAAGTCTATGGAGTGGGGAGGGAACAGTGATTAATAGACACACACACACACACACACACACACAGATTCTGGTAAGACTTATATGCAACCCTAGTGCTGAATTCTCAGCTACACTGCTTTTATTGTTGTATAATCCCCTCCATGTTTTTGCTGCTTTTGTATATATATATATATATATATATATATATATATATATATATATATGTGTGTGTGTATGTGTGTGTTTGTGGGTGTGTGATAGATAGAGATAGGAGGGCAGGATTCTCATTTTCTATGTGTGTTGTGTATAAAAGATATAATAGCAGTCAGGCTCCAGCCACTAGCCCAGAGAAAACAGAGAATTAAAGAGGGCCTGCAGAGAGGAAAACTAACTCTTATGAAAACTCAGGCTGGGTTAACACGACCTATTTTCAGACGAAAACGAGGCGTATTATGCCTCGTTTTACGCCTGAAAATAGGGCTGCAATACGTCGGCAAACATCTGCCCATTCATTTGAATGGGTTTGCCGACGTACTGTGCAGACGACCTGTAATTTACGCGTCGTCGTTTGACAGCTGTCAAACGACGACGCGTAAATTGACTGCCTCGGCAAAGAAGTGCAGGGCACTTCTTTGCCACGTAATTTGAGCTGTTCTTCATTGAACTCAATGAAGCACAGCTCAAGATTTACGAGCATCTCAGAGCGTCTCAGACGCCTCGTAAATTACGAGGAGGAGCATTTACGTGTGAAACGAGGCAGCTGTTAACAGTCTGTCTTATCACACGTAAATGCCTCTCATCGTGTGAACATACCCTCACCTTAAAAGTTAGGTATGCCTTACAAGACAATCAGTTAAGGGGAACAGTGATGGAAAGTTGTGTTTCCGCTGGATGTTTCTTTTTTTAATGTACCGATATTTGGTGGAAGTATGAGGGTTTATCCAGCCTACACTCATCCAAATTTAGACCATCAGTGCCAATACTCTTCTTAGGATTCACTAGGTGTTGTTACAAACTGAACATATGCACAACTGAACACATATTTATAGCTATGGTTATTACAACATTTGCATCCTCTCGTTCGTGGGAAACTTTTATGCCCCGCCCGGAGATGCCCACAAAATATTCCAGAAACACCTACATTGATGTAATTTAGTAAAACCCCCCTACCCACTTTGCAATCTGTTCGCGCTATTTAAGCTTACAATCGCCTTGTAAGCCATGTGGGGAAGGGACTTGACAACTACTGTAAGAAATCTCTGGCTCAGTGCAACAGTTGTCAGAGGTCCCTGATCATTAGACTGGAGTCACATAACGCGTGAGTGCAATGCTATGAAAAACAGCGGTAAATTTATATGTAGTAACATGCGGATTTACATGTAATTTTTACTAGGAATGTCACCTTTCACATAAAGTAGCTGAAATCGACGGCAGAATCGATGATGATGATTTTAAAACACCTTGCTCTCAAATCTGTGAATATTTTTTCTTGTGCATGTGAGTAGGGTTTTTTTTAAAACCCCATTTACTTGTACTGTAGTGTACTGTACCTTGCTGAGGATATTTAATGTAGCATCCGCATACAATAAAGATTTTGGATGGCCAATTTATTTCATTTTCTGCCAACTGCATTTTCATGACACGAATGATCATGTCAGACGCCGACTGAAAACAGATGCAGTATGTTTGAAAAAGTTGATCTGCCATGTTTGATTTTTGTGAAGTCGTTCATGCCACACGACAGATCTGCATCCCATCAATAGAAGCCCAGACTAGGCCACCGGTCTGGCAAGTAACAATGTATGAAAATGGATGTGGTTACATTTACATACACATCGGGGAATGGTCCTATTAACTGGGTGTTATTCTCTGTCACATTTTTATCAGATTTTCATGTAGTCAAAGTGCTTGAAATCTTGACGACGATGATGTGTGAATGAGCCCTAGAGGAGAGTAAAGAGAGAACCATTTTACAGGCACATTCAAATGTCAGGCTATTTATAAAGTTCACGAATGAATCATTTCACCAATGTTTACTTCGACACAAATATCATTTCAAGATTGAAAGAAAAATTATAAAAAGCTAACACCACACTTCTATATAAGACTAATATTTATGTAATAGTCTTATTAAAGGAGTAGAGAGAAGCAAAACGTGTGTTGGAAAGTCATTCAAAGTAGACTTTATGCCTAACGGATCCTCCAACTCAAATGTGAATGAGTCCTAAGACAAGATGGGCTCTTAGCTCACTGAGGGATCAGGTTACAGCTGCTCATAGAAGACTATGGAGAGGGTAAGGGGGGAGGAGAGTGGGAACAGAGTGTGTGAGAGAAAAAAGAGGCAGACAGACATGCAGCAGCTGATCATGGTAAGATTTTTATCTCACCCCAGTGCGGGATTCTCAGCCACACTACTTATTACTGCTGTATAATCTCCTCCATGTTGCTCCTGCTTCTATATATCAGATGGATAGAAATAGGAGAGCAGGATTTACCTATTCTCTGTGTTCAGTGTATAGAAGATATGATAGCATGCTCCACTCACTATTTCAGAGAAAACTAAGAATTAGAGATAGAGCCTGCAGATGAGAAAACTGCTAAAAAAACTAAAATACCATATACAAGTCATATAATGATCAGAAATAGTGTTATTCCTCTTGTGCACACATATGACAGCTTATTCTGAAAAGTTATCTAGCTATAGTCTAATGGGCCCAATTGCAAAATTTGCACCTGGGCCCTCCCAACTCCGCTTCTAGCTCGGATGCGCGGACTTATGTGGCATTTAAAGTCTCAAAGACAACATACAGTAGGTATAATACAGCTTTCTATGTATACCATAAGGAAAGTATCGCTGTCAATCAGTATATAATGAGAAAAAAAAATGAAGCAACGGTTGGAAAGAGTATTACTAATGTTACTGAGTTCATGTTTATTAGTTTAAGGCTGGGTTCACACGACCACATTAACGTCCGTAATGGACGGACGTATTTCGGCCGGAAGTCCCGGACCGAACTCAGTGCAGGGAGCCGGGCTCCTAGCATCATAGTTATGTACGATGCTAGGAGTCCCTGCCTCTCTGCAGGACAACTGTCCCATACTGTAATCATGTTTTCAGTACGGGTGTTAGGGATCTGCCAGGTACTTCATCTAGCTATACTCCTGGGATTAATCAATCCACACCTGAGGCCAGACCTGTTCGACTGACACCATCTCCCACCAACCAGGGTGGCAGGCTCAGGAGTGGGAGAGCCTATCGCGGCCTGGTCTGTCGGAGTTAGCTCCGCCCCCTGCCCTTTATTACCTGCCCTGTGCTCTCCCTCAGTGCTTGTAATTCTTTTGGATTCCTGGCCCCACTGCTGCTTGCTCCAGCCTGCTTCTGCCGTGCTTCTGCCTTGCTGCAGTTCTGCTCGACCTGCTTTGCTTTGCCCCTGGCTTGCTTCTGTCTCCGTGCCCGCTCGGGTGTACTCACTTCGTCCTGGTCCTGACTGTTCGTTCGCCGCCCCGTTTCCTCGTGGCGTTCCGTGGCTACTGCCCCTTCCCTTGCGTGTTCCCTGTTTGTCTTCCCGTGCACTTAGCCAGCGTAGGGACCGCCGCCCAGTTGTACCTCGTCGCCTAGGGCGGGTCGTTGCAAGTAGGCAGGGACAGGGCGGTGGGTAGATTAGGGCTCACTTCCCCTTCACCTCCTTCCTGCCATTACATAATTACAAGCCCTTACCTAGTCTACCATTTCTCCTACGCTGACGCTATCATGGACCCCCTTGAGACCCTGACCCAGCAGATGCAGGGCCTCTCCCTACAGGTCCAGGCCCTGGCCCAAAGGGTCAATCAGGGTGACGCTGCTTTAGTAGTACCCCTCACCTCACCTCTAGAACCTGACCTCAAGCTACCTGACCGGTTTTCAGGGGACCGTAAGACGTTTCTCTCCTTCCGGGAGAGTTGCAGACTGTATTTCCGCCTAAAGCCCCACTCCTCAGGTTCCGAGAACCAGCGGGTGGGTATCATCATATCCCGACTCCAGGAAGGGCCCCAAGAGTGGGCCTTCTCCTTGGCTCCTGACGCCCCTGAACTTTCCTCTGTTGATCATTTTTTCTCTGCCCTCGGACTCATTTACGACGAGACTGACAGGACTGCTTTAGCCGAGAGTCAGCTGGTGACCTTACGTCAGGGTAGGAGACCGGTTGAGGAATACTGTTCTGATTTTAGGAAGTGGTGCGTAGCTTCTCAGTGGAACGATCCGGCCCTAAGGTGCCAGTTTAGGTTAGGATTATCTGACGCCCTGAAGGATCTGCTGGTTAGCTACCCCTCGCCTGACTCCCTTGACCAGGTTATGGCCCTAGCAGTACGACTTGACCGACGTCTCAGGGAACGTCAGCTAGAACGCTTCAGTGTGCTCCCCTCTGACTTTTCTGCGATCCCCCCCGAGGTCCCGTCTCCTCGCCCCTCCACGGAGGACTCGGAGGTACCTATGCAACTCGGGGCCTCCATGTCCCCTCGACAACGTAGGGAGTTTCGCAGAATGAATGGTCTCTGCTTCTACTGTGGGGACGACAAGCATCTACTGAACACCTGTCCCAGGCGCAAGAATAAGAAGCCGGAAAACTTCCGCGCCTAAGTGATCATCGGGGAGGTCACTTGGGCGCACAGGTATTTCCCGTTAATGTGAAACGCAATAAAATTTTGCTTCCCTTTCAGGTCTCGTTTGCTGGCCGGTCTGCCACGGGCAGTGCTTTCGTGGATTCTGGCTCATCTGCTAATATCATGTCTGTGGAATTTGCTATGTCTCTAAAGATGCCTTGTATTGATTTACCTTATCCTATCCCTGTAGTAGGAATCGACTCAACCCCCCTTGCTAATGGTTATTTTACTCAGCATACTCCTGTTTTTGAACTCCTGGTTGGCTCCATGCATTTGGAGCAGTGCTCTGTACTGGTGATGCAGGGATTATCATCTGATCTGGTTTTAGGCCTTCCCTGGTTGCAGTTGCATAATCCCACATTTGATTGGAATACTGGGGATCTCACCAAATGGGGTAATGAATGTCTTATGTCATGTCTTTCTGTTAACTCTATTTCTCCCCGGGAGGAGGTAAACACGCTTCCTGAGTTTGTTCAGGACTTCGCCGATGTGTTTTCTAAGGAGGCCTCCGAGGTGTTGCCCCCCCATAGAGATTACGATTGCGCTATCGATTTGGTGCCTGGTGCCAAGCTTCCTAAGGGTAGGATATTTAATCTTTCATGTCCTGAACGTGAAGCGATGAGGGTGTATATCCAAGAATGCCTGGCCAAGGGTTTCATTCGCCCCTCGACTTCTCCTGTAGGTGTTGGCTTCTTCTTCGTGGGGAAGAAGGATGGTGGTCTTAGGCCGTGCATTGATTATCGTAACCTGAATAAAGTCACCGTAAGGAACCAGTACCCACTTCCTTTGATTCCGGATCTTTTTAATCAGGTTCAGGGAGCCCAATGGTTTTCTAAGTTCGATCTACGGGGGGCATATAACCTTATCCGCATCAAAGAGGGGGATGAGTGGAAAACGGCGTTCAACACACCCGAGGGTCATTTCGAATACCTGGTCATGCCCTTTGGGTTGTGTAATGCCCCTGCTGTCTTCCAGAATTTTATTAATGAAATCCTGAGAGAGTACCTGGGTAATTTTCTTGTTGTGTACCTTGATGACATACTGGTGTTTTCCAAGGACTGGTCCTCCCACGTGGAGCATGTCAGGAAGGTGCTCCAGGTCCTTCGGGAGAATAATCTGTTTGCTAAGACTGAAAAATGTGTCTTTGGGGTACAGGAGATACCATTTTTAGGGCAAATCCTCACTCCTCATGAATTCCGCATGGACCCTGCCAAGGTTCAAGCTGTGGCGGAATGGGTCCAACCTGCCTCCCTTAAGGCGTTACAGTGTTTTTTAGGGTTCGCCAACTATTACAGGAGATTTATTGCCAACTTCTCGGTCGTCGCTAAGCCTCTTACGGACCTTACCCGCAAGGGTGCCGATGTCCTCCATTGGCCCCCTGAGGCCGTCCAGGCCTTTGAGACTCTCAAGAAGTGCTTTATCTCGGCCCCCGTGCTGATTCAGCCCAACCAAGAGGAGCCATTTATTGTGGAGGTTGACGCTTCCGAGGTGGGAGTGGGGGCCGTCTTGTCCCAGGGTACCAGCTCCCTCACCCATCTCCGCCCCTGTGCTTACTTCTCTAGGAAGTTTTCGCCCACGGAGAGTAACTATGATATTGGCAACCGCGAACTTCTAGCCATTAAATGGGCTTTTGAGGAGTGGCGGCACTTCCTGGAGGGGGCCAGACACCAGGTAACGGTCCTTACGGATCACAAGAATCTGGTTTTCCTAGAATCGGCCCGGAGGCTTAATCCTAGACAAGCTCGGTGGGCACTATTCTTTACCAGATTTAATTTCTTGGTTACCTATAGGGCTGGGTCCAAGAATATTAAGGCTGACGCTCTGTCACGTAGTTTCATGGCCAATCCTCCTTCCGAGAAGGATCCTGCTTGTATTTTACCCCCTGGTATAATCGTCTCTGCCACGGATTCTGATTTAGCTTCTGATATCGCGGCTGATCAGGGTGCAGCTCCCGGGAACGTCCCTGGGGACAAACTGTTTGTTCCCCTGCAATACCGGCTGAGGGTACTCAGGGAAAACCATGACTCCGCTCTAACTGGTCATCCTGGCATCTTGGGCACCAAACACCTCATTACCAGAAACTATTGGTGGCCTGGGTTGCCTAAAGATGTTAGGGCTTACGTCGCCGCTTGTGAGGTTTGCGCTAGGTCCAAAACCCCTAGGTCCCGACCTGCGGGCCTACTACGTTCCTTGCCCATCCCCCAGAGACCTTGGACCCATATCTCCATGGATTTTATCACCGATTTGCCTCCATCTCAGGGCAAGTCGGTGGTGTGGGTGGTAGTCGACCGCTTCAGCAAGATGTGCCACTTTGTGCCCCTTAAGAAGCTACCTAACGCCAAGACGTTAGCTTCTTTGTTTGTGAAACACATCCTGCGTCTCCATGGGGCCCCAGTCAATATCGTTTCTGACAGAGGGGTACAATTTGTTTCCTTATTTTGGAGAGCTTTTTGTAAAAAGTTGGAGATTGATCTGTCCTTCTCCTCCGCCTTCCATCCCGAAACTAATGGCCAAACGGAAAGGACCAACCAATCCCTGGAACAATATTTAAGGTGTTTCATCTCTGACTGTCAATTCGATTGGGTCTCATTCCTTCCCCTTGCTGGATTTTCCCTGAATAACTGGGACAGTAACTCGTCAGGGGTCTCCCCGTTTTTCTGTAATTTCGGGTTTAACCCAAGGTTCTCCTCCGTCTCCCCTGGTTGTTCCAATAATCCTGAGGTAGAGAAGGTTCATCGGGAACTGTGCACTGTCTGGGCCCAGGTTCAGAAGAACCTAGAGGCGTCCCAGAGCGCACAAAAGATTCAGGCGGATAGTAGACGTTCTGCTAACCCCCGGTTTGTCGTCGGGGATTTGGTCTGGTTGTCGTCCAGGAACTTGCGCCTTAAGGTCCCGTCCAGGAAGTTTGCTCCCCGATTTATTGGACCTTATAAGATCATTGAAGTCCTCAACCCTGTATCCTTCCGTCTGGAGCTCCCCCCATCCTTTCGCATACATGACGTCTTCCATGCCTCCCTCCTTAAACGCTGCTCCCCGTCCTGGTCCCCCTCGAGGATACCTCCTGTTCCCGTTCTCACCCCTGAAGGGGTGGAATTCGAGGTGGCCAAGATTATGGACAGTAGGATGGTCCAGGGCTCCCTCCAGTACCTGGTCCATTGGAGAGGATACGGGCCGGAGGAGAGGACTTGGGTACCTGCCCGTGATGTTCACGCTGGGGTATTGATCAGGAGGTTCCACCTCCTCTTCCCCACTAAACCGGGTCCCCTTAGTAAGGGTCCGGTGGCCCCTCATAAAAGGGGGAGTACTGTTAGGGATCTGCCAGGTACTTCATCTAGCTATACTCCTGGGATTAATCAATCCACACCTGAGGCCAGACCTGTTCGACTGACACCATCTCCCACCAACCAGGGTGGCAGGCTCAGGAGTGGGAGAGCCTATCGCGGCCTGGTCTGTCGGAGTTAGCTCCGCTCCCTGCCCTTTATTACCTGCCCTGTGCTCTCCCTCAGTGCTTGTAATTCTTTTGGATTCCTGGCCCCACTGCTGCTTGCTCCAGCCTGCTTCTGCCGTGCTTCTGCCTTGCTGCAGTTCTGCTCGACCTGCTTTGCTTTGCCCCTGGCTTGCTTCTGTCTCCGTGCCCGCTCGGGTGTACTCACTTCGTCCTGGTCCTGACTGTTCGTTCGCCGCCCCGTTTCCTCGTGGCATTCCGTGGCTACTGCCCCTTCCCTTGCGTGTTCCCTGTTTGTCTTCCCGTGCACTTAGCCAGCGTAGGGACCGCCGCCCAGTTGTACCTCGTCGCCTAGGGCGGGTCGTTGCAAGTAGGCAGGGACAGGGCGGTGGGTAGATTAGGGCTCACTTCCCCTTCACCTCCTTCCTGCCATTACAACGGGACAGTAGTTCCACGGAGAGGCAGGGACTCCTAGCATCGTACATAACTATGATGCTAGGAGCCCGGCTCCCTGCACTGAGTTCGGTCCGGGACTTCCGGCCGAAATACGTCCGTCCATTACGGACGTTAATGTGGTCGTGTGAACCCAGCCTAAGGGAGATCCATTCTCTATTCCCTTTTTCTGATTTTTGTTATGAGCGCAGGGAACATGGATAAACTTCCCCAACTCAGACTCTAAGAAGCTTTTAACTCACTGCTATATTAAGTCCTTATTAATACAGTGAAGTTTCCTCATCTGTTGCTTTTTTTCCCTCTTCTTGTCTAACCAGGGAGTGGATCCTAAATAGATTAAAGGGTTGCATAATGGACCCAATTCAGTTTTACCGCTAAATTACACAGTCATATTTACCACTTAATACCGCTATCCACTATACAAGGAACAAATATCCCCATACTGTTACTGAACAAAACCCAGTATACCAAGGGCAATATTACCAATGGTACCACTATACAAAAGACAATTAATACCGCCACACCATGACCCATGACCACATAATACTCCCACAAAGTGACTTAATAACATTACCATACTATTATTGAAAAATACCGCCACAATTACCACTACATAGTGACTGAATAATAACACCATGTGGTTACTGAATACTACTGCCACACCATGTCACCACATAGTGGTTGAATAATACTACCATACTGTTACTGAATACTACCTCCACACCATGACCACATATTATCACCACATAGTGACTGAATAATATCACCAGACTGTTACTGAATAATACTGCCACACCATGACCATATATTATCACCACATAGTGACTGAATAATACCACCAGACTGTTACTGAATAATACTGCCACACCATGACCATATATTATCACCACATAGTGACTGAATAATACCACCAGACTGTTACTGAATAATACTGCCACACCATGACCACATATTACTACTACATAGTGACTGAATAATACCACCAGACTGTTACTGAATAATACTGCCACACCATGTCACCACATAGTGGTTGAATAATACCACCATACTGTTACTGAATACTACCTCCACACCATGACCATATATTATCACCACATAGTGACTGAATAATACCACCAGACTGTTACTGAATAATACTGCCACACCATGACCATTTATTATCACCACATAGTGACTGAATAATACCACCAGACTGTTACTGAATAATACTGCCACACCATGACCACATATTACTACTACATAGTGACTGAATAATACCACCAGACTGTTACTGAATAATACTGCCACACCATGACCATAGATTATCACCACATAGTGACTGAATAATACCACCAGACTGTTACTGAATAATACTGCCACACCATGACCACATATTACTACTACATAGTTGCTGAATATTACCACCATACTGCTACTGAATACTATCGCCACACCATGACCCCATATTACCACCACATAGTGACTGAATAATGCCACCAGACTGTTACGCTTTTGTCCCACTAGTGTTACTATACGTTTACCTCTCTTCCGTCAGAGTAAGAGAGGATTGATACATTAAACGGACAGCAAAGTTTCCGTTAGAATTACAATTTATCTCAATGGTAATTCTTTTGTTTCAGTTGCTTTCCGTTTGTCTCCGCTCGCTAGGTTTCCGTTTTTTTAATGGAAACAAAAATGCAGTCTGCAGAGATCTTGTTTTCGTTCAAAAACCTGAAACCTAGCTAACGGAGACTAACGGAAAGCAATACAAAAGAATTACCATTGAAATCAATGGTAATTCTAACGGAACTGTTGTTTTGCGTTTAATGTATCGATCCTCTCTTCCTTTGACGGAAGAGAGGTAAACGTATAGTAACGCTAGTGTGAACTTAGCCTTACTGAATACTACCTCCACACCATGACCACATATTACCACCACATTGTGACTGAATAATACCACCATACTATTACTGAATACTGCTGCCACACCATGACCACATATTGCCACTACATAGTGACTGAATAATACCACCATACTATTACTGAATACTACTGCCACACCATGACCACATATTGCCACTACATAGTGACTGAATAATACCACCATACTATTACTGAATACTACCTCCACACCATGACCACATATGATCACCACATAGAAACTGAATAATACCACAGTTACTGAATAATACTGCCACACCATGACCACACATTATTACTACATAGTGACTGAATAATACCACCATACTGTTACTGAATACTACCTCCACACAATGATCACATATGATCACCACATAGAGACTGAATAATACCACCATAATGTTACTAAATAATACCGCCACACCATGGCCACATAATACCCCCACATAGTGACTGAATAATATTACCATACTGTTATTGAATATAACCACTATTAGATTTTCCAGCACACTCCCCATCTATTCCCCACCTTCTAAACAAACTCCCCATCTATAGAGGCTCAAACAGTAATAGTTCCCCCAAACAGTAATAGTTCCCCCACACAGTAGTTATTTCCCTCTTTGTGCCCCTACACAATCGTAGTCCTCTTTAGGAGTTAGGAGGAGGAAGAAGAGAACCTGGAGAAAAAAAACAAAAAAACATAAATGAGTTGAAGATGAGTTGCTAATATTTGATGCAATATCCTGCCGCAGTCCCTAATTGCATAACCACACACTTTATTTCCATGACCACAACCGCAAATAATGCGCAAACTGGACAGTTCTGCTGCTTACTATCTCTTCAGATATTATAGCCCTGGCAGTTTTTTAAGCATGGCATCCCTGCATTTAGACCTTATCACCTTTATTTCCAACAGAGCCTTGTCTCAGCTGCAGAGAGTCTTATGTTTCTACCACCTTTCTTCACCGTAGGTAAGGTGCATTTGCATCATATATTTCAGAATATATTTGAAAATACTTAGGGGGGAATTTATTAACCTTACTATGCCAGTTATCTGGCATTGAAAAGTCGCAAAAGGCCCAGAAGTTGACTTTTGGGTAGATTACACCGCTCATATTATTTTTTAAAGGGAATAGCAGAAAGGGACGGGATCAACAAATTTACTACAATTTAAGACAGAAACTGGCGTAAATTATAGCAGAAATCTAGATTTCTCTTTGTGGTGGGCCCTGTACCCCCCTCCCTGATCAAACTATCCAGCCCTCTTCTTTTGATCAGGCAATTAAATAAATGTTTAAAAAATGTACTCACCTCACCACTCCGATCCTTCCCTCAATTCCCTTTAGGCTCTCACAGCAGGCTGCGGCGCATACAAGGTACTGATGCCGAGCAGCCTCAGGACATTGAGTGCTGCTTTGCATATAAAGTCCCAGCGCTGCTGGGCATCACGACTTTGTATGTGCCCACTATGAGAGCATGAGGGGATCCGGGGGAAAGAAGTGGAGCAGTGAAGTGAGTCATTTTTTTTATTTTCTGTCCGATCGGGAAGGGGGCAAATAGGGATTGCTGAGGTTGGGATTGCTCTCCCTGCGACTGCACGGCCAGCTGCTTCGCCTCCTAATAAGTGTCTTAATAAATCTCCCCCTTATTGTCAAGGCCACATTGGAGGTCTGATTTTAATTATGTTTATCAAGTCTTGTATGCCTCCGATTACATACGGGACCAGATTAAAAGATAATTACGGCATGTTAAATTAGATGTTGTATGGCTTCTAGTGGAGAATATCTCCGTAATAGGCTGATGTACAGACTGTTGAGTCTCCGTGTGTTGCTGTACAGACCCCATGCACATTATATACATCTGAACGAGGTTTTGCAAGCTCCATTCTAAAGAACGGGACAGTCGCAGACATTTCGGGAACAAATCTGCAGCCCGTGAATTAACCTTAAAATTTCAATGGACCATTTCTCAAATCAAGCAACCTGCTCCATTTTAAACAGTGAGGTAAAATGCAAACCATGCTTGGAGATTACATACATTTGAATGAATGAATAAATGAATGACCAGATGTATGCAACTGTATATTTATATAGTTGCATATGTCTGCCATTGATTAACATTAAAAAAATTTATACTGCGCGGCATATGTCTCTTTATGCACATTCTTGTTTTACCTTGTACGTTAAAGCAAATATCACAAGTCAAGAATTTAAAATGTTTATTTATAATAATAGCATTATTTTTTTCCATGTTACTTTATTAATGGCATGTCTTGTAGTCAATGTTGTATAAATGAGCGAGTATGGTGACATCTCAGAAATCAGTGGCAATTAGGTCAGAATGGACAGTTTGTTAGGTCTATTCTGCGCAACAGTTACAATCTGCATTAGCCTACAGTGTGAGAGTTAGGGCCTGTTCACATCACCGTTCGCTTTCCGTTCCAGGGTTCCGTCAGATGTTTCCGTTGGGTGAACCCCGCAACGGAAAGTGAAAGTGAAACCACAGCTTCTGTTTCAGTCACCATTGATATCAATGGTGACGGAAACATCGCTAATGGTTTCCGTTCGTCACCATTCTGGCAGGTTTCCGTTTTAACAACGGAATCAATAGCGGAGTCGACTGCGCTATTGATTCCGTCGAACATTAGCAATGTTTCCGTCACCATTGATATCAATGATGACTGAAACGGAAGCTGTGGTTTCACTTTCACTTTCCGTTGCGGGGTTCACCCGATGGAAACCTCTGATGGAACCCCGGAACGGAAAGCGAACGGTGATGTGAACAGGCCCTTAATAAGTTCCTCGTGTCTCCGGGGGCATACTAAACAGGTGAGGACTAAAGGCCCTCTTACATTGGTCAATTATCGGGCAAGCGAGCTGTAATGACCGGGGGGTAGGGAAACGGACAAGTGAGCCCTAATCTACCCGCCACTCTGTCCCTGCCTACTTGCAACGACCCGCCCTAGGCGACGGGGTACAACTGGGCGGCGGTCCCTGCACTCAGTAAGTGCACGACAAACACGACAAACATACAAGGGAATACAAGCAAGGGAAAGGGACAGTTGCCCACGGCAACACCGTGAGCAACCAGAGTGGTGAACGAGCCGAGTCAAGCCAGGAGTGTGCGAGGTACCAAACGAAGAGCAGAAGAGTAGTCAGTAAGCCAGGGTCTGTATGGAGCAGGAACAAAATAGAAGGAGCTGTAGCTGGGCCAGGAAACCACACGAAAAAGAATAACAAGCAAGGAGGAACAGGAAATGCAGGTATAAATAGACAGAGGGCGGGAGCTAGCTGAGTCTGGCCAGGCTGCGATAGGCTCTCCCACTCCTAAGCCTGCCAGCCTGAGTGGTGGAAGCTGGAGTCAGTCTCAGGGATGTAGATTCAGGTGCTGACTGATTAATTAAGGGAGTTAACCCCGAAGCTGTGCCTGGCAGATCCTTTACACGAGCGTTCACAAAACGCTTATTCCCGATAATTTCCCTAAAAGTTCGTTCATCGGCTGATTGTATTGTTTACGCAGCCTAAAATATTATTGTTCGTGGCAACACGACGCTGCCGACATGATAGAAATGTATGGGGACTAGCAATCGGAGTAATGAGTGCTCATCCACATAGATTACTGATAATAGCTCCTTGTGAAAGGAGCAAACGAGTGCTGATTAACGAGCTGTCTCGTTGATTGGCGCTCGTTTACATGACCATCGTCGGGCCGTGTAATTGGACCACAGAGTTATTTGAAGGAAGAACAAATGTTTCAAAATTCCTTCAGGAATTTTGAGGCAGATTTTGAATTGCCTGCGTTATTTGTCATTTTTTTTTTCGTGTTTCTTGGGCTGTAAATTTGCCCGCATTTTTGCATTCGATTCAATAACCGTGGGCCTAAAAAAGTCACAAAAAACGCGCAAAACGAATGCCACAGTTTTTTCCTGCCTCTTATTGATTTCAATGGCAGGTCAGGCGCGTAAACCACTCAAAAAAAGAGCATGCATCTTTTTTCTTTCCGCTAACAACCAAAAGAACCCAGGAAAAGAAACACCTCTGCTTTCCATTCAAATAAATGGGGGACGACTTGGGCCGTTTTTTGTTACTGATGTGTGAATACATCCTTACTACTGTTCATGTATATAAAATGATATCTTTTCACATGCTTTCTGCCACTGAAGTGTACCGAATAGAATTATTACATGAAATTGTGTAAATTGCAGCAGCCTGCGCATTATAAGGGCCATATCAGATTTGCTTTATAACACTGATCCAGTAAACATGTGATGCACAACTGAGCACTTTTCATTGTCACATTCAGTAAGCGTTGTAATGAATTTTCATTTGGATGTCTGTACAGAACTACGAGCGTAACAATTAAGACCAGTCTGAAATACCCGGGTGATAGTTTGCTTGACTCTTGCAGGTGCTTCAATCCGGTATTCTTGTAATGTTCTAAAACACTACGTCAGTGGGATGCCATGTTCAAGGTATTGGTTATTAGCTGGAGGGGCGCATCTTGAAGGCGAGACAGTTGGGAAAGTCATAGAGACAACTGGTGTTGCTAGGAAACCACATCTTAGGCCAATTTAGCTGGATTTTTACTCTTCTTTCCTCCCGCTCTAAAGATTCATGGTCTGCTCTCATGCAGAAACAAATGAACAGCCTTTTATGTAAGCATTAAAATATGTCCAACAACTCATCATGGACACTTTGGTCAAAGAGCATTGAACACTAGAAGTCAAACTATCACTTATATAAATGAGCATTAGGCTATGTTCACACGCTTAATCAAAAACGTCTGAAAATACGAAGCTGTTTTCAAGGGAAAACAACTCCTGATTTTCAGACGTTTTTTAATCTACTCGCGATTTGCGCTGTGTTTTTTACAGCCGTTTTTGGAGCTGTTTTCTATAGAGTTAATGAAAAACGATTTCAAAAACGTCCCAAGAAGTGACCTGCACTTGTTTTTCAAAACGGCCGCGTAAAAAAAACTGCCCATCGGAACAGAACAACGTTTTTCCCATTGAAATCAATGGGCAGATGTTTGGAGGCGTTCTGCTTCCGATTTTTGACCATTTTTCGGATGTTTAAGTCCCGAAAAACGGTCGAAAATAGGCCGTGTGAACATACCCTAACAGTGAAGACTACGACATGAGGCATTTTTATGAATGCTGAATTCTTCCCCCCTCACATGTTTTTCAGGTATCAGGAAACTTCTCAATAGCCAGATGTAACAGGAGCATCGGGAGTTCCCTGTCCTTTGGGACCCTTCTTGCGTAACTGTCCTCACACAAAAGACATTAGCGGTGATCGATCCTGCGAGTCTGTTCCGCGGGAAGCTCCTGTGATCCTAGCCTGATGAGATCTCTGAGTGCCCGGGAGCACACTCGCCTCCCCCGCTGTCCTCGTCCATGTTGCCTACACACCAGAGGTAGTCAGGTGACTCCCATCTCTTGTGCCCTACACCATCTGACCATCCCCTCTTCAAAGCAATATGGACAAAGATGGTGGAGAAGGTGAGTGCACTCCCGGGCACTCAGAGGTCTCATTGGGACAGGATCACAGGAGCTTCTTCTGTCTGCCTTACACAACAGACTCGACGGATCGGGCCACAATGGTACCAGATCTCCCGAGGCTGTTGTATGAGGACAGTTACGTCATAAGGTTCCTCAGGGCCAGAGTCACCGAGTAGAGCATCAGGATTCATAGAGGGGAAGCTCTCTGAATCCCGATGCAGGACTCCAGCTGCTACACTCTTTACAGCCTGCCCTTGCACCTAGCAACATGTACACAACTGATAGTGTAGATCAGGGGTGGGGAACGTCCGACCCGCAGACTGTATAAGGCCCGCAAGGTCATTTGGTCTGGCCTGATCTCATTCAGACCGCGCTGCCGCTGCATTCTCTACTCGGCTCCAAGTATGGTGGCGGTCTGAGTGAGGTCGGTGCGTGACGGCCCAAGAGTGGACCAGTCCGATCACCTGACCTCACGTCACTGACGTGAGATCAGGTGATTCAGGTCAGGTGACCGGACTGGTCCACTCCATGCACCGACCTCACTCTGACCGCCGCTGCCGCCGTGTCATTACCCTACTTTTCTCTGTCCGTCCTACTCACTCACATTTAGGAGCAGGAGGGGGGCGGAAGGAGCCAAGTATGGCGGCGTTCTGAGTGAGGCCGGTGCGTGCCACTCCCGGGCCGGCACGCACTGACCTCCTCACTCAGACCGCCGCATCCTCATTCACTAGCAGTGAATGACAGTACTTTCAGTGGCGCAACTACCACCGTAGCAGCCCCCTGTTCTCCTTATCGCTGCCAGCGATCACACATGTATCCCATATCCTGCGCTGCACCTGGAGCTAAAGAGCACCCTACTCAGGAGTGAGGAGTGTAAGTATATGGAGACTGTCTGCTGGGGTCCTGTATGTAAGCCTGTCATATATGATACTGTCTGCTGGGCCATGTATCTGATTCTATCATGTGTGATAGTGTTTGCTGAACTGCTGTATCATCCTATCCAGTGGTATAGTTATAGGTGTCACGGTTTTATTGATATACGATCTCCGATTATATATATATATATATATATATATATATATATATATATATATATATATATACAGTGAAGGAAATAAGTTTTTGATCCCTTGCTGATTTTGTAAGTTTGCCCACTGTCAAAGACATGAACAGTCTAGAATTTTTAGGCTAGGTTAATTTTACCAGTGAGAGATAGCTTGCATTTAAAAAAAAAAAAAAGACAATCACATTGTCAAAATTATATATTTTTATTTGCATTGTGCACAGAGAAATAAGTATTTGATCCCTTTGGCAAACAAGACTTAATACTTGGTGGCAAAACCCTTGTTGGCAAGCACAGCTGTCAAGACGTTTTTTTTAGTATATGATGAGGTTTGCACACATGTTAGAGGGAATTTTGGCCCACTCCTCTTTGCAGATCATCTGTAAATCATTAAGATTTCGAGGCTGTCGCTTTGCAACTCGGATCTTCAGCTCCCTCCATAAATTTTCGATGGGATTAAGGTCTGGAGACTGGCTAGGCCACTCCATGACCTTAATGTGCTTCTTTTTAAGCCACTCCTTTGTTGCCTTGGCTTTATGTTTCGGGTCATTGTCGTGCTGGGAGACCCAGCCACGAGCCATTTTTAATGTCCTGGTGGAGGAAAGGAGGTTGTCACTCAGGATTTGACGGTACATGGCTCCATCCATTCTCCCATTGATGCGGTGAAGTAGTCCTGTGCCCTTAGCAGAGAAACACCCCCAAAACATAATGTTTCCACCTCCATGCTTGACAGTGGGGACGGTGTTCTTTGGGTCATAGGCATTTCTCTTCCTCCAAACACGGCGAGTTGACTTAATGCCAAAGAGCTCAATTTTAGTCTCATCTGACCACAGCACCTTCTCCCAATCACTGTCAGAATCATCCAGATGTTCATTTGCAAACTTCAGACGGGCCTGTACATGTGCCTTCTTGAGCAGGGGGACCTTGCGGGCACTGCAGGATTTTAATCCATTACGGCGTAATGTGTTACCAATGGTTTTCTTGGTGACTGTGGTCCCAGCTGCCTTGAGATCATTAACAAGTTCCCCCCGTGTAGTTTTCGGCTGAGCTCTCACCTTCCTCAGGATCAAGGATACCCCACGAGGTGAGATTTTGCATGGAGCCCCAGATCGATGTCGATTGACAGTCATTTTGTATGTCTTCCATTTTCTTACTATTGCACCAACAGTTGTCTCCTTCTCACCCAGCGTCTTACTTATGGTTTTGTAGCCCATTCCAGCCTTGTGCAGATCTATGATCTTGTTCCTGACATCCTTAGAAAGCTCTTTGGTCTTGCCCATGTTGTAGAGGTTAGAGTCAGACTGATTAATTGAGTCTGTGGACAGGAGTCCTTTATACAGGTGACCATGTAAGACAGCTGTCTTTAATGCAGGCACCAAGTTGATTTGGAGCGTGTAACTGGTCTGGAGGAGGCTGAACTCTTAATGGTTGGTAGGGGATCAAATACTTATTTCTCTGTGCACAATGCAAATAAATATATATAATTTTGACTATGTGATTTTCTGTGGTTTTTTTTTTATATATAATCTATCTCTCACTGGTAAAATTAACCTAGCCTAAAAATTCTAGACTGTTCATGTCTTTCACAGTGGGCAAACTTAAAAAATCAGCAAGGGATCAAATACTTATTTCCTTCACTGTATATATATTATTTTTAAGAGGGGGGACAAAACATATGTCTGTTTATTTGGGGTTTGTGCCTCTGATCTTTTTAAAACTAGCAACGCCCCTGTGCATGAGGCTTTAGATGGGTAAGAATGGGACAACAAACCATCGGTCACTGGAAGATTAGGATGCTACTGTACTACTTATATAAATCTCTGTTAGGACCAGGGGCTTGTGGATCCACAGTGCTACTCCACGTGTTTGACTTAGGGCCACATCTAACTGCATTATTTAAGTAGCCACCTGGTCTTCACCCTTTAATCCCCATAGGGGGATCCGGACTTTGCTGCAGAGGGACTACCAGGTCGCTACCTGTTGAGGATATCCCGATGTGAGTAGCAGCTGGCCCAGCGGCCCAGGATATAACGGTCTAGTACACCTAGAGTACAGAGACTGGCAGATGATACCTTGGCAGACGGGTGTGGATCAGAAGTCACAGTTCGTAACCAGTAGTAAGCCTCAGGCTCGTCTCAGGTAGTTGGATACAGACTGGCAGTAGATAGCATGCAGATTAGTAACGGGTAACATGATACGGACTGGTAGCAGGTAGCAGGATGCAGACCGGTAGCGAGTAGCTGGATACAGGCTGGTAGCGTATAACTGGAAACAGGCTGATAGCAGATAGCTGGATACAGACTGGTAGCAGTAAACTGGATACAACTGATAGCGGGTAGCGAGGTGCGGACTGGTACCAGTATGCAAACAGGAATCTATGCAGTACACTACTAGGTTGCACCAAAGTTGCTCAGGCACCAGGTGATCTGAGGAGGTGCCTTGAATAGTCCTGGAGCAACAGGAATTGGATTGTGAGGTTTTTTAAATAAAGAGCAACCGACTGTGAGCAGTAGTAGAGGCAGAACAGAGACGCGGGCGGCCACACAGAGCAGAAGAACCAGGCCGTCGTCGTGGTTGGTAGGACACCCGGCATCACTCAATATAGATATGTCTGTATATATATATATATATATATATATATATATGCTAGTGATCTATCATTAAGCTAACATGCACATTCAATTGATGTTGGTGGAGCACAGTGCTGAACCAGACAATGATTTAATGTTTATGTGGGCAGACCAGGGCCGGACTTGCCATCTGGCAGTTCTGGCAAATGCCAGATGGGCTGGTGCACAGTGGTGGGCTGGTTGTCTGTCACCCACACAGTCCTTATTACTTATAGCTACATCATGAAGTCTCTTCACTCTGGGTGCCTGGCCCAGCTTATGGCAAGGGAAAAAAGTGGGTTGAGGTTGGCAGCCTCTGTACTGTATAATCAAGTAACAATCAAGCGGCAGAGAGGAAGCTGTGCCCAGCATTGGTTAGTTCACTGTTTGTTGCGTAAGGGTGGGGCCACACTGGAAGATTTATGCGTACAGTATATAGTGGCGCTATTCATGTATACAGTATATATGGCAGCATTATTCATGTGTATAGTATATATAGCATCATTATTTATATGTACAATATATAGTGGTGTTATTTATTTGTACAGTATATATGGTAGAATTATTAATGTGTATAGTATATAAAGTAGCATCATTCACATGTACAGCAAATATGGCAACATTATGTATGTGTACAGTATATAATAGCGTTACTTATGTTTACACGATATATGGCAACATTATTCATGTGTATAGTATATATAGCAGTATTATTCATGTGTACATTATATGGGGACATTCATGTGTACAGTATATATGATGACAATGCTCATGTGTAAAGTATATATACCATTATTCATGTGTACACTATATATGACTGCATTGTTAGGGTATGTTCACGCAACCTATTTTCAGCCGTTTTTCGGGCCGTAAACGCCCGAAAAACGGCCGAAAAATCGGAAGCAGAACGCCTCCAAACATCTGCCCATTGATTTCAATGGGAAAACGATGTTTTGTTCCGACGGAGCGTTTTTCGCCGTGTTTTCTTACGCATAAAAAAACGGCTGCGAAAAAGAAGTGCAGGACACTTCTTGGGACGTTTTTAGAGCCGTTTTTCATAGACTCTATTGAAAAAAGCTCCAAAAACGCAGCGAAAATCGCGAGTGGCACAGAAAATTACTGAAAATCAAGAGCTGTTTTCTCTTGAAAACAGCTCTGTATTTTGAAACATTTTTAACTCTGCGTGTGAACATACCCTCAGGGTATGTCCACACGTAATGGAATTTGCAGCAGAATTTCTGTCCGGAAGTTGTGGATTTGCAGCAAGCCACAAGTAATTCTGCAAATAAAATATGCACCAAATTCGTGCGTTTTTTGCTGCGGAATTCATTACAGAATTTCCACAGCGTATTCTCCTGTGTTTTTAATCTGCACATCAAATAATGTGAGTTTAATAAAAAAAGAAAAAGAAAAATTTTGACATTATAATTTATACTTTTTTTCCTCCCGGGACTCCATTTTGTTTTTACTCTGGAGAAGTGAACAGTGTCTCACAAATTCTCTAAGGGGAAAAAATGGAAAATAGCGTAGTAAATCGCTATATGCACCTACGAATGCCCTATTTAAAGCTGTTACTGCAAGTAATCATATGAACAGTCAGACATCGACGTAGCCTACAGGTAAGATAGAACACATTTATTTTAAGTGAAGTAATGTGATGTAATATGTAATTTTACAGCATGTAAATTATTGAAATTAAGATTTTTTTTCCTGTTGTATTACAACAGGAGCAAGTAAGACAGAGACGGAGAGGGTGGGTCCATCTGCTACTGCAGAAACGTGGTCAAAAGAGACATTTTGACAATCTATATGATGATTTGAGGAGGTACATGAGGAAAATACGTAGTTTACATTTTCGCATTATATAACATTTTGATTTACACTAATAATATAATTAAAAATTTTCAGGTATCCTGAGAAGTTTACTTTGTTTTGTCAAATCCCAATCAATGCATTTGACAGGCTACTTGAAATTTTGCAGGCCGACTTCACCTGCAGCGACACGCTCATGAGGAAGGCAATCTCTGCAGAAGAAAGCCTACTCATCCCCTTGCGGTAAGTAAACATAGGTAAGTAGTCATTTATCTTTTCTGAGGTAGCACTGTGCTTGGGGCTTCGTGTGATGTATGCCTGTACAGCGGTATACGTTGCAGCTTTCCATCGTATGTATATTTGGGGATTCCTCTCTTGCATATCTTGGATGAAGGTCAAAAAAATGTTAAGAGGCCTTACATGAATGGTGCTTTACAGAGATCCCTTGCTGTCCCCAGCTAGATAACAGCTAACCTATGCTACCATTGCAATACATCAGTGCTGTCGTGAGCAATTTTGCAGTCATTATAGGAAATGGAACGAATGATCACCCCCATACATACAGATGTAGCGATATTTCATGTGGCTTTTAATGCGTTAAATACACAGTGGCAAAGAAATTTAACTTGCCTTTTTAAATCGTTGTCCGTGGCTAAAGTGATAACATAGCATTCTCCAGCAAGTTATCATAGTCAAAATAAGGATTGCTACATCTGTACCGTTTATTGGTGTTGGTGACAGTAGCAAACATGTGCGATCAACTGTACAGGTTTCATATTATTCTTGATCATTTAATTTTAAATATAAATTATAGGTACTCTTTTTTTCTTTTTCTTTTTTTTTCTCTTTTAGATTTTTGGCCACAGAAGAGAGCTATGCATCTCTGCACCTCCAATTTTGGGTGGGTAAAACGACCATTTCTAAAATTGTGAGGTGCACCTGCAACGTTATCTGACAGAAGTTGCAGCACATTGTGAGGTGCACTTGCAACATTATCTGACAGAAGTTGCAGCCCATGGTTGCAGCAAGCTTTCAATCTGTCGCCATCTTCCCCAACTATCTAGGCACAGTCAATGGTAAACATGTTAGGGTCCAGCAGTCACTGAACTCAGGAACACATTTCTATAATTACAAGAAGCCCTGATGGCGGTGGATATTACAAATTTGTTGCCATCAATGTCTGCGCCTATGGCAGTATTGGGGACTCTCAGGTGCTGCAATCATCGCAGATTGGACTGCAAGTTCTCCGAAATAACATAATGCTCCCAACCTCCACACCTCTTCCAGGTTTCACGGATCCAGTTCCCTTTGTGATGTATCAGATGAGGCTTTTTCCTCTGATGCCCAAACTGCTGCCTCCATACCCACTAAGGGGACTGAATGCCCGCAAGAGTATCATGGAAAGTCAGTGGAGGGTCTTTAGCATGGCCATCCATTTGGAGCCGACCACAGTTGATGCTGTTATCGAGGCATGCTGTGCACTCCATAACTCGGCTAGGGACTACACTCTCAATGTAGATGTAATGTTAGCGATTACCTCAAGGCTGCTGGAGTCTGCCGGCGGAAAGCGTGCACATAAACCTCAAGCCAAAATCCGCAATCACTCTGATCGACAGCGTCTAAGGCTACTCTGATGTGTTCTCCAGAGCCGACCGCAAGGTGGAATGGACATTGCTGCTCAGAACCCAGGTTGTCTAAGCAGAGTGCAGTCAGGAACGAGAGGTACAATGCAGGCAAACTTGAGCTGGAAACCAGACAACCAGAGGGTAACTGAAAGTTAAAAACAGAAGGCAAGCGTATAACATTAATAGCAAAAGGTCAAAACCGTCCGGGAGCATGTAATCAAAATCAGTAAGCAATGAGTAAACGGGAGACATGCCGAGGTCAGTGTACACGAGGTCCAGAATGAGAAGTGCAGGTGATGTCAGAAGCTTGACTAGAAACCAAAGGAGGAAATTTACAAGCAAAGGACAGGTGGAAAAGACAGGCATAAATATAACCCCACAGTTGATTGTCAGACGGACGACAGGGAAAAGAGATAGGAGTAAGGCAAAGGAAGAACCACCCAGAAGCTAGAAAAGTTGTCACAGCGACCTTAAGGGAGCAGGTGTTTTCCTAACAGTATCCCCCCTTTTACTCCGGGCCCTTAAGCCTAGGGCCAGGTTTTAGAGGAAACTTCGAAAAAATTTTACCAAACGACTGGCATGTGCTGAGTGGGCAGGAACTAGTACGTTCTTTTGGCCCCTTCCCCTTCCAGTGCACTAAGTACTATTGAATACCCCTGACCCTTCGAGAATCCACAATCCTCTGAACCTCAAACTCCATATCTCCCTCTATTAGAACTGGAGGAGGAGGTTTCTTTAGTGGATTGGATGGTGGTAAAAAAAATTCAGGAGAGATTTGTGAAATACATAATCCTGAAGGATGAAGGAAGAGCAAGACAAAATGACACAGGGTTAATAATTTCAACAATTTCATAAGGACCAATAAACCTAGGGGCAAACTTACGAGAAGGTACCTTTAGTCGTGGATTTTTCATAGAAAGCCACACCTTTTGACCCACACAAAATACAGGACCCACAGTACGTTTTTTATTATCATTTTTCTTCTGAATAACTTGGAAGTTCTTCAGGTTCAATTGAACCTGAGCCCAAACTGTGCACAGTTTATTTGATTCAACTTCAACCTCAAGGTTATCACTGGAAGAGGTGGAAAATGAACCAAAACGAGGATGAAAACCATAATTACAGAAAAATGGCGAGGTATCAAGAACAACATTGTGGCGATTATTTATAGCAAACTCCGCTAAAGGAATATATGAGACCCATTCAACCTGGTTATCAGCAATATAACACCTAAGATACTGTTCCAAGGTTTGATTAAAACCCTCGGTTTGACCATTAGTCTCAGGGTGGAAGGCAGAGGAGAACAACAACTGTACTCCAAGCTTCTTACAGAATGCCCTCCAGAAGCAAGCCCCAAATTGTACACCTCTATCAGAGACCATATTTTCTGGAATACCATGCAGGCGAACCACTTGATCAACAAATGGTTTAGACAAAGTTTTGGAATCAGGGAGTTAAGGTAACAGAATAAAATGACACGTCTTACTAAAACGATCCACCACCATCCAAATGACAGTCTTGCCTTCGGAGGGAGGTAAATCAGTGATGAAATCCATGGACAGATGAGACCAAGGTTTCTGTGTAACAGGCAATGACAATAGTTAACCCATAGGACTAGTTCCAGGAGACTTAGCATGAGCACAGACATAGCAAGCACAAACATAGGAAATCACTTCACAAGACAAAGACGGCCACCAATAGAGCCGTGAGACCAATTTTTTAGTACCAGTTATCCCTGGATGACCACACAAAATAGAATCATGTAACTCGTTGAGCAAACAAAATCTGAACTGAGGAGGTACAAAGAGTGTCCCTGCAGGAATGGTTTGCGGAGCGAGTTGCTGACATTCTTTAATTTCAGTAGTAAGATCAGATGATATTGCAGAAACCCCTATCCCTTTAGACAAAATAGGTTCAGGATGAAAGGCAGGGACCTGTGAGGAGCAAAAACTTTGAGATAATGCGTCGGCCCTGACATTTTTAGACCCGGGTCTGTAGATTACAATGAAGTTAAATCTGGTAAAGAACGAAGCCCACCTAGTCTGTCTGGGGTTGAGTCTTTTGGCTGATTCTAAAAAAAAGTCAGGTTTTTATGGTCAGTCAGTACAGTAATTTGATGTCTGGCTTACTCCAGAAAGTGGCGCCACTCTTCAAATGCCCACTTAAAAGCAAGAAGCTCACGATTACCTATATCATAGTTTTTTTCAGTGGAAGAAAATTTGCGAGAAAAAAAAAGCACAGGGACGCAAATTAGTCAATGCAGAAGAGTCTTGTGACAACACAGCCCCCACACCTATTTCTGAGGCATCAACGTCAACAATAAAAAGGACTAGAAAGGTCAGGTTGAACAAAAACAGGAGCTTTCATAAAACACTGTTTTAATGGTTTAAAGCCAGAGACCGCACTAGGTTTCCAATTAACAAGATCAGAACCCACTTTAGTAAGATTCGTCAGAGGTTTAGCGATGGAGGAAAAATTATGAATACATTTCAGGTACTAATTAGCAAAACCCAGGAACATCTGCAGCGCTTTTAATGAAGTGGGTTGAGCCAAGTCAAGCATTGCTTGAACCTTAGTGGAGTCCACAAGAAAATCATGAGGAGACAGCACATGTCCCAAGAATTTAATTTCCCAAACTCCAAACAGATATTTTTCAAATTTTGCATACAGACAATTCTTCCTCAGTACCTGAAGGACTGACTTTAAATGTTGCATATGAGAGGACAAATCGGTAGAAAATACAAGAATATCATCCAGATATACAACCACAAAGTGTCCAATAAAATTTCTGAAAATATCATTGACTAGATTTTGAAAAACTGCTGGAGCATTACTTAAACCAAAAGGCATGACCAAGTACTCATAATGTCGGTCTGGAATAGTAAATACTGTCTTCCACTCATCCCCTTTGCGGATACGAACCAAATTGTAGGGCCCGTGTAAATCTGGTTTAGAGAACCACTTGGCTCCTGAGATCTGATTAAACAGGTCCAGGATGAGTGGAAGAGGATATTGATTCTTTACAGTAATCTTATTCAATTCATGATAGTCGATGCAGGGTCTTAAACCGCCATCTTTTAAAAAAAAAAAAGAAAAACCCAGCTCTCACCGGAAAAGTAGATGGATGAATATGACACTTATGGAGACTGTCTTTAACATAGTCTTTCATGGCCTGTCTTTCCGGAGCAGAAAGATTATACATCCGTCACTTGAGAAGCTTAGCATTAGGGAGGAGTATGATAGGACAGTCGTACGGTCTATGAAGAGCGAGAGATTCAGAACCAACATCAGGAAAATCATCCTCATAATCCTGAATATACTCAGGCAATGATTGTGCGATGCAAACGATATTAGTAGTATACAAAGACATGCAAGAATCATAACATTTAGTATTCCACTTAACCACATCTGCTTCCACCCAATCAATAACTAGATTATGTGTCTGTAACCATGGGATACCCAATATTATTTTGGAGTTCACATTTTCTAAATTAAAGAAAGAAATTTGTTCATTATGTAAAGTACCCACTTTCAATGTAACAGGCGGAGTAGAGAACTTGACTGACCCCTGAGCGTGAAGAGTATTAGTAAATGGGGGAGGAATCCTCCAGCTCACCGATCCTATGTCCGAGGCCGGACAGCGCACGGATCCTCGTGGTGGCACACGATGAAGGTCAAAGCAGAAAAAGAGAAACTTGATCCAGCGCTGGATCAACTTTCTCTTTTTCTGGCGAGAGGAGTATTATCAATAGCGGAAACTTTGACTGGGGTACTCAATTGAGCAAGAGGGATAGCCAATTTTGTAGCAACCTGGAGATCTAAATTTGCTGCAGGATCACAATCTTCAAAAGCTAGTCCAGAAACACAAACATTATCAAAACACAAATCCACAGGCAAAAGGACTTTTTTAGAAAATGTGGGAAAAACTTAACTGCCCAGATGGCATTCCCAGGGACCATCTAGGCTCTGAGGTTTTCCGGAGCTGGACGTTCAGGGCGTTTGAAACAGTTCGTAAGAGTATGACCAGCGTCCCCACAATAAAAACAAAGCCCCTTGCATTTTCTAAAAAGTCTCTGTTCCTGAGCGGACATAGTGGAACCCAAGTGCATGGGTTCTTGAGCATCAGAAGAAGGGATCTCAGCACAGGGAAGTGGAGGAGCCATAACAATATTTTTATTTTTGCGCTCGCATAGTCGTCAGTCTAGACTTGTCAGTCTAGACTTGTAGTAACAAGGGTCATATCCTCCAGAGTAGTAGATAATTGATTCAGAGATCTTTTCCTTTTTTTGAAAGGCCTCAGCGTAAGTGACGACGGAGTGCAGCATCATTCCACTGAGAAAAAATAGGCCATCGTCTGAACTCCGAACAATAATCCTCAACTGGACGTAGTCCCTGCTGGAGAGATAACATCTCGGCCTCCGCTACTGCAGTGACGACTGGTTCTCCATAAATTAAACCCAGCGCAAAAAAAAAAGGTTTCCACAGACAAAAGTTCAGGGGCATCATGTCCCAATGAAAAGGCCCAGGTAAGAGGATCACCCTGCAGTAGTGAAATGACGATACCCACTCGTTGTTACTCCGTTCCAGAGGAGATAGCTCTCAGACGAAAATATAATTTACAACTGTCCCGAAAATTAATAAAAGACTTACGATCACCAGAGAAACAATCAGGTAATTTCACTTTCGGTTCCACAGGAGAAGCCACTGGAGCGATGAACCCATATAGCCAGACCTTGCACCAGCTGAGTCAAATCTTGCATCTGGTCCACCAGGGCTTGCATAGGTTCCATTGTGAATATATAATGTTAGCAATTACTTCATGGCTGCTGGAGTCTGCCGGGAGAGAGAGCGTGCACGTAGACCGCAACCCCAAATCCGCAACCACTCTGATCGACAGCGTCTAAGGCTACTCTGAGTTGTTCGCTAGAGCTGACTGCAAGGTGGGATGGACTTTGCTGCTTAGAACCCAGGTTGTCTTAGCAGAGTGCAGTCAGGGATGAGAGGTGCAATGCAGGCAAACCGGAGCTGAAAATCAGACAGCCAGCGGGTAACTGAAAGTTCAAAATAGAATACAAGCAGATAACAGGAATAGCAAAAAGTCAAAACCGTCCGAGAACGGATAATCAAATTCGGTAAGCAGGGAGTAAACGGGAGACAAGTCGAGGTCAGTGTACACGAGGTCCAAAGTAAGAAGTGCAGGTGATGTCAGAAGCTTGATCAGAAACCAAAGGAGGAAATTCACAAGCAAAAGACAGGTGGAAAAGACAGGCATAAATACAACCCCACAGCTGATTGGCAGATGGACAGGGAAAAGAGATAGGCAAAGGAAGGACTGCCCAGAAGCTAGAGAAGTTTTCCTAGCGACCTTAAGGAAGCAGGTCTTTTCCTAACAGTAGATGTGATGACAAACAAATAAAAAATAAGGAATTGAATATATTTTCTAAAAAAAATAATACACAATACATAGATGTTTTTGAAAACAAGTTTACTATAAAGTAAAAAAAAAAAATATTTTACAAAAACACAGATTCCCTTCGCTAGCCCAACCAGAAAAATATATAGTGGCGGTGGAGGTAGCAGTGGTGGAAAAAAGAGTTGAAGAATGAGGAAAAAGTGGTTGGAGGATAGGAAGAAAAGGAATGGAGATATGAGAGAAAATCCGGATCGGGTGAAGGAAATGTGGAATAAAAACTAGTATCAGAAGAAGATGGGGCAGGTTAAGAAGGAGGTATAATGGCTGTAGCCATAGTGTCTGTCAGGTGGTGGAGGTGCTGCGGGAGCAGCATGTGAACCAGCCTGAAAAGCAAAGGCCTGGTTCCTGATAGCGGTGATAATTGCTCACATCTCTGCCATACCTTTAGGGGACTCAAAGAGGTCCATGACAGCAAAGAGTACTTGAACACATCTCCATTGTCTGTCTCATGGCAGGTCCCTTATGCGATCTGCCAATAAGACACCAATGTGGTCCCACTAATCGTGGCTGTCAACCCTCTGGATCATGGACAGAGCTTCCACCTCGACACCCTTTACTCGGCCCCGGGTCAGGAGGGTACTTTAAGCAGGGGCGTAGCTAGGGTGGGGCAGGCGGGGCATGTGCCCCGGGCACAACTTAGAGGGGGGCGCCACCTCCTCCTGCACTATAATTGTACCTTTGTCTATAGGACACAGGTACAATTAGAAGCAATGAATAGCCGGGTACGTTCCGTCCCCGGCTATTCAGCTCTTTTGTACCAGAGAAGCGCTATCGCGCTTCCGTCGATGAAAGGCGCTGACTGACAGGGAAAGCCATCGTGCCCAGCCAATCAGCGCCTTTCATAGATGCTTCGTTCAACCCCCAGGAGACCTGCGCAGAAGAAAGCAGGTCTCCATGCCTGTCGGACGGCGTGGGAACGGGATTAAGGTGAGTTTAAATTGTTTATTTTATTGTAATAAAAAGTGTGTGAAATTATCTATAAGGGGGGCTTTATCTACAGGGGGGGCTTTTCTTCGGGGGGGCTTTATATACGGGGGCTTTATCTACGGGAGCTTTATCTACGGGGCCTTTATCTACAGGGGGCTTTATCTACGGGGGGCTTTATCTACAGGGGGCTTTATCGACAGGGGGGGCTTTATCGACAGGGGGGCTTTATCTACAAGGGGGGCTTTATCTACAAGGGGGGCTTTATCTACAGGGGGCATTATCTACGGGGGGCTTTATCTACAGGGGGCTTTATTTATGGGGGGGCTTTATCTACAGGGGGGGCTTTATCTATGGGGGGCTTTATCTACAGGGGGGCTTTATCTACGGGGGGTTTATCTACAGGGAGGGCTATATACTGGGGTGGGCTATCTGTGGAGCACCATATACAGGGGTGGACTATATCTACAGGGGAGCTATATACAGGGGTGGGCTATATCTACAGGGGGGCTATAAACAGGGGTGGGCTATCTATGGAGCACTATATACAGGGGTGGGCTATATCTACAGGGGGGCTATATACAGGGGTGGACTATATGTGGAGCACTATATACAGGGGTCGACTATATGTGGAGCACTATATACAGGGGTGGACTATATGTGGAGCACTATATAGAGGGGTGGACTATATGTGGAGCACTATATACAGGGGTGGGCTATATCTACAGGGGGGCTATATACAGGGGTGAGCTATCTGTGGAACACTATAAGGGGAGCTATTTGTGGGACACTATATACAGGGGTGGACTATATGGGGGCACTATCTACAGGGGGCTCTATCTACAGGGGGCATGGTGTGTGTGTGTGTGTGTGTGTGTGTGTGTGTGTGTGTGTGTGTGTGTGTGTGTGTGTGTAGTGTGTGGTATAATGATAACTTTATCTTTATTTATAGGTGTAGAAATGTTGGAAAAGGGAGAAGCTGAAGACATCTGAGCTGCAAACTGCAGAAATGGGCTGTGACCGGGAGAAGTCATCATAGAGGTCTGAGACGTCACCGGTAAGTCCCTTAATGTAAATGTTTATTCTGCCTCTAATCAGTACTGTAGTCACTGTATGATCTGCAGCGAGATGATGGGTGGTATGATTATGATATGATTTACTTTTTGTGAAACAGCATCTCCCAGCATATCCTTACCATTGTCCAGGCCATGCTGGGAGCTGTAGTTTTACGCCGTACAAACCTGTACAACAGGGGTTGCACTAAATTGAGCTGTATTTGTGCTGGTGCTGTATATATGTATTGAGCTTGGTTCTGGGGCTGTATTTATGTACTGAGCTTGGTTCTGGTGTTGTGTATAGAACTATATTGCTTGTAAAATGTACGAATGTTTTTATGCTCGAGTTACATAAAAAGAAATGTGGAAAAGAAATGACACATCTTTGATTGGTAGAGAAAACAAACATGGAGAGGGGGAAGGAGATGTCGGGAAAGAGGTGGGGGGCGCCAAACTGAATCTTTGCCCCGGGTGCTGGGGATCCTAGCTACGCCTCTGCTTTAAGTCCCCCATCAGAGAGGAGCCGTGCAGGGGGGAGAATGGGGCCAGTAACTACAGGGGCCAATGTTGCTTTTCTTGTCCCTGCTGAAGACGGTCTCATCTGTTCTTCTGCTGGCTCCCCTTGTTCCTCAGTAGAAACAGGAGGCTGTTGTAGGTAGCTCTCCCCAGACTGCAGCTCCTCTTGCGTATCAAGTGCTTTGGTTGGCCAGATGGTACATACCCTTCAGAACTGTGAAGTAATAGATATAATCCCAAATCAGTATAAAAAAAATATCAATTATTTTATATCAATGCCTAAAAAAATTATATCATGAAAATGCTAAGATTGCTAAGGTCTTAGGAGGCGTTGCTAAGGTCTTAAGTCATCAAGGACAATAGCACCCATACATATCTTCTTCCCCGCCCAAAATGCTTTAGTATATACTGTATATATATATATATATATATATATATATATATATATATTTGTACACACACACACAGTATCACAAATTATAGGATTAGATACAGGTCCCGGGACAATATTCTTGTACTTACCCTCCTCGCGTCTGAATCAGGTCCTCTTCATCTTCGGGTTCCATTCAGTGTCACGATGTGGTGTGGGCGGCGCACATGACATCGTGACACTGAAAGGTGTAAGGACTCAGCGTTGTGTCCGGACCTGACTCAAGAGTGAGGAGGTTAAGTATTCTCTTACTGTCTTAACAGGGGCCCTTGTAGTTTACTACATAGGCCCCGGTTACTATAATAACTGTGGATAGACATGGCATAAGGGGCCCATGCCAGGGGGTGCTTTGGGGGACGGTGTCAATTGCGACCCCTGCAAGCCCTATAGCTATGCCACTGCTGCGACTGGTTGTGACAACCAATATCTCTCTCACCAGGCGTGATGGTGATCGTGGGTTCCATATGTAGGCAATAGGTGCTGGACCCAAAGTTGGGACCCGCATCTCTCACACACTTAGGTATTAACGAAAGTCTTTTGTGTTTTGTTTTTCGAACCCTGACCTCCACCGATTTTTATTGCAATGCTCTGTAAAATTATGCAAAAAAAAAAAAAGAATTTGAAATAAAAAATACATATGTTAACAAAAAAAAAACCACAGTCATTTTTTTCGTACTCACCAATGTCCCAATGTCCTTACCAATGTCCCTGGCTGTGGTGTCGTCCCAATCAGGGTACAACAACCGGCATATTTCTAACCATGCGTCTGCCTTGCTCCGACGGTCATTGTACCACTTATCGGCTGGATCCCGGAGCAGTTGGCGCACCTAATCCTGTAAAAAAATAATTATATTATTCCACTATACTTTCACATGCAGATATAGCGATCTTTAACTTTGATTTTATCCCATTAAATGCACAGTGTCAAATAACAACTTTTTAACCCCTTAACTACATGTCACGGGAGCGGGCTCACGGGTTGAGCTCGCTCCATACACAGTGGGTGATGGCTGTGTTATACAGCCGACACCTCCCTGCAATGGGTGGAATCAAAGATCACTTTGATTCCGCCGGTTTAACACCTTAAATGCCGCGGTCAATCGCGACCGCATCATTTAAATAGTTAGAATCAGCGGGGGCTCCCTCAAACACGCCAATGCGCGCCCCCCCATGGCATGATCAGCTGTTTACAGTGGTTGTTATGGCAGCCTGGGGGCCTAATACAGGCAGGGCTTCAAAGGAGACTGTCAGAATCACGATATACTGCAATACATTAGTATTGCAGTATATCATGCAAGCGACCCAACGATCACTGCTTCAAGTCCCCTAGGGGGACTAATAAAAATAACAAAAAAAAAAAACAGTTAAATAAAGATTTTAATAATGTTCAAAAAAAATAAAAATATCAAAAGTTCAAAAACCATTCTTTTCCCATTTTTTCCCTAAGGCAATGTTAAAAAATAAAAATTAAAATAAGTGGTATCGCCGCGTCCATAAAAGTCCGAACTATCACAATACACCCGCTCGGTGAATGACATAAAAAAATATAAATTGCTATTTTTTGGGTAACGTTAGCTCTAAAAAAGGAATAAAAAGTGATCAAAAAGTCGCATGTACCCAAAATGATATCGGTGAAGACTACAGCACGCCCCGCAAAATTTAAGCCCTCACACCTCTAAATTTATGGAAAATAAAAAAAGTTACGGCTCTCAGAACATGGCGACACAAAACATTTTTTTTTAGCAAATAGTTTTATTTTATTTAAAGTGGTAAAACATAAAACAAAACATATCAATTTGCTATTGCCGTAATCGTATCAACCTGTAGAATAAGGTGAATATGTCGTTTTTACTGCCTGATGGACACCGTAAAGTCAAAACCCCCCCAAAAAAATTGTGTAATCGCTGTTTTTTGGACATTTCAGGCTGCAAATTTTTTTCAGATTCCCAGTACATTATGCGGTACAATAAATGTTGCCATGAAAAACTACATCTTGTCCAGCAAAAAACAAGACATCATATGTCTATGTCAATGAAGAAATAGAAAAGTTATGGCTTTTGGAAGACGGGGAGGAAAAAACGACAATGAAAAATTCAAATTGGCCTGGTCTTTAAGGGGTTAAATTAATTTAAGAGATAAGTTACTACACATGTGTAGAAATCTGCAGCAAATCTGCAATGTGTCAATAACACCTAAAAGCAGCCTAGGGCCTTGGTCACACTGGTGATTTGCTACATGCATTTTTAAGCAAAACCTGTAACGGAACCTAAACAGAAGAAATTTATAAAGTAAGGTCTGCCATTCCGGATCCATTTCTGGCTCTGGTTTATAAAATGCATGCAAAATCTGACATACAAGGGTTGATAATGATAGTAAAGTTACTTACAATCATGATGAGATGGGAGACGTTGATCTCCATGATCTGGTACTAGGCCATCTTCTCCTCAGATTGGTGAAAATGAGCCCTGGCCATATACACCCAGTTCAGTCCACACAGTATAATACACCCATAGAGTAACCCACACAGTATAATTCCCCCATGGTGGCTTCCTCACAGTATAATGCTGCCATAGTGGCCTGCAACACAGTATAAATGCCCATTAGTGCCTCCCACACATTGTATAATACCCCTATAGCGTACCCCCAAACAGTATAATCCCCACAGTGCCCCCACACTATATAATGGCCCATAGTGCCTCCCACAGTATAATGCCCCTATAGCTGCCTCAACACACACAGTATGGTGCCCCATTAACTCCCTCCCCCATATCCAGTATAATGTCCCCGTAGTGTCTAATAAAAAGAATAAAATACTCACCTAACCCCATTCCATAAGCCTATATACACAGTGTTTTGGTTTTTGTCCTTTTTAGCAGCCTTTTGTGGTCAGTAATGTATGGAGTTTTTTGCTTTAATTTTTTCCATAGGCTTCTCTATAGTATTTGAAGAATGACAGAAAAGTGCATGTACAAAATATCACAAAAAAAACCCTTTCGAAAACTCATGTAAAAAGTGCTATTAAAACAATGTGTGTGAAGGAGACTTTAAAGGCTATGGAAAACTTTCATTCCTTTTTTTTTATGTTATGCATGTCTTTTGTTTTACTAAACACTTTTCTTATATACATTTATTAACAATTTTGCTATGTATCTATTGTATGTAGAAGCTGAAGAACGACCTTGTCAGTCGAATCCATCAGTGAGCTGGACTGACGGTGCTGCTAACAGCGGCTCCTCTGTGCCTCTGACACACAACCTAATCCTAAGGTCGCTTTCACATGACAGCATTTATGTCAGTATTTTGCTTCAGTATTTGGAAGCCAAAGCCAGGAGTGAAACAAACAGAGAAACTATAATGGAAATATTTTCACGTCTTCCGTGTTTTGGACCCACTCCTGGTTATGGCCTACAAATACTGACCAAAATATTGCCGTGTGAATGAGGCCTAAGGCCGCATGCACACGGCCGTAGCCATGATTTTCGGGTCGGCCGTCTGCGGAGTGCCACCCGCGAGCTGCCCGCAAATCGCGGGCCGTGCACATGGCCGTGTGCATTATTTTCTATGAGCCTGGACCGCAAAACACGGCCGTAATAAGACATGACCGTTCTTTTTGCGGTCCAGGCTCCTGGGCCAGGCACGGACCGTGGAAACCACGGTCGTGTGCATGGGCCCATTGAAATGAATGGGGCTGCAAGTCTCCCGTGGATTTTCGGGGGAATTGCGGCCGCAAAAGCAGGTTCATGTGCATGGGGCCTAATACTGATTAAATCTTAGATCATCAACTTTCAGTACTAGGGTTAGATGAGTTGTCAGAGGCATACAGGAGCCACTGTCAGTCGAGCCGTTAGACCAGCTCAAATTGGGGTGACAACATCATTCTGCAGCTTCTTTGTACAGTGGATACATAGAAGCTACAGAAACTAAGCTAAATTTGTAATAAAAGTATATAGAAAAGTGCTTAGTATCACAAAATACATACATTACATGATGGAAAAGCTAACACCAAAGGTATCCATAACCTTTAAAGAAATGTTACAACCAGTATCATTATATAAAATAAACTATATACACATCTAAAGAAATCTTTTGGTCCCTTTATGTATATAGAATTTCTTGTAACACTTGGGAGAAACATACTTTATCCTGTCACAGGTGTATTTTGTGTACTTTTTACATATAAATAAATTTCAGGCTCCTATCTAAGAGGTATATAGACAAGGAAAGAACAGAGTCTGTAGCCAATATATTATTGAAAAGTGTCAATACAAAACTTTATTTAAATATACACAATAACAAACATTTAAAAAGGTATGTAAATAGGAGAAACTCAATAAAAAATGACATAGAGACACAACAGGAGAGCCAGGGTAAGTATAGTAAACCTTTTAGGTATGGGTTTACAGTAAAACTATCACTAGTGTAGCATATAGTAGTTAGATCTTATTACATGCTTAGATACTGTTGGAGGACATAAATGGTCCAGAAAGCAAGCATCAGATGATGGGAGTGGTGGGTCTAAACCAGACCCTAAATAAAAAGATAACTAGGATAATCTTACCCATAAAGAGTCCTTGGCTGGGTCCCGATGGTCACTGTGTGCGCCACGACTTATAGTATTACACTTGCACACACACTATTCATTTATTATTTCATACTACACATCCCATGCACCACACACCACTCCCCTCAAGACCAGTGGGAGTGGCTATTATTATTTAAAGCACCTGCTCACTCCTTCATCAGCGTTTCTGACCTGGCTGTGTCCATTTGTAAGTATGGCCTTTTTCGGTGGTTTTGTATATGTCCCCTTGTTTTTAACAGCTGCTTTGTATTCTGTATACAGAGCAGCTGTACTGTGTGCTACGACCTGAATCAGTCAGGTCAGTGGGACTGAAGGGTTCAGTATCACGCAGGATCCACCTATAATCGATCACATCTAAGTTATGAACTTAGATGTGATCGGTAACAGCTCGATCCTGCGTGTCAGAGACATGCAGGACCCACTGACACTGAACCCGTCAGTCCCGCGGACCTGACAGATACAGGTCTCAGCGCTACATACAGCTGCTCTTGGATACAAATCAGCTGTATCTCAAAAAGTAAATATTTTTTTAATAAAACGTATTTTGAAAGTTGCACCAATCACACTGATAGATATTTTTATTTTAAAAAAATAAAAAATATTTCAAAGGTGTACATAGCTTTTAAAGTTTCCTTCTTTTTAACTCAACCGTAGTGTTTTAAAAGTCACTAGACGTTTTAGGAACTTCCAGTGAAACATAGTATAGGGTAGATCAATAGGTGGCTCGAATCACTGAGCGGCCAAGGTCTAATTTGAGGGTCGTCTTATTAATAGACATGCACATACAGTACAATGGGACCCCCTCCCTCCAATGGCTGATGCTTGGAGCCCTATACAAGACTGAGCACCACTGTAACAGTGCACCATGGTTTTCATCTGCTGCTTTTTAATAATCACACAAATTGCAGGATATGGATTTCACCATGACAAATTAAAAATGCTAGACCGGGCAAATCTACCATATCCATTCCACAATAACCTTTAAATCACTGCATCAATTTATTTCCCATATACGCTTATTACAACTTGCTTGTTGTCAAACACGCTCGATAAGTCCTAGGGGAACTGACTAAGTAAGGACAACAATTGACCAGCTTCTCATTTCCACTCAATCACCTGAGAACCATTCTGTAGAACATCATCTGTCACCACCACAAGGCTTGTATTACCTGTTGTACTTATTGTTTACCTACTTAACTATTTTCTTCGTCGAGTCAATTCTCTTTCCAGTTAAAATGACTTGTTGATGACAATGACAACAAGCTGTTCTATAGGGGCAGCCCACTTGCCTATCTTTACCATACAATTCATCTATGACTTTTTTCCTGTGGTCTTTTTCGTTTCTTATGTTTCGGAGAATTTTTTCCCCTAGCCAGATGTTATCCGCTTTTGTTTCTCTGCTGCCAGCATAAACATTATAATCACATACAGACAACAGCACAGCTACAATATTTAGAAAACATTTTTCACACCTCCTTATTAAGAGAGATTATGACTCATGGCTATGCCATTGTCTCCGCCAGCCTCCCCGCAGCAGACAGCCCCGGACCCACGTATGAAAACACACTGAAGCTGGAGGAAAGCTTGCAGAACTGAAACCGTTACACCATTGTTTATGCCTATTAGACTATAAAACATTTATATCCCTTTATATCTATGAATACTGGTTATTACCTACATGTAGTGCTGGTCCTAGCCTTCATAATGACTGGCAGTGCAAATTCAATGCCACATTGTATATGAAAACACGTGCAGGGAAAACAGTAGTGTTGCTAATGGCAACCAATGAGGTAATTGTTTTTATTTCCAAATCTTTAGTGTCAGGAATCTGTAGGAATCTGGTTACGTCGTGGTATCGCAAACAAAAATCCATGTTCGCAGTTTTTACATGCAGTAGTATTTTACATTAACGCCTTCCCACCGCGGCCATTTCTCGGATTTACATTTTCGTTTTTTTTCTCCCCACCTTCCATAAGCCATAACTTTTCCATCAATAAAGCCTTATAAGGGTATGTGCACAAGATGAGAGGCTTTTACGGCTGAAATGACAGACTGTTTTCAGGAGAAGACAGCTGCGTCGTTTCAGACGTAAAAGCTCCTCCTCGCATTTTGCGAGGCTTCTCTGACAGCCGTAAATTTTGAGCTGTGCTTCATTGAGTTCAATGAAGAACGGCTCAAATTACATCTGAAAGAAGTGTCCTGCACTTCTTTTGACGAGGCTGTATTTTTACGCGTCGTCGTTTGACAGCTGTCAAACGACGACGCGTAAATTACAGGTCGTCTGCACAGTACGTCGGCAAACCCATTCAAATGAATGGGCAGATGTTTGCCGACGTATTGTAGCCCTATTTTCAGACGTAAAACGAGGCATAATACGCCTCGTTTACGTCTGAAAATAGGTAGTGTGAACCCAGCCTTAGGGCTTTATTTTGAAGGGACGATTGCAGGTTTTTTTGGTACCAATTATTGCACCATATAATGTACTAGGAAACTAGAAAAATAATATTTGTGTATGGAATGGGGAAAAAACACCAATTCCGCCATTGTTGTTTGGATTTTGTTTTTACGGCATTCACCGTGCAATAAAAACAACATGTTTCCTTTATTCTGCGTGTCAAAACGATTACGGCGATACTACATTTATATAGTTTCTTTTATGTTTTATTACTTTTACAAGGAAAAAACGAATTGTTAAACATAAAATATATTTACATATTACAAATACATTCTGAGGTCCAGAAGTTTTTAATTTTTCCGTAGATTGAGCTGTATGAGGGCTTATTTTTTTGCAGGATCAGCTGTATTTTTTAATGGTGCCATTCTGGGGTACATGCAAGTTTTTTATCACTTGTTATTCCATCTTTGGTGGGAGATGAAGTGACCAAAAAACAGAGACTCCGGCGGTTTAACTTTTTTTTCTTATTACTGCGTTCATCGTGCAGTTTAAATAATGCTATATTGTGATAGCTCAGACTTTTGTGGGTGCGGTGATACCAATTATGTTTATTATTTAAAAAAAATGACATTGCTTTAGAGGGAAAATGGGAAAAGATTTTTTTTTACTTTTAATATTTTTTTGATTTACATAAAGAAAACCTTTATTTTACTCTTATTTACTTTTATTGTTAGTCTCCCTAGGGTACTTTATCCAGCGATCTTGAAACGCTTGCACCATATACTGTAAGGGTATGTTCACATGCAGTGATTCCAGACGTAAGTCAGGCGTTTTACGACTCGAATTACGCCTGAAAAAACGCCCCTAATACGCCTACAAACATCTGCCCATTGCTTGCAATGGGTCTTACGATGTTCTGTTCCCACGAGCCTTTACTTTATGCGCCACTGTCAAAATATGGCGCGTAAAATGGCGGCTCGTCAAAAGAAGTGCAGGACACTTCTTGGGACGTTTTTGGAGGCGTTTCCATTGACTCCATTGAAAAACAGCTCCAAAAACGTCCGTAAATTATGCCGCGAAAAACGCGAGTTGTTAAAAAACGTCTGAAAATCAGGAGCTGTTTTCAGGTGAAAACAGCTCCGGAATTTCAGACATATTTTGCTACAGTGTGTGACCATACCCTAATACTAATGTTCATTTGATTTTTCATTTTCATTAGGCCTCCAGGCTGTCATGACAACCATCGGTCCATAGATGGCGTGGTTGCTTTTGACCGCAGCATCTAAAGGGTTAAACAAGCAGGGTCCCGTCGTTACAGTGAGGTGACACCCGCGTGATATGGAGCGGGCTCACGGCTATGACGTAAGTGTACGTCATACGTCGGGAAGGTGTTAAAGTAAATGGGGAAACCTGCAGCAAAACATGGAAATAAATGCCGTATAACTGCAACCAATAAGGAATGTCGCCGTTTTTAAAAAAAAATCACAGAATGTCGTGCAAACAAGGCAATTTTTAACCTCACTGGGAGAATGAAATTTCAAAACATCTCACGCACTACAGTGTAATATTTGACCACTTCAGAAACTCACTGTTAGTTACCTCAGCGACAAAAAAACGGCTGTCATTTTAACAGGTGTAACATTGTTTTTTTCGCCCATGGATGCACTAAATAGGACTATTCCATAGGCAAGATCTACACCACTCATAAAAGACAGGTATGCTAGCAGAAATTTAAAGAGAACTTTTCACTTCCCCATACATGTGCAGCATCTTATAGGCGCTGCTACACAGACACTGGGACACTTTTAATTACCTGTCTAGCATCCGCCGTTCTAGAGATATTGGTGCTGTTATTATTGGTGCCTCGTACTGTCAGTGGGGCATTCCTGGAAATGGAAAGGGCAGTGGGGCGTGATAGCGCTTTGACACTGTCTAAGTGTAATGCTGGGGGTAGGGAAACAGACAAGTGAGCCCTAATCTACCCGCCACTCAGTCCCTGCCTACTTGCAACGACCCGCCCTAGGCGACGGGTTACAACTGGGCGACGGTCCCTACGCTCAATAAGTGCACGACAGACAAACAGACAAGGGTACACAGAAGCAAGGGAAAAGGGGCAACACCGAGAGCAACAAGAGTGGTGAACGAGCCGAGTCAAACCAGGAGTGTACGAGGTGCCAAACGCAGAGCAGGAGAGTAGTAAACGAGCCGAGTCAAACCAGGAGTGTACGAGGTACCAAACGCAGAGCAGGAGAGTAGTCAGTAAGCCAGGGTCAATATGAAGCAAGGTCAAATAGTTCAGGAAGCTGCAGCAGGGCCATGAAACCAAACAAGAAAAATCACAAGCAAGGAGGAACAGGAAAGGCAGGTATAAATAGACAGAGGGCGGGAGCTAGCTCCATCTGGCCAGGCTGTGATAGGCTCTCCCACTCTTAAGCCTGCCATCCTGAGTGGTGGAAGATGGAGTCAGTCTCACAGACATAGAAGCAGGTGCAGACTGATTACCTATGAGCGTTGACACAGAAGCTGTGCCTGGCAGATCCTTTACACTAAGACTGTGGGCAGTGTCAGAGCAGCTTCTGCTGTGCGATCTCTGTCACGAGATCACACAGTCTTCACATCACGGTCTGAAAGGGACACACAGACACACACGTGTTCCACAGCACAGACACCGCTGCCACCGCCAAGGAGGAGAAGCTCTCCTCCTCTCTCCCGCTCCTGTCGACAGGTGCTGCTCTGACTATGTCTGCAGCCGATTGGACAGTGTCAGAGCGTTAACTATCACGACCCTGCCCTTTCTATGTCCACAAAGGTCCCACTGACAGTACAGGGGCTTATTTACATATGGGGAACCAATAATAACGGCACTGATATCTCCAAAATATGGCAGAGGCTAGACATGTAATTCAAAGTGCCCAGGGTCTGTGCAGCAGCGGGTGCCCTGAGCTGCACATGTATGGGGTATTGAAAGATTCTCTTTAAACTTTTCATGCACCACGATGTACTATTGCATGGTGGTGCGGGGGGCGATGTTTGGAGCGGGCTCACTCCTGTCAGCTGTGTTTTACAACTGCCCCCCAGCACTAACGGCGATCACGCTATTCCTGGCCGTTTAATCCCTTAGATGCTGTGATCAAGCTCGATCGCAGTATCTAAGATGTTAGAAAGAGGGGACGACCCACTCTGACAGCTAATTGCCCCCTCCCCCCCGTGCAACGCGATGGGGGGGTGCCGATGGTTGTGATAGCAGCCAAGAGGCCTAATGAAGGCCCCCAGAACTGCATTTCTTCATCTCCTGTTAAGCCCTGCCTCTAACAGGGCTTAACAGGAGCCTGTAATAAAGACAATATACTGCAGTACATTACTATCGCTGGTTCAAGTCCCCTAGGGGGACTAATGAAAGGTGTAAAATAAAGTTTTTAGTATTGTAAAAAAAATAAAAATAAAATGTAAAGTAAAAAAAACCTTTTCCCATTTTTCCTCTGAAGTAATGTAAAAATAAAAAAAATACAAAATTGGTATCGCTGCGTTCATAAGAGTCTGAACTATTACAATATAACATTATTTAATCCGCACAGTGAACGCTGGAAAAATAAAAAATTATAAAACGACCAAATATTTTTTGGGCACTTCATATCCCACCAAAAAATGAAATAAAAAGTGATCAAAAAGTCTCATGTACCCCAAAGTGTTACCAATAGAAACTACAGCTCGTCCTGCAAAAAAAAAAAAGCCCTCATACAGCTCAATCAATGGAAAAATAAAAAAGTTATGGCTCTCAGAATGTGGCGACAAAACACACATTTTATTTTTAACAATTAGTTTCTTCCTTATAAAAGTAGTAAAACATAAAAAAAACTATATAAATTTGGTATCGCCGTAATCATATTGTCCGGTAGAATAAATGAACATACCATTTTTACTGTATGGTGAGAGCCATAAAAAGGAAACCCCTCAAAAGTTTGAGGAATGACTGTTTTTATCCTGTTGCACCCCACAAATATTTTTTTTCCAGTCTCCCACTGCATTATATGTTACAATAAATAGTGCCATGAGAATATACAACTCGTCCCGCAAAAAAACAAGCCCTCATATGGCATTATCGACAGAAAAATAAAAAAGTTATGGCTTTTGGAATGTAGGGTGGAAAAAAAAGTGAAAACGAAAATCCCAAAAATGGCTGCATCCTGAAAGGGTTAAATACATATATATAAGAAAGTTCTATGGTTTCTCATATTTTTATAAATAAATAAATATAAAAAATAAAAAAACAGAATAACCTTTAAAGGGGTTTCTCACTAAATACATGCTGATATATGCCATCAATGATAGATTGGTGGAAGTACAAGAACTATGGCACTGCCCATCATTAAAACAAAGTGCCCATTCTAGCTCTACTTGGCTTTTCTCAGAGGCTGCAGGTTTGGCCTCCAAAAATTCTAGCAATTGCCTGGGGTCACAGTGGTCAAGCCCACCCCCCCCCCCCCACCAATTGGACCTTGCTGCCATATCTGAGCAATATTTCCATACACCACCCTTATTCCTGGCGTCCTCTCGATTCCAGCTCTGTAATTGTTTTTTGTTTTTTTTATCGTTCTAATTTTGAGTGAAAGTACAGAGAGGAGACCTCATCTCTCCTCAGTCGGTGTTGCCTCCTGCATCACTGTGAGGCTGTCCAATCAGAGTGGACAGCCTCACAGCAATGCAGAAGACCCGCTCTATTCGGACAGCGTCACAGTAATGCAGGAGGCAATCATTTTTCAAGAATTTTTTTTATCAAATATTTTATTTTAGCATTTAAAACAAATTTCTCAAAAAATTGTATTTACAAAAAGTTTTCCGGTTTTACACTTTGTAAAAAGGTTCTTTCTTTGCCAAGAAAAATATTGCCGTGCAGCTGAAATGTGACCACGTCTATGTTTTCTGCTGGAACCATCGCCTGTGCAGTAAAATACATTTCCAGGGAAAACAAAGATTTGATTGGTTTTGTTGAGCGTAATACCGGGAATAATCATGTATACAAGGCTTTTTTTTTTCTATCATCTACTTTTTCTTGAGTCAAAACAATGAAGCTGAGTATTTTCCATGCTCCTGGGAGCTTTATATACAATTGATATCAGCAATGGCAGAGTAGGGAGAACAAAGGTAAAAAAAAATTACAGATTTCCAAGGATGCAAAGCACCTCATTGGTAAGTCTTCCCATGCGTCTGCTGACAGCTGATGTCTGGATTAAACAAAAAGACCAGTAACTTGGGCTATTAGCTCCAAGCAATCATGCCCCATTATTCCAATTATGTGGGTAAATGCATACAATCACGTTATGTATCTCACATCCCTTTTGGAGAAATCCTTACTGGGGTTCCTGCCTGCGGCAATGTGCAAATATTTATACTGCTTTTTTTTCCTATGTTCCCTACTAACATGCACATTTGTATCAGCACAGAACCTTCAAGCATATCTGCAAGTCATTTCTCCAAGAATCCCCTCAATCACGTGATTAACACTGGATATATTCATATTTAAAGGGCTATTCCAAGAATTAAAACCAAATAAAAAAGTAAATTGATTAACATACATTAATATTACATATTACTTACATTTCAAAACTAATGGAACTGTAATTGCAGGCTGTGGGAAAGAACAATGTACGCATTATTACATACATTGATACGCATGTCTTGTATCCTAAAACATAATGGAACCTTATAGGGTTAAAAATGGCGCCATTCATGTGACCCATGTGATCATACCTATCCATAATGTTAATATAATGTAAATACTAGCACATTATACGATGGTTTTACATACATGGGAATATAGAATAGGTTCTATGGTGATCTAAGATTCGAACTGCGGCAGTCCGAGTATTGAGGGCTAATACAGCCGCAAATATACAGCCGCAGGGCCATCTAACAGTGGCTTCAATATGTGACTTATGAATCTGAATATCATCCATGTCACTCTCTTCATTGCCTCTGATGGGAATGTTACAGTGATAATCCTCTGCGGTCATAATAAGAAAATATATATGTTGACAGTTGCACGTCTTAAAGTCTTGTTTCAAAAATATTTTATTCAAAAATAGTTCTGCTTTATTTCATGCAGAAAAACGATATAAAATGTGCTATTAAAATGAGACTTCTTATATGTAGCTGTAAGGGTATAGCTGTCAATGGAGAGGGTGAGAAAGAGATATGTTACTAGCAACATTAGTAGTATTTTATATTTGCTTCAGTTCACTTGCTATTAACACCTCTGCAACCAGGACTCGTTTTCCCTTTCCTGTCACTTTGTGGACAGATGTCTCTATCTCTTTTTTTTTTATATGATCTTAGAAATATTAGAAGTTTGGTTAAATTGTTCTGACACCCCAAAAATATCTCCAAATAAAATAGATATCTTTTGTAAGGCAGCAGGGAATATAGGTGTACATACAATCTATCTATCTATCTATCTATCTATCTATCTATCTATCTATCTATCTATCTATCTATCTATCTATCTATCTATCTATCTATCTATCTCATATCTATCTATCTCATCTCTATCTATCTATCTATCTATCTATCTATCTATCTATCTATCTATCTATCTATCTATCTATCTATCTATCTATCTATCTATCTATCTATCTATCTATCTATCTCATATCTATCTATCTCATCTCTATCTATCTATCTATCTATCTATCTATCTATCTCATATCTATCTATCTATCTATCTATCTATCTATCTATCTATCTATCTATCTATCTATCTATCTATCTATCTATCTATCTATCTATCTCTCTATCTATCTATCTATCTATCTATCTATCTATCTATCTATCTATCTATCTATCTATCTATCTCTCTATCTATCTATCTATCTATCTATCTATCTATCTATCTGTCTATCTGTCTATCTGTCTATCTGTCTGTCTGTCTGTCTGTCTGTCTATCGTATATAAACCATTTGCATTAAAGGGGTTTTCCAGCCACTAAAAATTGATGGCCTATCATCAGGATAGGCCAACAATAGCTGATGGGATCGGGGTCCGACTTTCAAGACTCCCGGCGATCAGCTGTTTTGAAAGGGCCGCAGCGCTTGTACGAATGCTGCTTCCCCTTCACTTCTTCTTGATCACTGTGAATCGTCGAAACGCATTTAGCGGCGATTCACAAGTATTGTAGCCTTTTCTCCCATTGAAATGAATGCGTGTCGACAATTCGCAGTGATCAAGAAGAAATTAAGGGGAAGCAGCGCTCGTACAAGCGCTGTGGCCCTTTCAAAACAGCTGATCGGCGGGAGTCTTGAAAGTCGGACCCCGATCCCATCAGCTATTGATGGCCTATCCTGATAAAAGGCCATCAATTTTTAGTGGCTGGAAAACCCTTTTAACTTGAAATATACAGTACAATGGATAAAACATAATGATCACTTATGTCAGGGGTATAAAATTAATATACTTTGTATCTGCAACATAAGAAAATAAAAAATGCCATACCTCCTTCAGGCTGGATTCACACACTTTGTTTTGCTGTGTTTGTGTGCGCTTTTCATGGGGTCTTTATTGTTTTTTTGTGTGCATTTTTTTAGTTTAAATTGCTAAATTTCTGTGTGTGAAGGAGGCCTAAATTTACAATAGTAAATTGCAAATACCCCCTAAGGTGCTAATGATGGGGGTGCATTCGATATACAGCACTGTGGAATATGCTAGCGCTATACAAATAACATGTAATAAAAAACTTGTGAGCATGCTGAAAGTCAATATATAAATACATAATAATATTATTATTGGCCTCGCTGAAAGACCCGCCACGCCAGCGAATAAGCCCTGTTCTGTAGGTGCACACTTGTCTTGTTAGACAGCTGTGATTGATGAGTCAGTGACTACAAGAAAATTGCTTCCTATGAATTATTCAGCAAGTCTTCTCTTTGTCGTTCCACAGGCTGATAGGACGCGTGGCAAGCTAAGCACAATTCACTTGCAGATCAGGAACAAGCAGGTATTAAAAATAGCTTTGTGACAACATCGCCTCTCCGGATCATGTTTGGACTTTCTGCTGCCTGTGTTAAAATTGTAGGGGGATAAAAACTCCCCGAAATCGGGGGGTGTTTAGAAGGCAGATGCTGCACCGATAAAGCAATGTCATCATCTCAGCTGTGAAACAATATCCAGAGCTGTGTATAATATATTCTAAAGGATCCAGAGGGGCCTGTAACATGTCTGCAAAATACACACGCTCCTTGTGTTGTCAATATGAGACTATTGCAGAAGTGCCGCTCGAATCCTAACAGTAGATGGACATTACTACCTTAACTCCTTACATTACAAATCATCACAAGTGAAATTAAATTTGGATTTATACTGACAATTAATGTGTTAATCCCTTCTATTGCACCGAAAACGAATAACCTTCTAAGATTGAATGCACCATATGTAAAGTTGCCATTCACTATGTGTTGAGATCTATCTTTCATTGTTGATGATACATATAATAAGCTGAGTTGTCCTGATGTTTTAGGGAAAATCAGACAAATGGAGTGGCGCCCCCATCATTTTTTCCAATTGAAGGTGTGAATTTGCACAAGCTCAGTATTGTTGACAAACAAATGAGAGAGATGCCAGGCTGAAGGTTATGTTGCCAGTCAATGCCTGTGCAACATTGAGACAAAGTATTTGCGAGATTCTGTCATTAAATTATCAATTCTACACTAGAAGTTAAAGTAACCTACACAAATATATACATTGCAGAGTTTCACAAATAGTAATTCCCTAATAATATGTCATTATTGGAATCACTACCTTTACATAACTGCCTAGAAACTCCTCCATTAATGTACATCAACATAAGCGCTACCTTTTTGCAATCCCGGTTGCAGAAAAATAAAGCTGCCCATACTGAATTTGACAGGATTGGTGGATGATCAAATGTGTATGGGGACAGCCCAAAAGTCCCCTAATGGTAGACGTCAGGAGAAAGAGGAATTTCAACGACCCTTAGTTCCGCAATAGGTAAGTCTTCTCTGGCAGTTGCTTTTCTTCCTGCCCCATTGAAAGAACATGCAGATGTGCCCGTTATGATTGTTCATGTTTATGCATGGTTGGGAGAGAGAGCTTTCGGCTGAACAACCATTTAACCAACTATCTAATGTGTATGACCAGCCTTAGGCTGCCAGGGAAGTTCATATGCCCAGCAGACTACAAGTTGTTTTATGACAGTCTGTAGCGTATGCAGCCTGTAGTCTGATGGATTTACCGGAAAAATAAATTTGAAATATATTTTACATATTTATCCCAGTGTTGAAGGGATTACTTTTAAATAATAAGACTCACTAAGGGTATATTCCCACGGGCCGAATTTCCGACTGGATTTTCCTTGCAGAAATTCTACAGCATTCACAGTAACAGCAAAGTGGATGAGATTTTATCAAATCTCATTAACACGCTGAGGAAACATTCCCCACAAAATCCATGCATAAATCGACCCGCTGTGCAGATTATAAATTGTCTTCGTGTTAATTTATGTTGCGGAAAGGCTGCGCATTTTTTGGAGTATTTCTTTATTGAGTTCAATGAGTAAGTTAAATTCTGCAACAAATGCCGATAGTTGCAATATTCAAGGCAAATTCTGCAGGAAGCAGGTTAAAAAAAAAAAGACTTTACTCACCTTTCCTGGCCCTGTATTAGCAATGTTTCCCTTCTCTACCGGCTGCTCTGTGTACAGCCGGACTCCTGTGATGACGTTTCATTACAAGTGACCCCTGGTGTCAATCACAGTCTGCAGAAGTCACACGTGATGATACATAATCACAGGAGGCCGGCTATATAGAAAGCTGATGGTGGAGCAGGAACGCATTTCTATTTGCAGTGCCAAAAAAGGTATGTTTTTTTTTTCAGTCGTCTGTTTTCCGCAGCGGACAATCAGGCAGAATATTCACACCAGAAAAAAATGCCATTTGGTGCAAATATTTGTCAAAATTTCCCTGCAGGTTCTAGGTCGGATACACTGCAGACTTTTCTGCAGTGTATTCGACCCGTGGGAACATAACCAATGAGGGCTGCAGTCTTGGAAGCTTCGTAATTTTTTCACATAGGTTCACTAAATACATACCTATAATTATATAAACCTACACAGTAGAATACTTATTGTACAAACATTTCTTCTGCCACTACTGTAATTCTTAAGATCTATAGTTGTGTTAATAAAGAAAAACAAATATTTTACATCACAATATCAATGTGTGTCAACGGGGGAGCGGTGATGAGAATACCGAAGATAACTTTCCTTTTTCCTGTGAACATTTATATACAAGAGAAGCTGGATATTAAATGGGTCTATAAAACAGAGAACTAAATCTCTAAAACTACAGCCTTTCCCTGCCTCGTAGCTGATCCAAACACTTATCATTAAGTGCCTGCAATGTTAGGGCAGCATTGCTCGTTTCAACACAGATAGAGCTAAAAGCAGAAAATGATAGAGGATGCTATAAACCAGGGGAAATTTCCATTTCCTTCAGACTTCAGATATATCTTTTGCACTTAACCCCTTTACTACAAAAAAAGATATATATCTTTGTAAGTCCATCAGTCATATATGAATTTTACAGCTGAAACGGTCCACACAAAATATTCCTAACCCAAGTCTTATGGGACCAAAATTGTGGATTATTTTTGTTGATTTTTTACTTATGAACCAAGTAGAAGCTGAATTTGAGGGAATTTATCACCACAATACCAAAGTCTTGGACTAGGGTTCCTTGGGCCCATCAGAAGAAATTATTCTGGGGACCACCCTCCATCTCTACAGAAGTTTATGCCCACTTTCGATTGCATTAATCTTGTTGTTATCATTGCCCACACAGGACATATCATTAATAAGGTCTTATAGGTCAGTGGCGCGGCGCACACATGGACTCCTATAATGTTTTTGTTATTTTACATAGGCTGTTATTATTGGATTTAAATTGCACCACACAAATAAAATCTGATATGTAACACCCTCGCCAGCATCCTCACCTCTTCCGCTCCTGGGTCCTTTCTTCTCCAGGTGTCGCCGTCGCTCTACTGGGTCATAACTTCAAATAGCACTGTTCGTCAGCGCACACAACTTCCTGATGTTGGCCAGAGTCAAAACTTAGTGGTGCGACACTAACGGACCAGAATAGGACATGCTGTGAGTATCTCGAAACGACCACACACTCCGTTGTAAAAACAGCATACTGACGAGACATACCTTCAGGTGAGTAAGGCCTTAAACCTACTAGAAAGGAACATAATTGACGGTTCCACTTCTCTTTGTATCAAAGTAATATGATTTACTAGGCAATGCAATGGGGAATCAAGGTCATGGGCCAAATTGAGTGGCATTAAAAGAATGAAAGCAGTTACATGAATCTACCCTTTTTCATTACTGAGATCTTTTGATCCTTCAATATGGACCTTGTAGTAGAAAATCATTCAGGTTCTAGTGCCAAACTAACAGAAAGGCGATACACATGGTACGGCTGTGGAAATATTATTGTGGGGGCATATTTTGTCATGTAGGTGCTACTATTAGCACGTGGTTTGCTGTATACTTTCAAGTTGCTTTCTAGAAAAAAGTTTTGAATTACAGCAATTTTTACTTTACTATACTTAGCTGGGTTTTAAAACATCTCTTCTGAACAAAGTATCAAGGCGATTTCAGATACAGGGCTCACATTCAATATTGACTTGCAACTGTAAGATCTTGATCCTTTGATTATTGAATTTAAATGGGACATATAGATGAGAGATGGTATATAGATTTTATATAAGCTACTACAGTAGGTTTCCCTAAAAGTGTTGTCATCTACATTGATGTCAATCGATAATTGTGTTAAAAAGTGGTATACAATACATTTATGATGCCAGGGCTGTTTGCCCAAGGGAACCTTGGCCAACCCACTCCTTAAAATGTACAGCATGTAATTTTCTAGAACGAAAAAATATCAGCTCCTATGTCAATGTGTACAATTATTTTCATCCCTTCCCTTTCTCCAATCCTTTGGTTGAACTTGATGGACATATGTATTTTTTCTACCGTACTATATAATGTGTTGCAGGCTGAAATAGATGCCACATCAGATTCACAGTAAAGGTTTAAGTACCCACTGGCACATGTAAAAGTTAATAAAAGTGTACATTTTCCAAAGACACTAGAGGCACTTTTTGGTTTGGGTTTGGCTGTGGGACGTCTTTATGTGACCATTACTTGGAAACATTATTTGGAAATGTACAGAAACCATCAACAGCCAACCTTATCTCACAGAGGAGGACAGCAGGAATAGCGCACACGTTCTTTAATATTGTCGGTGCATATTAGTGTGGGTTTTCACCCAATAATTGAGGGGACAATCAGGAGTGGTTTTGAGTCATTAAGGCATATTGTCATTTATATGTGATGCTTTAAGGAAAAAAAAAGATTTGTCAAAGAAGCGCTCTGGCAGATTTTTCTTTATACCATCCTACTTATAGTAGGATCAACATTGCTAAATGCTAATCAAGCATTATTTATTGATTAGCCGCTTTGTGTCTGTTCAGCTTTTTACGGAAATAAATGTATCGGTGTACGGACTCAATAGAATGTCTATCAGCCCGTACTCCGATACATCGGCTTTCCGGAAAAAGCCGAACAGACACGAAGCGGCTGAGCGCTCACACGAGCACTTCAGCTGCTTTGTTCTAGCGATTGGTGGGGGTCTCAGTGCTCAGACCCCCACCAATCCAAACTTCTGACATGTCGCTATGACATGTCAGAAGTTTATCAAACGTTTAGCTACACTTTAACAGTTTGGTACCAAGACTTCATACTTTACAAGATTTGCAAAAGATCTTACAGATACAATGGAGCTGCAGCTCAGTCCCCAGTTACTGTTTATACAAGCATGTTGGCTACAGTACTTCTCTTTTCTCACCTCTCCCCTGCTTGAATCCGTGCCAATGCTGCTGCGATCACAGGACTTTATTAGCGATCTAACTCTATCTGTTTCTATCTTCTCCTGCACCTGACATCCTAAAGCAGGAAGTAAAGGGCTACAATAATTCAAGTCTCCTCTCACTCTGCTCCATAGTTAAATCAGTAGAGCGTGCAACCTGCAAGTGAATAAAGCTGCTAAAGAACATAGGGCACTCGTTTTTAATTCTAGGCTTTTAAGGGGATCAATAGTGGTACGCTTTAATGTTTATTACAATAAATCATCCTAAACCAAAAGGCTGCACCTTGTCCAAGTCTTGAAAACGTCTGGAAGTTTCAAGAAATCTAGTTGTAATATAGGCTAATAAATTGCATATTGTCTGGATCTGTGCGTGTGGGACGTGGAGTTGGCAGTGACGACATTCCAGGGATAAAGTCCAAACTTAGCTTTATTTTTAAAATCCAACAAAACAGGTGCTTTCCAAGAACAAGACTTACATCTAATAAACAGAATAAACTACTGCCCGTCTGGGCACTAATTATATACAAATAAAGTTTTCCCTCACCTAGGCAGAAATGTGGTTAGTACAGAGTTCACTGGGTCAGACTTTCCACAGCACTGACCCTCTCTACACTGACTGCAGAGTTTTTTAGCGAGCCCAGTAGCTTCGCCCGAGCTTCACCCGAGCTAACTGGGCTAGGGCTGACGCTCGTACTGGAGTGGAGGAGGTAATGACTGGTCCCAGTACCAATCCTGCCATTTCATAAAACTCCAGTCTCAGAACACAGATTTAACAGAGGTCTCAGCAAACTAGATTTCCTGAGGAAACCCAGATTACCTTAATTCCTTTATCTCACCGATCTCAACAAACTAAGGCCTTAGTCACACAGATGTTCGGTCCTTAAGATACGGACCATATGTCCGCCACATTTTCCGGTCCTAACACAGTTCAGGGACTAATACTCCTAGCATCATCATCATCCATGAAGCTGTGAGTCACTGCCTCCCTGCGGGACTACCGTCCCGTAAAGAAAACATGAATACAGTATGGTACAGTATTCCCGCGCTGAGGCAGGTACACCTAGCATCATACATAACTCTGATGCTAGGAATACGGCTCCCTAAACTGTGTGAAATGCATCCGACATACGCTCCGTATCTCATGGACCGAAGACGGCTGTGTGAATAAGGCCTCAGTGAGATATACACCCACTCCAGTTGTTTCCCAGCCACAGGCTTACAATATACAAACATCTGACTATGCAGCACTTTACAGCTGCTACCAAAATCTATGATTCTACAACAGAAATATAGAAATATATTCTAAAATACCCTGTGAAATGAAATAAAGTCGGAATATAAAGAAGATCCAATCCTACCGAATGTAGTAAGGGATTTCTGTAACAGTTTAAAGGGTTAATAGTTAACTTAATGATGCAGAGAAAAAAAGCCAAAGAGAAAGACTGCATGGATCGTCCAAGCAAACTGATACTTGGTGTGACACCAGAAATAAACAGAGCGGGTAAATGGATGCTATCAATAGATAGAATCTGTCAATACACCCACTTAATGCCGCAGAAAGACACTGCAGCTGCATAGATGCAAAGGAAGAAATCTCTGTCTATATATGAAGCTCATGGACAAACAGATTTTTCTTTGGAAGGATTTTCTCAATGGGCAATTCAAAATAGACCTGTGCAGATTTTAGGACGCAATTGGCAGAGATAAAGAAGGCTGCAAGTACTATGAAAAGTCTCTGTACTGACCCTGCAGAAGCAGTGTGTAAACATTCAGGAGCAAATACTGGAATTACATTGTAGTGCAGCTCTAATTTTAATTTGATTTTAATTTCTTGCATATAACGTATATGTGGTACATTTTAAAGAAGTTGTCCGGGGCTATAGGTTCACTTCTAGCCAGTATTCTTCCAAATAAACTCTCATTTCTATGTATTTCTATGTAACTGGCAGCTAGCGACATGGCCACTGATAAGTCATCTCCCTTCCCATTGACCAAGGCATGCACCTGTGAATGCACCTGTGAATGCGCCTGTGAATGCGCCTATGAATGTGCGCCAATCGTAGCACACGCACAGATCAACCTCATGACTTGCAACCAGTAAAGGATGTAGAAAGTGAGGAGGGAGCAGTGGGAATGAGTAGCCATGCAGGTAATATAAACAGTGATGTGGACAGTTCAAGATAAGGCCCGTTAGTTGTTCATCTTGAATTTTCTGAATGACAGCAGGGACACAGTGGGCAGCAAAAAATTGATAACACCGTGATATAAAGGGCCTATATTTTATTGCACACTCAACAATACAAAGTACTTCATAGTCAGATGGTGATGTGGCAGACGTATAGGTTTGCATCCGTGTTTCTGTTTTTTCCTATTTTTTTCTATACTTTTCTATATAAACTACAACTATATGAAGGTAACTTTACAAAGAGAGCAATTGCACATTCTAATCACTGTCAATGCAGCCGACCCCTCCAATATTACCCACTGCGCCCAATATAAAATGTGCTGTTCCCAAGCTTTTTTCCACTTGCAGAGACGTGAAGTGATTAATTAATGGAGGACAGTGTTTTTAACAACAGTTAATTAATTCAGTCAGTCCGAGAACTGCAACACGATGCATAGAAATTCCAAGCTGAGTAATCTTTACTGGATAAAATGGCCAGCATTAGTTTAGTATACTTCAGTGCGTTCATTTCTATATTATATCAAACAACCCCTTTCACTACCAAGTATCTTTGGTATGTGGGATTTGTTCATATTGTTTGTACTTCTATATTAATGGGTATAGGTCAATACTTATGATACATTCTTTTTAAAAAGTCATAATATAAATATGCAATACTCATGTACACTAAAGCTAAAGCCTACCTAATAGAGGTTCCAGAGGCGTAGCTAGGTTCTCCTGCACCAGGGGCAAAGATTCAGATTGGCGCCGCCCCCCCCCCCCAACTTCTTTCCCGACATCTCCTTCCCCCTCACCGTTTTTGCTTTCTCTACCAATCGATGAGATGTCATTTTTTTTTCATAATTTTTTTATGTAACTCGAGTATAAAACCATTTCTACATTTTACAAGCGATATAGTTCTATAAGGTAGTTTAACATAACAATAAGTTAAAAGAAAATATATTGAAGAGGTCACACACAGCCCTGTGTAGATAGTGCTACATACAGCCCCTTGTAGATAGCACCACGCACAGCCACGTTGTAGATAGTGCCACATAGCCACCTTGTAGATAGTGCCACACAGCCCCCCTGTAGATGATGCCACACAGCCCACCGTGTAAATGAAGCCACACAGCCCACCTGTAGATGCCACACGGCCCCCCCTTGGAGATGATGCCACACAGCCCCCCCCCCTGTAGATGATGCCACACTGCCCTCCATTGCAGACGGTGCCACACAGCCGATCCCTTGCAGACGGTGCCACACAGCCCCTCCCTTATCGATGGTGCCACACAGCCCTCCCTTGTAGATGGTGCAATACAGCCCCCCATCTTGTAGAAAGAAATAAAAAAAACATTACTTACCTGGCCCTGTTCCCTGCTCCGAGACAATTTTTCTCGCCGGCATGATCCAGTGACGTCATCACGCCGGTCTGCGTGCGCTGGGACTCTGTCCCAGTGTCTTATAGGCTGCAAGGCTGATATGGCTTGTAGCTTAGTGATAGCGGAGGAGAGAACTGCTCCGCCAAAGTATTCAATTGTATCTGTGTCCTGAGGATGCAGATACAATTGAATGTGGCAATCGCTAGCCGGGGCTCCCCCCGGTGCTAGCGATGCCACCGGGCATGAGGGGCCGTGCCGGCCGGCCCATAAATGTACTGTGCGAGTCAGCGCGGTCCCATTAGCAGCAGGGGGCCGAGAGGATGGGACTGCCGCAGAGCAGTCGTATAAAAACAGCAGATCACAGCTAATGGGCGCCCTGCAGCTGCCCAGGATGCAGGGCACCTATCAGCAGCGATAAGCTGTTTGATACGGCCGCTAGATAGATAGATAGATAGATAGATAGATAGATAGATAGATAGATAGATAGATAGATAGATAGATAGATAGATAGATAGATAGATAGATATCCATCCAAAGAATAGGCAGCACTTCACATCATAGTATCAAAAGTGAAAAAAGTTTATTCACACATATGGCAAAGTGCGATGTTTCAGCCCCAGCATGGGCATTTCTCAAGCAATAGATCTGATCAAAACAACTGATCGCAGCTCATGGGCACCCTGTATGTTGGGTGGCTGCAGCAACGATCTGCTGTTTTGATACAGCTGCTCTGTGGCGCCCCCTTCCCGTTGAGCCTGGGGCACATCCCCCACCTGCCCCCCCCCCCCTAGCTACGCCCCTGGAGGTTTTCTGGTTTCATCAAATTATTGTTCTTTTTTCTACAATATACAATGTCCAATATACATTTCTGTAATAATTCCTCTTGGTTTTCAAGATCTCTGATGTTGGTATTCAGTAGTAGCATTCGTTGTTTACTTCCAGTGGATGATATTCTGTCCATGGTCATGTGATGGCACACCGGTGCTGGGATTATTAGACGCAGGGTCGGATTGGCCCACCAAAGAACCAGAGGATCCTCCGGTGGGCCTAGACTCTGACCCAATGAAGTGTCCCAAAAGGTCTAGCAAAAGTGTACAACAACAAGTGGAAGTGAACATATTCTGTAGAGATGGTGGGTGGGCTCTTAGAATCATTCCCTCTGGTGGGCCCAAAGGAGACCCCAGTCCGACGCTGGTTAGAAGACACAGCTCTGATACACATACTGTAATGAGCAGTGCAAACTGTGTGACCATAACATGACCATGGATAGAATTGTATCCAATGAAAGTAAACAATGAATGTTCCTACTAAATAACAACAGAGATCTTGAAAACCAAGAGGAATTAATACAGAAAGTATATTGGAAAATTGTATAACTTTTAAATACATAAATAATAACATTAAATTGCTGAAACCAAACAACCCCTTTAAATATATTTGATATGCATGTGAATACAGACTCTTGTTCCCTGTTGGTTAGGCTGACTGCAGTGTTCTTCAATGGGATTACAGATAGAAAAATATCTGTCACCCCCTCCTATCACAGCTTTACCTTACATATCTCCAGTTCTAAGAATATTCATGGCTCATGTATCAACTGCCATAAGACATAAAAATATAGAAAATGTCAGAAAATAGGCAGTGTTCGCACATCATGTTTATTACTACATTTTTTATGATTAATTCAAATACTAGCGTCCTTTAAATTTTTAAAATAAGGGTCATGTCTAAAAAGCTACTACAGTATATGCCAATTTACATATAAACATATTTAAGGGACCCTTTTCCAACAATGTATAGTGTACACATAAGACAGGATAGAGCTGTATTACAGGCTTTTACTCCTGCGTTTTAACAAACATTTAGATTCAAGGTCATTGCTATTAAAAATATACATATTTTACATTAAATTTTTTGCTCCTAGTGAATGCCTATTAATACCAGTTTTTTTCTTTTAAAATAGGTCATACATTTTGTGTTGAATTATTTCTTAATATATCTTTATAGTGGTTGTAGCTCTGTTTTCTGATACAGAGCTCCAAATCCATAGACTTAAAAGATAACAATTTGCCTGCTTACAGTCACCACTAGGGGGAGCTTAGGAGCCTACTTAATACTATAAAGATATATTAAGAAATGTATCAGCACAGGATTTTGAACCTAAAAACAACATGCTGTTAAAAGGTGGACATTCACTTTAAAGGGGTTATGTGGGGACCAAAAATTATGTAGTAGCACTATGTGAGTACAGTTGCTAATATACATTCCAGTCCCCCGTCGCGCTGATTCTGAGATTTTGAGTACAGGGTGGGCCATTTATATGGATACACCTAAATAAAATGGGAATGGTTGGTGATATTAGCTTCCTGTTTGTGGAACATTAGTATATGGGAGGGGGGAAACTTTTCAAGGTGGGTGTTGACCATGGCGGCCATTTTGAAGTTGGCCATTTTGTATCCAACTTTAGTTTTTTCAATGGGAAGAGGGTCATGTGACACATCAAACTTATCGAGAATTTCACAGGAAAAACAATGGTGTGCTTGGTTTTAACGTTACTTTATTCTTTCATGAGTTATTTACAAGTTTCTGACCACTTATAAAATGTGTTCAAAGTGCTGCCCATTGTGTTGGATTGTCAATGCAACCCTCTTCTCCCACTCTTCACACACTGATAGCAACACCGCAGAAGAAATGCTAGCACAGGCTTCCAGTATCCGTAGTTTCAGTTGCTGCACATCTCGTATCTTCACAGCATAGACAATTGCCTTCAGATGACCCCAAAGATAAAAGTCTAAGGGGGTCAGATCGGGAGACCTAGGGGGCCATTCAACTGGCCCACGATGACCAATCCACTTTCCAGGAAACTGTTCATCTAGGAATGCTCGGACCTGACACCCATAATGTGGTGGTGCACCATCTTGCTGGGAAAAACTCAGGGAACATGCCAGCTTCAGTGCATAAAGAGGGAAACACATCATCATGTAGCAATTTCAGATATCCCGTGGCCTTGAGGTTTCCATTGATGAAGAATGGCCCCACTATCTTTGTACCCCATATTCCACACCATACCATCAATTTTTGTGTTCCAACAGTCTTGGAGGGATCTATCCAATGTGGGTTAGTGTCAGACCAATAGCGGTGGTTTTGTTTATTAACTTCACCATTCACATAAAAGTTTGCCTCATCACTGAACAAAATGTTCTGTGTAAACTGAGGGTCCTGTTCCAATTTTTGTTTTGCCCATTCTGCAAATTCAGTGCGCCGATCTGGGTCATCCTAGTTGAGATGCTGCAGCAGCTGGAGTTTGTAAGGGTGCCATTTGTGAGTAGCTAATATCCGCCGAAGGGATGTTCGACTGATGCCACTCTCCAGTGACATGCGGCGAGTGCTACGCTGTGGGCTCTTGCTGAATGAAGCTAGGACAGCCACTGATGTTTCTTCATTAGTGACAGTTTTCATGCGTCCACATTTGGGCAAATCCAACACTGAACCAGTTTCACGAAACTTGGCAAGCAGTTTGCAAACTGTAGCATGGGAGATGGGTGGTCTCGTAGGGTGTCTTGCATTGAAATCTGCTGCAATGACCCAGGGACTGCATTCACCAGACATCAACACAATTTCTATCCGCTCCTCACGTGTTAACCTCTGCGACATGTCAATGGCTGTAAACAAAGAGAAGCTTGTAAATAACTCATGAAAGAATAAAATAACGTTAAAACCAAGCACACCATTGTTTTTTTTGTGAAATTCTCGATAAGTTTGATGTGTCACATGACCCTCTTCCCATTGATTGGATACAAAATGGCCGACTTCAAAATGGCTGCCATGGTCAACATCCAGCTTGAAAATTTTCCCCCCTCCCATATACTAATGTGCCACAAACAGGAAGTTAATATCACCAACCATTCCAATTTTATTTAGGTGTATCCATATAAATGGCCCACCCTGTACTATAAAAATCTATGAAAATCTCAGCATCAGTGCGACGGGGGACTGGAATGCATTTTAGCAAGTGTAGTCACATACTGCAGTGAGTACACTGCTAATAATTTTTGGTCCCCACATAACCCCTTTAAGTGTTTATTCCTTTATTGATAAGAAATAGGCCTCAGTATAGAAATATTTGCCAATATTATTTTCTTTTAAATGATCCTAGTTAATATTTTATACATTTTATAAATAGACATGATGTAAACTAAACTTTTAGCAATGTAAAAGCATAGAGTATTCCAATCCTTGGAACGTCAGATGAAATCTTACATGGAAATCCTTCATCATATCGTCTGGCGTACCTACCTTAATAAAATGTTCACTGCATACTAATAGTTTGGTACTAAAAGTGTTAATTTCCAAGAAATTAATAACTGACAATATCTGTTGTTAAAATTAACTGACTGCAAGCTCTTTGGATTAGTGAATGTATTGTTATACCATGTGGCCGCATTAAAAAAGGAAGTAAATGAAGAATGAATATACTTCAGTATTGGAATTTGCATAAAAAAAGGCTGTATTTCATTGGCATAAAAGGGCTGTGAGTTTGGTGTCCCTCTCTGAACCCCCTTGTCAGAAGACAGCTCCATACCCTCTTCCCTTATGCCATCTGCTTGGGATCTGTCCTTGGACAGGCATTCAGTGTCCTGTTAATTAGCTGTATAGGAGGGGCTGCAATGGGACCCTATTGTGAACAGCTATGAGAAAAAGGTTCCACACTTTCATAGAGAAGGAAAATACTCAGCAATTACAGATAGCGTGATACAGCTCTGACCTCCTGCCAGTAATTAAGACAGATCCTAAGAGGACAGGAGTCCAGTGATCTAGTTACTGTCTGTACTACTCGCAGACAGACAAGATAATCACTATGAACATAAGATCTTTTATACATAAAAAAAAAATAGCAGTATTGCATGAACATATGGAGGGTAATTTCTAGCGGTGTAATTCTATATTTAAGTTATATGTGTTGTGTTTTTAACAAATATTTGTATTCATTTTGAAGACCTGTACAGTTCTGAATAAAACACAAATATACTGTAGCAATATCATATAAATAGCCCAAATACGATTTGCATAAGTGTCTAATATAAAATCAATTTAAGTTAAAGGCTATGTATACTGTTGAAAGGTCAATCAGTGTGTTTTGTGCAATTTTATAATTAGTATTTATTAAAAATTATTTTTACTTTTTCAGTTACAGCTGCTCTGTATTCTGTATACAGAGCAGCTGTACCATGCTCTAAGACGGGACTGACGGGTTCAGCGTCAGCAGATCCTGCGTGTCTCTGACACGCAGGATCCAACTGTAATTGATCACATCTAGGTTATGAACTTAGATGTGATGAATAACAGGTGGATCCTGCGCAGGGCCGGCCTTAGGATAGATGGTGCCCTGTGCGAAATAATTTTTCGGTGCCCTACCCCAACATAAAACAAAAGCTCCATAAAAAAAGTATATTGTCCCCCACAGTATAATGGCCTATATAGTGCCCCCACACAGTATAATGCCCCTTTAGTGCCCCCCATATAGTATAATAATAATATTTCATAATATAATATATTATAACCCCTTCAAGGACACAGTATTTTGAGCTCTAATTGTGCCAACACAGTATTATGCCCCCTAAGTGCTACACACAGTATATTGCCCCTGCAGTACCCCTACAGACTGGAAAAATAAAATTTCCTCAGGGCACCCCAACTAAAATTGTTTCGAGAAAGACAGAAAACAGCTAAAAACAAGCACTACACTTGTGTGGTATGTTCACACAGTGTTTTTTGTAAGACCAAAAAAATCTGACTCAAAATTCCTTCAGGAATTTTGAAGCAGATTTTGAATTGACAGCGTTGTTTGACCTTTTTTTCCCCGTTTGCAAAAGACGCAGGCAAAAAAGCTTTAAACTGGCGCCGCAGGTATTTTCTGGCTCCTATTAATTTCAATTAGAGCTCAGAGGTGGACACCACTTGATGACTATCAGCCCCCCACTCACAGTAAATAACTATCAGCCCCCACTCACAGTAAAATGACCATCAGCCCCCCACTCACAGTAAATTGACCATGAGCCCCCCACTCACAGTAAAATAACCATCAGCCCCCCACTCACAGTAAATTAACCATCAGCCCCCACTCACAGTAAACTGATCATCAGCCCCCACTCACAGTAAATTGACCATGAGCCCCTCACTCACAGTAAAATAACCATCAGCCCCCCACTCACAGTAAAATAACCATCAGCCCCCTACTCACAGTAAAATGACCATCAGCCCACCACTCACAGTAAAATGACCATCAGGTCAGCACTCAAAGTAAAATGACCATCAGCCCACCACTTACAGTAAAATGACCATCAGTCCCCCACTCACAGTAAAATGACCATCAGCCCCCCACTCACAGTAAAATGATAATCAGCCCCCCACTCACATAAAATAACCATCAGCCCACCACTCACAGTAAAATGACCATCAGCCCCCCACTCACAGTAAAATGACCATCAGCCCGCCACTCACAGTAAAATGACCATCCCCTCAGCACTCACAGTAAAATGACCATCAGCCCACCACTCACTGTAAAATGACCATCAGCCCCCCTTACTCACAGTAAAATGACCATCAGCCCGCCACTCACAGTAAAATAACCATCAGCCCACCACTCACAGTAAAATGACCATCAGCCCCCCACTCACAGTAAAATGACCATCAGCCCGCCACTCACAGATTTCCCCTGTAGATAGTGCCACACAGCACCTTGTAGGTAGTGCCACACAGCCCCCTGTAGATAGTGCCACAAAGCCCCTTGTAGGTAGTGCCACACAGCCCCCTGTAGGTAGTGCCACACAGACCCCTTGTAGGTAGTGCCACACAGACCCCTTGTAGGTAGTGCCACACAGCCCCCTTGTAGGTAGTGCAACACAGCACCCTGTAGGTAGTGCAACATAGCCTCCTTGTAGGTAGGGCCACACAGGCACCTTGTAGGTAGTACCACAGAGCACCCTTGTAAGTAGTGCCACACAGTCCCTTGTAGGTAGTGCCACACAGCCCCCTGTAGGTAGTGCCACACAGCCCACAGCCCCATTGTAGATAGCACCTCCCCTTCCTTTAGACAGCACCCCTGTAGCTCCCTAAAGGAGCGTAATCACCCTGTGGCCGGGGATTCTGCTCCTGGAGCACTCAGCTTCATGTATGGAAAGTGACATCAGGAGTAACTCCTGAAGTGGAATCCCCATCCACAGCGTTGCCGATGCTGTGACCGGGGATTCCACTCCAGGAGAAGCCCCTGTCATCTGTGTCCATTTATGGACAGAGACATAAAGTGCTTCATCCAGGCGTGGAATCCCAGGCCACACGAGGATTCCGCTCCCTCAGGGAGCTACAGTGGCGCTAGTAGATAGCAGAGCAGGCAGATACTGCTGTAGCAGCCACAGCGGCTCCTAGCTGCGCCACCGGTCATGGGGGGGCCTGGCATGGGCGCCCTCATGCACGTTGTCACCGCTAGCAGCCGCTATTGCGCGACGCCACTCAGTGAAGAAGTGCCCGGGCATAAAGGCGGCTGCTGAGTCACCGGGCCCGGGCGCTTCTGAAACAAGCAGGGGAAAGGAGCAGGAGCAGCGACGCCTACCACCTGTTGGAGTGATGCACCATGTGCCATGGCACAGGTTGCACACCACTAACGCCGGCACTGATCCTGCGTGTCAGAGACACACACCCTAGATAATGCCACAGTGCCCTCTGTATATGTCACAGTGCCAACTATAGATAGTGCCACACCCACCCACATGTAGATAATGCAACACACCCCTTTGTAGATAGTGCCACACACCCCATAGTAGATATTGCCACACACACAGACACACCCCTATAGATAGTGCCACACACACACACACACACACACACACACACACACACTCCTATTGATATGCCCCACACACACCCCCTATAGATAGGGCCACACACACACACACCCTATTGATAACTCCATTGGGGCTCCCTCTAGGAGTGGAATCCACAGCCAGTGCGTTGCTGACGCTCTGGCTGGGGATTCCTCTGCCGGAGGAGCCCCTGAAGTCTGGACAGTGACTTCAGGGGCTCCTGCGACAAAGGAATCAACGACCAGAGCGTCGGCAACGCTCTGACTGGGGATTCCACTCTTAGAGGGAGCCCCAAAGGAACTATCTACATGGAGGTGGGTGTAGCGCTGTCAACAGGGATGTGTGGGCGCTATTTACAGGGGGGTTGCACTATCTACAAGGGGCTGTGTAGTCATTGCTCACCTACCACTGTCAGGGATCATTACCATGTATATTGTTTGCAAAAATATTATCCTTACATATATATGTATGTATATATCAGTATATTACACAAAGAACTGGAATGTAACAAAATGGACCATGTATCAGGGGCACGCCATTGGAGACACCGCCCCTGGAATGCAAGAGGAGTGTACAGAAGAACTTACAGCTGAGGAGCCAATGGGGCTTAAGCACGTCCCACCTTCCTACAGGGAAGTTTTTTTGTGTTTCTTTGTTCAATAAAAAGTTCAGTTCACTTCCTACTTCACTGAGGGAGGATCTATACAAACTTGTCTCGTGGTATATTTTCTCCATGCATGCCCTCAGTTCCAATTTACAGAGGTGGTTATTTGATGTGGAATAACAGGGAGAAGGAAGTTTATCCCTGACAATTGGCGCCAAGCGTGGAGCCACACTTGAGGGGATCTTGGAATCCGGACAACCGACAATCACAGGGTGAAACAGACGACCCGGGACTGCCCACTGAAGGAGACTGATCACCTCCAAAATAACACGGTAAGTCAGTTGATTTTATTAATCTTCGACTTATCTGTGTTAGTGGACGGTCTTGTGGAAATCTGTAGAACCCTGGTCGATTGCCTGGATTATCTCAGGCGACAGAGGCGACATCCCCGCTGTGTGGTCACGAACCCGTAAGAAATTAGTCGTGCCCGACTAACCATCCTCTGGGTAATTAGGGACTAGATAGAAAATATAACCTGTTTTATACAGGGGCACGATAAGTCGTGAGTAATTTTCCAGCAAGACCTATGAGTTGCAGACTGGGAAATTGTAATATTCCAGCGAGATTTAATAAAATTGCAGACTGGAAGATTGTAATATTCCAGCGAGATGTAATACATTGCAGACTGGGAGATTGTAATATTTCGGCGAGACCTAGAGAGAGTTGCAGACTGCGAAATTGTAATATTTCCGGCTAGACCTAGAGAGTTGTAGACCGAAAGGTGTTATATAAATTACGTGTATAATATAGACTGTTAGAATGGATGGTTTACGGTCCATATTCAAATCATCAGGATCACCCGTACCCGGACGATCCTATTCATATGATTTGGTGAAGCGAATGGAAGTTAGGAATAAGAAAGGCATTGTATTATGTTATGTATTAGAAACCACAGGACCAGCCGCCGCCCTGTAATGGCGTCCGTCCGTCCCTCATGTTGAATGTGTCCTCATTGTGGGCAGCAAAACCCCCTTCACAGCTGAGCAATGTGCTTCCTGTGGGAGAGGCTGCCCCCCCACCCCTGATGAGGTCACGCCCGGCCCAATTAAATCAGTATGAAATGATAGCCTTGTTAATTTTGTAATTTCCCTCAGTAACACATGCAGCAGTGTTTTTTTCTATTCTAGATTCCGTCCCAGTGTGCAGGACGCTGTGTGCTGGTGAAAAGACACGTCATCATAATATAGAGATGGTGGCCGACAGATTGGACACTGTTACAGATTAGGTGTTTCATGTTTTGAACGTATATAATTCCTATACAATAGTGTGATGAATGATTGCAGATACGTACGTTGTTTTGCCGGCATTGAAATTGTTAAGATTGTGAGAACAGAGGCTGTGAGGAGTGAGTGTGTGACCCCCTCCAATGCAGTTGGGAAGAGGAGGGGGCTGTGTGATGTGTGCAGTGTAAAAAGCAGACCGACTGGTATACAGGGCGTGGACTGATTAGACAAGGGATTACAATATTGCACTGATTTTAGATCTATATTGTATGTGTAATGATGGGGGTAGGGAAACAGACAAGTGAGCCCTAATCTACCCGCCACTCAGTCCCTGCCTACTTGCAACGACCCGCCCTAGGCGACGGGGTACAACTGGGCGACGGTCCCTACGCTCAATAAGTGCACGACAGACAAACAGACAAGGGTACACAGAAGCAAGGGAAAAGGGGCAGTTGCCCACGGCAACACTGTGAGAAACAAGAGTGGTGAATGAGCCGAGTCAAACCAGGAGTGTACGAGGTACCAAACGCAGAGCAGGAGAGTAGTGAACAAGCCGAGTCAAACCAGGAGTGTACGAGGGACCAAACGCAGAGCAGAAGAGTAGTCAGTAAGCCAGGGTCAATATGAAGCAGGGTCAAATAGTTCAAGAAGCTGCAGCAGGGCCAGGAAACCAAGCGAGAAGACTCACAAGCAAGGAGGAACAGGAAAGGCAGGTATAAATAGACAGAGGGCGGGAGCTAGCTCCGTCTGGCCAGGCTGTGATAGGCTCTCCCACTCCTAAGCCTGCCATCCTGAGTGGTGGAAGATGGAAGGAGACAGGATTGAGGACTTCAATGACCTTGTACGGCCCTATAAACCGGGGAGCAAACTTCTTGGACGGGACTTTAAGGCGCAAGTTCTTTGAGGATAGCCACACCAGATCCCCGACCATAAACAAGGGGTTAGCAGAACGTCTTCTATCTGCCTGAGTTTTTTGTATGCTCTGGGACGCCTCTAGGTTCTTCTGAACCTAGGCCCAGACTGTGCACAGTTCCCGATGAACGACCTCTACCTCCGGATTGTTGGAACTACCAGGTGAAACGGAGGAGAACCGTGGATTAAACCCAAAATTACAGAAAAAGGGGGAGACCCCTGACGAGTTACTGACCCGGTTATTAAGGGAAAATTCGGCGAGGGGAATGAATGAGACCATATCATATTGACAGTCAGAGATAAAACACCTTAAATATTGTTCTAGAGACTGATTAGTCCTCTCAGTTTGGCCATTAGTTTCAGGATGGAAGGCAGAGGAGAAGGACAGATCAATCTCCAACTTTTTACAGAAGGCTCTCCAAAACAAAGAAACAAATTGTAGCCTTCTGTCAGAAACAATATTGACAGGGACCCCATGGAGACGCAGGATGTGTTTGACAAACAAGGTAGCTAACGTCTTAGCATTGGGTAGTTTCTTGAGGGGCACAAAGTGGCACATCTTACTGAAGCGGTCTACTACAACCCACACCACCGACTTGCCTTGAGATGGAGGCAAATCGGTGATAAAATTCATGGAGATATGGGTCCAAGGTCTCTGGGGAATGGGCAAAGAACGTAGTAAGCCCGCTGGTCGGGACCTGGGAGTCTTGGACCTAGCACAAACCTCACAAGCGGCGACGTAGGCCTTAACGTCTTTAGGCAACCCAGGCCACCAATAGTTTCTGGCAATGAGGTGCTTGGTACCCAGGATGCCTGGATGACCAGATAGTGCGGAGTCATGATTTTCCCTAAGTACCCTTAGCCGGAATTGCAGGGGAACAAACAGCTTGTTCTCAGGAAGGTTCCCTGGAGCTGAACCTTGATCGGCAGCAATTTCAGAGACTAAATCAGAATCAATAGAGGGAATGATTATACCTGGAGGCAAAATACAAGGAGGATCTTCCTCCAAAGGAGGGCTGGCCATGAAGCTACGCGACAGTGCATCAGCCTTAATATTTTTAGACCCAGCCCTATAGGTAACCAAAAAGTTGAATCTGGTAAAAAATAACGCCCATCGAGCTTGTCTCGGGTTTAGCCTGCGGGCAGATTCTAGGAAAACCAGATTCTTGTGGTCGGTAAGGACCGTTACCTGGTGCCTAGCCCCCTCCAGGAAGTGGCGCCACTCTTCAAATGCCCATTTAATGGCTAAGAGTTTGCGGTTGCCAATATCCTATTTACTCTCAGTGGGCGAAAACTTCCTGGAGAAGTAGGCACAGGGACGGAGATGTTTAAGGGACCTGGTACCCTGGGACAAGACAGCCCCCACTCCCACCTCGGACGCGTCAACCTCCACGATAAATGGCTCCATTTGGTTGGGCTGAACCAGCACCGGGGCCGAGATAAAGCACTTCTTAAGGACCTCAAAAGCCTGGACAGCCTCAGGAGGCCAGCGGAGGAGATCAGCACCCTTGCGAGTGAGATCCGTAAGAGGCTTAGCGATGACCGAGAAGTTAGCAATAAATCTCCTGTAATAATTGGCGAACCCCAAGAAGCACTGTAACGCCTTCAGGGAGGCAGGTTGGACCCATTCCGCCACAGCCTGGACCTTGGCGGGGTCCATGCGGAATTCATGAGGAGTGAGGATTTGACCCAACAATGGTATCTCCTGCACCCCAAACACACATTTTTCGGTCTTCGCAAACAGTTTGTTTTCCCGAAGGACCTGGAGCACCTTCCTGACATGCTCAATGTGGGAGGACCAGTCCTTGGAAAACACTAGGATGTCATCAAGGTACACTACAAGAAATACCCCCAGGTAATCTCTTAAAATCTCATTTAGGCTGGGTTCACACGAGCACATTAACGTCTGTAATGGACGGACGTATTTCGGGCGGAAGTCCCGGACCGAACTCAGTGCAGGGAGCCGGGCTCCTAGCATCATAGTTATGTACGATGCTAGGAGTCCCTGCCTCTCCGTGGAACTACTGTCCCGTACTGAAAACATGATTACAGTATGGGACAGTTGTCCTGCAGAGAGGCAGGGACTCCTAGCATCGTACATAACTATGATGCTAGGAGCCCGGCTCCCTGCACTGAGTTCGGTCCGGGACTTCCGCCCGAAATACGTCCGTCCATTTCGGACGTTAATGTGCTCGTGTGAACCCAGCCTTATGAAGTTCTGGAAGACCACGGGAGCATTACACAACCCAAAGGGCATGACGAGGTATTCGAAATGACCTTCGGGCGTGTTAAACGCAGTCTTCCACTCATCCCCCTCTTTGATGCGGATAAGGTTATACGCCCCCCGTAGATCAAACTTAGAGAACCATTGGGCCCCCTGAACCTGATTAAAGAGATCAGGAATCAAAGGAAGGGGATACTGGTTCCTTACAGTGACCTTATTCAAGTTACGGTAGTCAATGCATGGCCTAAGACCACCATCCTTCTTCCCTACGAAGAAGAAGCCAGCACCTACCGGAGAAGTAGAGGGGCGAATGTAACCCTTGGCCAGGCATTCCTGGATATACTCTCTCATGGCTTCACGTTCGGGACAAGAGAGATTAAATATCCTACCCTTTGGGAGCTTAGCTCCTGGTACCAAATTGATAGCGCAATCGTATTCTCTATGAGGAGGTAACACTTCGGAGGCCTCCTTAGAGAAAACATCAGCGAAGTCCTGAACAAACTCAGGTAGCGTGTTCACCTCCTCAGGGGGAGAAATAGAATTAACAGAAAAACATGATGTCAAGCATTCATTAACCCATTTGGTAAGATCCCCAGTATTCCAGTCAAACGTGGGATTATGCAACTGCAACCAGGGAAGGCCTAAAACCAAATCGGACGATAATCCCTGCATCAACAGTACAGAGCACTGCTCCAAATGCATGGAGCCAACAGGGAGTTCAAAGACAGGGGTATGCTGTGTAAAATAACCATTAGCAAGAGGAGTGGAGTCGATACCCACTACCGGGACAGGGTTAGGCAAATCAATCAAAGGCATAGGTAGAGACATAGCAAATTCCACAGACATGATATTAGCAGAAGACCCTGAATCCACGAAGGCACTGCCGATAGCAGACCTACCACCAAAAGAGACCTGAAAGGGAAGCAAGATTTTATTACGTTTCATATTTACGGGAAATACCTGTGCGCCCAAGTGACCTCCCCGATGATCACTTAGGCGCGGAAGTTTTCCGGCTGCTTATTCTTACGCCTAGGACCGGTGTTCACTTGATGCTTGTCATCCCCACAATAGAAGCAGAGACCATTCTTCCTGCGGAATGCTCTACGTTGTTGGGGGGACACGGAGGCCCCGAGTTGCATAGGTACCTCCGAGCCTTCCGTGGAAGAACGAAGCAACGGAACCTCGGGAGGCATCATGGGGGAGTCAGAGGAGAAAACACAAAAACTTTCAAGTTGTCGTTCCCAGAGACGTCGGTCAAGTTGTACCGCTAAAGCCATAACCTGGTCTAGGGAGTCAGAAGAGGGATAGCTAACTAGCAGGTCTTTCAGGGCGTTCGACAGACCCAACCTAAACTGGCACCTTAAGGCAGGGTCATTCCACGAGAAGCTACGCACCACTTCCTAAAGTCAGAGCAATACTCCTCAACAGGTCTCTTACCCTGACGTAAGGTCACCAGCTGACTCTCGGCAAAGGCAGTCCTGTCAGTCTCGTCATAAATGAGTCCGAGAGCAGAAAAGAAAAGATCAACGGAGGAAAGTTCAGGGGCGTCAGGAGCCAAGGAGAAGGCCCATTCTTGGGGCCCTTCCTGGAGCTGGGACATAATTATACCCACCTGCTGGCTCTCAGAACCTGAGGAGTGGGGCTTTAAGTGAAAATAGAGCCTACAACTCTCCCGAAAGGAGAAAAAAGTCTTCCGGTCCCCTGAGAACCGGTCAGGCAACTTGTGGTGGGGTTCAAGAGGTGAGGGGCACTACCATGGTAGCATCAGGCTGGTTGACCCTCTGAGCCAGGGCCTGGACCTGTAGGGAGAGACCCTGCATTTGCTGAGCCAGGGTCTCAAGGGGGTCCAAAGTAGTGTGAGGGACCAGGGTAGACTAGGTATATAGGCTTGTGATTATGTAATGATGGGGGTAGGGAAACAGACAAGTGAGCCCTAATCTACCCGCCACTCAGTCCCTGCCTACTTGCAACGACCCGCCCTAGGCGAAGGGGGACAACTGGGCGACGGTCCCTACCCTCAGTGCACGACAGACAAACAGACAAGGGTACACAGAAGCAAGGGAAAAGGGGCAGTTGCCCACGGCAACACCGTGAGCAACAAGAGGGGTGAACGAGCCGAGTCAAAACAGGAGTGTACGAGGTACCAAACGCAGAGCAGGAGCGTAGTGAACAAGCCGAGTCAAACCAGGAGTGTATGAGGGACCAAACGCAGAGCAGAAGAGTAGTCAGTAAGCCAGGGTCAATATGAAGCAGGGTCAAATAGTTCAAGAAGCTGCAGCAGGGCCAGGAAACCAAACGAGAAGACTCACAAGCAAGGAGGAACAGGAAAGGCAGGTATAAATAGACAGAGGGCGGGAGCTAGCTCCATCTGGCCAGGCTGTGATAGGCTCTCCCACTCCTAAGCCTGTCATCCTGAGTGGTGGAAGATGGAGTCAGTCTCACAGACATAGAAGCAGGTGCAGACTTATTACCTATGGGCGTAGACACAGAAGCTGAGCCTGGCAGATCCTTAACAGTATGCTCTTATTTTTAACAGCAATAATGTCTAAAACATAACACACACTTAGTGTTCTGTGTTATGGCGTTAAAATCAGTTTCTTTTTTTTCTGTGTACAGGAAAGTTTCTTATCTTTGCGCATGCGTTGTTGTTGATAAAAGTTGCGCTGCATATTTATGTGTTATGATGTGATAAGATTTAATGTGTTTTGATGTTAATTCAAATGCATTAAACTATAGATATTGTGAGACACGGGGTCTTGGAAATGTATGTACCCCCACTGTTCCCTATCCTTGTATATAGTTTATTGGTTTGCAGTAATTAATATTACCAGATATAATATTTTCCGTTTTATTGAATAACTAATTACAATTGTTTTGTTTTTGTTTTCACACATGAGGCGTGTGCTATGGGGCTGCCTAAATGTTATTTTGGAAAATGTGAGATGTTTTACAGGTAAATGGTTGCAAGTCATTTTAAAGATAAAATGTATTTTTTGTCAGGAGAAAGTCATTTTTGTTCCAGGCTGTTGTGTATTACAGGGGGTTAAACTAGTGCCCCCCAGATAGAGTGCCCAACCTTATTTGGTTGAGATGTAGTTTTGAACCCTGCTACATTACTTTAGCAGAGTCCACAAAGGGGGGAATGGTGAAGGAACTGATCAGGTACAATTTTGTTTTGTTTTGAATTAATGGATTTGGTTCCAGGAGATCTACAAAATGTGTATGAAACCCCAATGAGTAATCCAGATTAAATGTGTATAAGAGTAACCTAAATGTTGAGGTTTTTCTGTGTAGATCCTTCCAGAACAGTAAATATGGCACCGTGTATACTGTGCTGTAGTCTCCACCCATGACATAGGTAAAACAGCAAAGGTACCTGGGAAAAGTGCAGCCCGGCCAGATTACCCATCCCAGCGACTGCAGAACATACAACTACCCGAGTTAGAAGTGTATGACAATGTGCTCGTGTGTGTGTAGACCTGTTCTCAGGGGAGCCTGAAGCCAGGCTGGTATCTTCCCCACTGCAGACGTTGTGTGTAGTGACAGGGGAACAGTGTTATCCCAAGTATTGAACTGATGTTTGTACAATGATAAGATGTCAGAAGTTCTCCAGATGTTGTCCCAAAGTTAGTTTGTTTAATAACGATATTTAAAAAGTTTTGTGGGAATATTAAATACTGAGGTTAAGTTTTATGTAAAGTTCTGGACCAGCCTCAGCATTGGACTATTGGAGGACTGCGTCAGTATTATGTTTGTGTAAATGATAACTTCTTGGTGCAAGTAGATTCCCATTTGAAAATATTTTTGTTGTGAAAGGAAAATTTTAGAGCAGAGGATTCTGTGCAGTGTATATGTGTATGTATAGGTATATATAAATAACTAAAATGAGTTTGCATGTATCACTTCTAGTTACTGCTCAATGTGAACGTTTAATGTAAAGATGTTATTTGTTAATGTTTTTCTTCAAGTTAATTATCTGATTAAGATCAATTACTGATTATGCGATGAAAAGCTTGTTCTCCACAGGAAGAGTCCAACTGGGAGCGGAAGGCGTGAGAACCAGATTCTGACAGAATGTGGACGGATAAAGGAAGGTAAACCGGTACCACCCAAGGCACTCTTGATGGCACTTGCATTGATGGTGTATGACCTCACATATGCCCCAAGACTGCAAGGATCCATGTGGTAAAATCTAATTGGTATGCCCCAGGTTTTACAACTGATGCTGCTAAATTCTGTTAGAGCTGTTTGATTTGCATACAGAACAGTCCTGGCAGACCGGTGCCAACCTTATCATACCCGCCTCCCACGAAGAGAACAGACCTTGAGAGGCCCTCCCAGGTAGAACGAACCAGAGTAGGGGGGAAAATTGGTTTGAAACACTTGTCAGATAAACATGTGGAATCTGTGTATATTTCTGTGAATAGGAGCTGTTCCAGGTAATCAGCTGAGATCAAGGTATAAATCCTGCTGGAAAGTGTAACACCAAGTTCAAATATAATGTACCCAATAATGACATATTGTCTAGGTGCCCTGTCCAGTGTAACAGAGAAGTTTTTCTTACATAAAGGTGTTTGTTTGTCGTTTAAGGGCCTGTCATTATTATTGTATGTACTTAGAACAACGTTTATAGTGTATGCATTTGGGTGTAGCATTTGACCCAATAACTGAAGAAGTCTCGAGGCTCCTCTCTTCTTCTCGTCCTACTACCTGCCCTAGTGATCCTGTCCCCTCACACCTCCTCCAGTCCCTCTCCCCAGCTGTCACTAGTCACCTGACTAAAATATTTAACCTCTCTCTTTCCTCTGGTATCTTTCCCTCCGCTTTTAAACATGCCATTATAAACCAATTATTGAAAAAACCAACTCTTGACCCATCCAGCGCTGCTAACTACCGACCAGTCTCTAATCTGCCCTTCATCTCCAAACTCCTGGAACGCTTGGTCTACTCTCGCCTTATCCGCTATCTCTCTGCTAACTCCATTCTTGACCCCTTACAATCTGGTTTCCGCACTCTACACTCCACAGAAACTGCCCTTACTAAAGTCTCAAATGATCTCTTGGCGGCTAAATCGGACGGTAAATCCTCTCTCCTGATTCTTCTGGATCTCTCTGCAGCCTTTGACACTGTAGACCACAAACTCCTACTTAACATGCTCCACTCTATTGGCCTCCAGGACGCGGCTCTCTCTTGGTTTTCCTCCTATCTCTCTGACCGCTCGTTCAGTGTGTCATTTGCTGGTTCCACTTCTTCTCCTCTTCCCCTTGATATCGGGGTTCCTCAGGGATCAGTCCTAGGACCGCTGCTCTTTTCTCTCTACACAGCTCCTATTGGACAAACCATCAGCAGATTTGGCTTCCAGTACCATCTCTACGCTGATGACACCCAATTATATACCTCTTCCCATGACATCACCCCTGCTCTAATACAGAACACCAGTGATTGTCTGTCCGCTGTCTCTAACATCATGTCCTCTCTCTATCTGAAACTGAATCTTTCTAAAACTGAGCTCCTTGTGTTCCCACCATCTACTAACCTCCCTAAACCTGATGTCTCCATCTCTGTGTGTGGCACTATCATCACTCTTAAGCAGCACGCACGCCCGCTGTCTCTGGGTTATTTTTGACTCAGATCTTTCCTTTACTCCTCACATACAATCACTTTCACGCTCCTGTCATTTTCACCTCAAAAACATCTCCAGAATCCGCTCTTTTCTTACGGAGGAAACTGCCAAAACTCTCATTGTTGCTCTGATTCATTCTCGTCTTGACTACTGTAACTCATTACTAGTCGGTCTTCCCCTCACTAAACTCTCCCCTCTCCAATCTATCCTCAATGCAGCAGCCAGGCTCATCTTTATGACCAACCGCTACACCAACGCCTCTAATCTGTGCCAGTCACTGCACTGGTTGCCCATCCCCTTCCGAATAATATTCAAACTTATTACTCTCACCCACAAAGCTCTCCACAGTGCTGCACCTCCTTACATCTCCTCCCTCATCTCTGTCTACCACCCTACTCGGGCTCTACGTTCTGCCAACGACCTTAGATTAAAATCCTCCATAATCCGAACCTCCCACTACCGTCTCCAGGATTTCTCTCGTGCTGCACCAGTCCTCTGGAATGTGCTACCCCAGACAATCAGATTAATTCCCAATATCCACAGTTTTAAACGTGCCCTGAAAACACATCTATTTAGACAGGCCTATAACATTCCCTAATCTGACTCCTTTCCATGGCCCTCCTTTTAGATTAGTCATCAGAATAAGATTCCCTCACACTCCTTCTCTTCATGTCCGTCATACACGGATACTGGCTGGTGACCGGCTCATGCAGCTTTATGTTACCACCGCATGTGTATAAAAATGGCCGGACCAATGTACAGATCAAACACTATTACACTTTGTGTCTCCCTTATGTCTTCATAGATTGTAAACTCTTGCGAGCAGGGTCCTCACTCCCCAGATTTGAATTGTAAATGAACTTTGTCACTATGTAATGTCTGATATTGTTTGTTTCATGTCCCCTCTAAATTGTAAAGTGCTGCGTAATATGTTGGCGCTATATAAATAAAGATTATTATTATTATTATTATTATGTTATCACCAGAGTAGTATTTATTTTAGCAATTGACAAGGGTTGGGGGTCCCCGGCAAGTGCCAGTAAACATGAACTAAAAGACTTTTAATATCTACATAGTTACATAGTTACATAGTTAGTACGGCTGAAAAAAGACATGTCCATCAAGTTCAACCAAGGGACGGGAAAAGGGAAGGAAAAATTTCTACACATAAGAGCTAATATTTTTTTGTTCTAGGAAATTATCTAACCCTTTTTTAAAGCCATCTACTGTCCCTGCTGTGACCAGCTCCTGCGGTAGGCTATTCCATAGATTCACAGTTCTCACGGAAAAGAAGCCTTGTCGCCTCTGCAGCTTGAACCTTTTTTTCTCCAGACGGAGGGAGTGCCCCCTTGTTTTTTGAGGGGGTTTTACAAGGAACAGGATTTCACCATATTTTTTGTATGTGCCATTAATATATTTATATAAGTTAATCATGTCCCCCCTTAGTCGTCTTTTTTCAAGGCTAAATAGGTTTAATTCTTTCAATCTTTCCTCATAACTTAAATTCTCCATGCCCCTAATTAGCTTCATTGCTCTTCTTTGTATTTTTTCCAACTCCAGGGCATCCTTTCTATGAACTGGAGCCCAGAACTGAACTGCATATTCTAGATGAGGCCTCACTAATGCTTTGTAAAGTGGCAATATTACATCCCTGTCCCGTGAGTCCATGCCTCTTTTAATACACGACAATATCCTGCTGGCCTTTGAAGCAGCTGATTGACACTGCATGCTGTTATTGAGTTTATGATTTACAAGAACACCCAGATCCTTCTCAACAAGTGAATCCGCCAGTGTAGCTCCCCCTAGGACATATGATGCATGCAGGTTGTTGGTACCCAGATGCATAACTTTACATTTATCTACATTAAACTTCATCTGCCAAGTGGACGCCCAAACACTTAGTTTGTTTAAATCTGCCTGCAATTCATGAACATCTTCCATAGACTGAACTATATTACATAGCTTGGTGTCATCTGCAAAAATAGAAATAGTGCTATTAATCCCATCTTCTATATCATTAATAAATAAGTTGAATAATAGTGGTCCCAGCACTGAACCCTGGGGTACACCACTTATTACCGGGGACCATTCAGAGTAGGAATCATTGACCACAACTCTCTGGATACGGTCCTTGAGCCAATTCTCAATCCAATTACAAACTATATTTTCTAAACCTATAGTCCTTAATTTACCCATTAGGCGTCTATGGGGTACAGTGTCAAATGCCTTTGCAAAGTCCAAAAACACTAAATCCACAGCGGCCCCTCTGTCTAGACTTCTGCTCACCTCTTCATAAAAACAGATTAGGTTAGTTTGACAACTTCTGTCCTTAGTAAAACCGTGCTGGCTGTCACTTATAATGCTATTTATTGTCACATAATCCTGTATATAGTCCCTCAATAGCCCCTCAAACATTTTCCCTACGATGGATGTTAAGCTTACTGGTCTATAATTACCCGGGGAAGACCTAGAGCCCTTTTTGAAAATAGGCACCACATTTGCGCTGCGCCAGTCCCTTGGCACTATACCAGTCACTAGAGATTCTCTGAATATTATGAAAAGGGGGACAGAAATTACTGAACTAAGCTCTTTAAGAATTCTAGGGTGTAACCCATCTGGTCCCGGGGCCTTGTGCACATTTATTTTATTTAATTTAGCTTGGACCATATCTACATTCATCCAATTCAGTATATCAACTGATATATTAACAGCACTGGCACCGGCTACATCAGCTGCTCTTTCTTCTGTTGTATATACAGAGCTAAAGAACCCATTTAGTAACTCTGCCTTCTCTTGATCCCCTGTGATCAACTCCCCATTACCATTATCTAGGGGTCCTACATGTTCAGACCTTGGCTTTTTAGCATTTATATACTTGAAGAATTTTTTGGGATTTGTTTTACTATCCTTGGCCACCTGCCTTTCATTTTGTATTTTTGCTAATTTTATTACATTTTTACAGATTTTATTAAGCTCTTTATATTTTACAAAGGCTACAGCTGTACCCTCAGATTTGTATTTTTTAAATGCCCTTTTTTTGTCGTGTATTGCCCCTTTCACAGAAGGTGTAAGCCATGTGGGGTTTAATTTGAGTCGTTTATACATGTTACCTATAGGAATAAATTTTGCACTATAATAACTCAAAGTAGATTTGAAAATCTCCCATTTATCATTTGTTCCATTATTTGACATTAGTTCTTCCCAGTCCATATCCTGAATTGCAGCCCTCATCCTGGGGAAATTGGCTTTCTTAAAATTAAATGTTTTTGCCCTCCCAGCCTGCGTTTGTTTTTTACAGTATAGGTAAAATGTAACTATATTATGATCACTGTTACTGAGGTTTTCACGAACATTGACATTCCCAACAAGATCTGCATTATTAGAAATGACCAGATCCAACAGAGCTTCACCTCTAGTCGGGTCTTCCACAAACTGGCCCATAAAATTTTCCTGCAACAGGTTGAGGAAATGTCTCCCCTTTGCAGTTGAAGCTGAACCATGACACCAATTAATATCCCGGAAATTAAAATCTCCCATTATCACTACAGTACCCGCCTGTGCAGCCCGCTCCATCTGTTTATATAGCTGAACTTCCATCTCCTCAGTTATATTGGGGGGTCTATAGATTACACCAAAAGTAATTTTTTCAGTGTTTACCTCCCTTTCTAGTTCCACCCACAAGGTTTCAACCTCCTCACAGTATTCACCCACTATTGTCTCTTTCACACTCGCCTTCATATCATTTCTCACATACAGACATACACCACCACCTTTCCTATTTGTCCTGTCTTTCCGAAAAAGTGTAAAACCCTGTAGATTTACAGCCCAGTCATGTGAAGAGTCCAGCCATGTTTCAGCAACACCAACTATATCTATATTTTCTTCCAGTATCAAGGCCTCCCAGCACCCCCATTTTGCTTGCTAGACTTCTGGCATTTGTGAACATACACTTTAACTTGCCTGTCAGTTTTTCACTTTTATTATCAGAAATGTGATTTGACATTAATTGGGCCTTTTTATTCACACTGATGTTTTGTCACGAAAGGATCTCCTTATCTTGTTGTCTAGTCCTCTCCCCACATTCTGTTTCTCCCCCCACCAATATAGTCTGACTCCTTTCTAACCTGGCTACCCCTTTTTTTTCTAAATTGACCTCCCTCCTCAGCCCTAGTTTAAATACTCCGCCACCCCAGCTAGAATTCTCTCCCCCAGCACAGCGGACCCCCTTCCATTTAGGTGCAAATCATCTGCAGAATACAGTTTGTACCCCAATGAAAAGTCAGCTCAGTGCTCTAGGAACCCAAATCCTTCTCCTCTACACCAAGACTTCAGCCATGCATTTAACTCCCTGAGCTCCCGCTGTCTTTCCTGTGATGCGCATGGCACAGGCAGTATTCCTGAGAATACTACTTTGGAGGTCCTTCCCTTCAGCTTATAGCCTAGTTCTTTAAAATTATTCTCAAGGCTCCTCCACCTACCATTTATTCTGTCGTTGGTACCGACATGGACCACGACAGCTGGATCATCACCAGCCCCTCCCAGCAATTTGTCCACCCGTTCCACCACATGCCGAACCCTGGCACCAGGGAGACAGCAAACCATTCGGTTGAGGTGGTCTTGGCGACAAATTATTCTATCCGTCTTCCTGATTATAGAATCCCCTATGACTATCAATTGTCTTGGCTTACCCGCATTACCATCCCGCCGGGCTGGGCTGTTCTCCCGGCTGTTAGGGAGATCAGTATCCACTAGGGCTGCCATTTCTGAGACTGATACCCTCGCATCATCACCCAACTTGGCAATTTTGCCTGGAATGTCAGAAACCGGATCGGCCTTCCTTTTCTTTGACCCCTTTCTACTGCCCCTAACTACATTAACCCAGCTACTTACCTGATCCTGCTCATCCATGTCTTCACCCTCCAGTTCTAACCCACTAACTGCATGCTCCGTGAGCAGCAAGCTCAGCTCAAGATTGTCTATCCTCCTCAGTGTTGCATTCTGCTCCTACAGATCTCTAATACGAGCTTCCAGGTGACCAACATGCTCACATCTGCCACAGAGATATTCACCCTGGAACTCAGGCTCCAGTCGTGCATACATATGGCAAACTGTGCACTGAAGAAAACCTCCAATCTTGCTATCCATTATCCAAGTTACAAAAAAAACAGTGTTGTTAATCAAAAAGAAGTAGAAGAAAAGTACTTACTGGGGCTTAACTCCTCTTTTCAACTCCGGTTTTTAGAACTCCACTTGATCTACAACCCACTTGTTTTTTCAAGCCACAGAGCAGGCTCTACAGAGTGCTGAGGCCTGATTTATAGCACCTGGGACCAGCTAACCCCTCCCCCTTAGTCAGCTGCTCAGCAAGAAGGAAGCTGCAAAGAAAAAATGGTTTTAAATTATGTAACTTTTGCAAACTTTGTAGCAAGCAAGCAATCAATACATATATCACATACAATGGCCCCCCCACTTTGTCACACACAACACAGTAAGTCACTCCGGTTTTTGGAACTCCACTTGATCTACAACCCACTTGTTCTTTCAAGCCACAGAGCAGGCTCTACAGAGTACTGAGGCCTGATTTATAGCACCTGGGACCAGCTAACCCCTCCCCCTTAGTCAGCTGCTCAGCAGGAAGGAAGCTGCAAAGGAAAAATGGTTTTAAATTATGTCACTTTTGCAAACTTTGTAGCAAGCAAGCAATCAATACATATATCACATACAATGGACCCCCACTTTGTCACACACAACACAGTAAGTCAATCCGGTTTTTGGAACTCCACTTGATCTACAACCCACTTGTTTTTTCAAGCCACAGAGCAGGCTCTACAGAGTACTGAGGCCTGATTTATAGCACCTGGGACCAGCTAACCCCTCCCCCTTAGTCAGCTGCTCAGCAGGAAGGAAGCTGCAAAGGAAAAATGGTTTTAAATTATGTCACTTTTGCAAACTTTGTAGCAAGCAAGCAATCAATACATATATCACATACAATGGCCCCCCACTTTGTCACACACAACACAGTAAGTCAATCCGGTTTTTGGAACTCCACTTGATCTACAACCCACTTGTTTTTTCAAGCCACAGAGCAGGCTCTACAGAGTACTGAGGCCTGATTTATAGCACCTGGGACCAGCTAACCCCTCCCCCTTAGTCAGCTGCTCAGCAGGAAGGAAGCTGCAAAGGAAAAATGGTTTTAAATTATGTCACTTTTGCAAACTTTGTAGCAAGCAAGCAATCAATACATATATCACATACAATGGCCCCCCACTTTGTCACACACAACACAGTAAGTCAATCCGGTTTTTGGAACTCCACTTGATCTACAACCCACTTGTTTTTTCAAGCCACAGAGCAGGCTCTACAGAGTACTGAGGCCTGATTTATAGCACCTGGGACCAGCTAACCCCTCCCCCTTAGTCAGCTGCTCAGCAGGAAGGAAGCTGCAAAGGAAAAATGGTTTTAAATTATGTCACTTTTGCAAACTTTGTAGCAAGCAAGCAATCAATACATATATCACATACAATGGCCCCCCACTTTGTCACACACAACACAGTAAGTCAATCCGGTTTTTGGAACTCCACTTGATCTACAACCCACTTGTTTTTTCAAGCCACAGAGCAGGCTCTACAGAGTACTGAGGCCTGATTTATAGCACCTGGGACCAGCTAACCCCTCCCCCTTAGTCAGCTGCTCAGCAGGAAGGAAGCTGCAAAGGAAAAATGGTTTTAAATTATGTCACTTTTGCAAACTTTGTAGCAAGCAAGCAATCAATACATATATCACATACAATGGCCCCCCACTTGGTCACACACAACACAGTAAGTCAATCCGGTTTTTGGAACTCCACTTGATCTACAACCCACTTGTTTTTTCAAGCCACAGAGCAGGCTCTACAGAGTACTGAGGCCTGATTTATAGCACCTGGGACCAGCTAACCCCTCCCCCTTAGTCAGCTGCTCAGCAGGAAAGAAGCTGCAAAGGAAAAATGGTTTTAAATTATGTCACTTTTGCAAACTTTGTAGCAAGCAAGCAATCAATACATATATCACATACAATGGCCCCCCACTTTGTCACACACAACACAGTAAGTCAATCCGGTTTTTGGAACTCCACTTGATCTACAACCCACTTGTTTTTTCAAGCCACAGAGCAGGCTCTACAGAGTACTGAGGCCTGATTTATAGCACCTGGGACCAGCTAACCCCTCCCCCTTAGTCAGCTGCTCAGCAGGAAAGAAGCTGCAAAGGAAAAATGGTTTTAAATTATGTCACTTTTGCAAACTTTGTAGCAAGCAAGCAATCAATACATATATCACATACAATGGCCCCCCACTTTGTCACACACAACACAGTAAGTCAATCCGGTTTTTGGAACTCCACTTGATCTACAACCCACTTGTTTTTTCAAGCCACAGAGCAGGCTCTACAGAGTACTGAGGCCTGATTTATAGCACCTGGGAACTCCATCACTGAGATGCGGCAGGCACAGCCTGAGCCAGTACAACGCGTCTGTCATGAACTGACGGCAGTGTCACAATTCCAAGCAGCCGCCCAGACAAGTAACTTACCAGAGGAAGAGGATAGATACGGAGGGTTTGTGGTAGTCACAATAAAACTCCACTAATCCGTCTATGTGGGATCTCACCCCAGGCTCACAGCATGAGGTGCTATGTACAGCCCGGTGACGTATACTAAAAGAGACGGTGTCTGACAGATGAGAAGGACCAAACCAAGTCCTGATGACATCAGCGAAGTAAAGTAAAGACCAACGACCTGAGTGAATCCGTCAGCAGTATCAAGTATTTTAATAAGTAAGTGACCAGGTGGAGGATAGTAATAAATTCCCCACTGGACACCACTGTGCGGTCTGACTCCACAGAAGAGCAGAAGACAGAAGAAGAAGAGGACGATGATGTACAGGACTGGCAATGAACTGATGGGACCCAAAACCTGAGGGTGATAGCATGAGATTGGTGATGGCATTATATTATTAGTTGAGGCCCTATTGTTTATATTGTCTGAGGTTTATAATTATAATGTGTGTAAATATGCCGCGGCACTGCAAATTACGATCTGAGGAGTTTTATGTGGAGGTGTGAGGTGAAGGTCACTGGTTGTTGTCACTCATATGTAAGAAGTAGATGGCAGCAATGACAGCCCGGAGGTTATGTTACCCGGGTGTCTTTAGGTTTGGGAAAGATGCTGTCCATGACCTGTTATATCTGCAGGGGTAAAAGTCCCATTAGGACAGTAAGTGACAGTGCGACAATTATTACCATTAATAAAATGTAGACTGGATTAATTATATATATTACAACCAGCAGCGGTTTGTAGATTATACCAAAACAACCATCCTGTATCCTGAGGAGAATAGGGAAAGTTACGACCACTCCGAAACCTTGGAAGTCCAGGTACAAAGGGGGGTTACTCATAAGGAGTAGCTCGTCTCAAGCTGGTGAAGAAATCCAAAATCCCTACCCGCCGTGTTCGAGTGGTCAGTGGTAGGTTGCTAGGCAAGACTCAGGGATAAAGTAATAATATTTTTAGGGGGGACTGTCAGGGATCATTACCATGTATATTGTTTGCAAAAATATTATCCTTACATATATATGTATGTATATATCAGTATATTACACAAAGAACTGGAATGTAGCAAAATGGACCATGTATCAGGGGCACGCCATTGGAGACACCGCCCCTGGAATGCTAGAGGAGTGTACAGAAGAACTTACAGCTGAGGAGCCAATGGGGCTTATGCACGTCCCACCTTCCTACAGGGAAGTTTTTTTGTGTCTCTTTGTTCAATAAAAAGTTCAGTTCACTTCCTACTTCACTGAGGGAGGATCTATACCAACTTGTCTTGTGGTATATTTTCTCCATGCATGCCCTCAGTTCCAATTTACAGAGGTGGTTATTTGGTGTGGAATAACAGGGAGAAGGAAGTTTATCCCTGACACCACCAATGATCTAGGGAAAGGGACTGCGCTCCTTCATGATGTCATGAAGGAGCGCCAGCGTGCTCTTCCTTTGGCCTGCTATAGAGGGAGCTTCGGTCTCGCAGATAACAGCCTCAGGGGCTGCATGCTTCCCATGGGCCACGTGTTTGAGACCCCTGCATTAGCAGTAGATATTGAAAATACACCTGTTTCTTGACTTTAAAGGGGTTGTCTGATTTAGAAAACCAATTTTCACGTACCCTGTTAGGGAATTCTGAAATAATAGCTGGGGTTCCCTATTTAGGACCCTTATCTATTAACAAGAGCTGAAAGTGGCTCCAAAGGTTGTTTTTCGCTCTGGAGAACCTGGCATATCCATGCATTTTATGGGCATACCCTTCATTTCAATGGGAATTGTGTATTGCTCTATTTCCCATTTAGTAGCACTGCAGGGGAATAGAGTATTTACTGTCAGGTAGCCGCACAGATTATAGCTGACTGTTGGGGGTCCTAGCAGCATGCACTTAGTGACAACATAATGGAGGATCCTTAAATCCAAAAAGCTCAGCCCCTCTAAAAATGTATAGCATTAGCAGACATGATGGAAACATACTGTAAGATGAAAGTCAGTAGGAAAAATTCCTAAACTTGTCTAGCGTGGAAACCTTGAAGAGATACTAAACTTGTCTAGCTTTCATGAAGGTCGTTGTCAAGTTGGGCCAACATCATTTTATATTGCAGGCCCTACTCAGACAAGATGATGCCACAAGAGGAGAAAACAAAGCAAGACAACTCCCTTGTAAATCCAAGGACTTCTAGGCGCTGTCTCTGATCGATTAGGGGTTCTTGACTTGTTCGTTTAGAGAAAGAAATGTGCCCCATTATATTGCAGGGCCCATTCTCTTCTCCAAACTATCGCTGGGGCCGTGCTTTCCAAGGTCCTGATGCTGGTCTCAGGACAATGTGCAGCGGCGCATACGACTTCCTGATGCGTTGAATCAGGGGCGTAGCTAAAGGCTCATGGGCCCTGATGCAAAAATTCTTACTGGGCCCCCCCCACAAACTTCTCATGGCCGGCGGTCCGCAGCTTTCAGCTGCATCGCTGGGTCTCCTAAGTGACCCAACAATGCAGAACTAGCAGCCGGGGGCGTCACTAAGGCTGGGTTCACACACCCTATTTACGGACATAATTCGGGCGTTTTAGCATTGAATTACGTCCGAAAATGCGGCTCAAAAGCGTTGGCAAACATCTGCCCATTCATTTGATGTGGTCTTACGATGTTCTGTGCCGACGGTCATTTTTTTTTACGCGCCGCTGTCAAAAGGCGGCGCGTAAAAAAGACGCCCGCGTCAAAGAAGTGCCTGTCACTTCTTCAGACGTAAATGGAGCCGTTTTCCATGGACTCCATAGAAAAACAGCTCCAATTACGTCCGTAATGGACGCAGCGAAAGACGCCTGCACATGCCATTACGGCTGAAATTACGGTGCTGTTTTCTCCTGAAAACAGCACCGTAATTTCAGCCGTCACAGACGCTGCCGTGTGAACATACCCTCAGGGCTTAAAATGTCAGGGAAATAGCCCCAATACATATGTGTCCGTCCAAAAAAAAGTGTGTATATGAGACAGCATAGCATATCTATAGCACTACGACCCTATAAACTATGGATAGGATTAGATACAGTGGCTGAGCAGACAGTATCACACATGATAGGATTAGATACAGTGGCTGAGCAGACAGTATCACACATGATAGGATTAGATACAGTGGCTGAGCAGACAGTATCACACATGATAGGATTAGATACAGTGGCTGAGCAGACAGTATCACACATGATAGGATTAGATACAGTGGCCCAGCAGACAGTATCACACATGATAGGATTAGATACAGTGGCTCAGCAGACAGTACCACACATGATAGTATTAGATACAGTGGCTCAGCAGACAGTACCACACATGATAGGATTAGATACAGTGGCTGAGCAGACAGTATCACACATGATCGGATTAGATACAGTGGCTCAGTAGACAGTATTACACATGATAGGATTAGATACAGTGGCCCAGCAGACAGTATCACACATGATAGGATTAGATACAGTGGCTCAGCAGACAGTATCACACATGATAGGATTAGATACAGTGGCTCAGCAGACAGTACCTCACATGATAGGATTAGATACAGTGGCTCAGCAGACAGTATCACACATGATAGGATTCGATACAGTGGCCCAGCAGACAGTATCACACATGATAGGATTAGATACAGTGGCTCAGCAGACAGTACCACACATGATAGGATTAGATACAGTGGCTCAGCAGACAGTACCACACATGATAGGATTAGATACATTGGCTCAGCAGACAGTATCACACATGATAGGATTAGATACAGGGCCCAGCAGACAGGATCACACATGGGCCATGTATCTAAGCCTACCATGTGATTGGCTTAGATACAGGGCCCAGCAGACAGGATCACACAATCTGTGATCCTGTCTCATGGGCCCCCTAAGCCTGCTACATCGTAGGCTTAGGGGTTGTACAGTCCCTAAACATTGATGGCCTATCCTCAGGATAGGCCATCAATAGCTGATGTGTCTCTCGGGACCCGCAAATCAGCTGTTTTGAAGGGGCCGCAGCACTCGTACGAGAGCTGCGGCCCCTTCATTTCACTACTCGCTCACACTGTGAATCGCCGACACGGATTCACAGTGTGACCGGAATGAAGTGACAGGAATGAAGGGGAGCAGCTCTCGTACGAGTGCTGCGGCCCCTTCAAAACAGCGGATTGGCGGGTCCCGGGAGTCGGACCCCGCCAGTCAGGGCTAACCTTACCTTCTTCTTCGGCCGCGGCGGGAGTTCTGTCGTCTCGATGCTGTGCGCGGCGCTTAGCGCTGTGACGTCATGCGCTGCGCACAGCGCTTGACGTCAGGACCTCCGCTGCGATCCGGAACCAGGAAGTTAAGTAAAGTATGTTACTATAGTAACAGGGGCCCGCGGCCCGAGTTACTATAGTAACTTTTTATTGATGTGGTGCGGGGGGCCGTGGGCCCCCCTGGCTTCGGGGCCCGGTCGCAATTGCGACCGCTGCGACCCCTATAGCTACGCCAGTGCGTTGAATGTACCACTGCACTCATTGTACTTACGTCAGGAGTTTATAAACTAGGGCCCCAGTGTCGGGATCATAAGGCGCCCAGGGGACAGAAGGCACCTGGCCAGAATTAGAGGCAAAAAGAATCCGGAGAGGTAAGTACACAGGGAGACTGAATTATTTTTATTTTTTTTTAATCTGATCTGGGGTGTATATTAATTTAGAGGTTTGGTTTGCGGTCTGAATTAATTTTGGGGGTCTGCTCTGGGGTTTGTATTTATTTAAAGGTCTGGTCGGGGGGCTGTATTAATTTAGGGGTGTGGTCAGGGGTCGGTATTTATTTAATCATCTGATTGAGGGCTGAATTAATTTACGGGTCTGGTTGGGGGTTTGTATATATTTAGGGGTCTGGTCGTGGGGGCTGAATTAATTTAGGGGTCTGGTCACAGGTATGAATTAATTCAAGGGTCTGGTTTGGGGTCTGTATTAATTTAGGGATCTGGTTTGTAGTTTGAATTAATTTTGTCATCTGGTCTGGTGTCTATGTAGGTGACATGGGCAAAATATCCCTAATTCCCAATTATCCCTAATAATGAAATAATTAACTTTATTATGCTATTAAAGCAGACTAACGAACCACATGTATGTTTAAAAATGTAAACATGCCTTCTGCTGGAGGTTATTTTCATCGGACAATGCCTATATAGTAAGTATTACTAAGTGCCAAAGATGGCCGGCGACTGCAGAACGCCAAGCCTAATCGACAGTGTATTATTGGAAACCAGCAGAGATGCACGTTATTTTAAAAGTAATTCAAAGCCCCCAGACATGTTTCGCTACACGAGGCAGCGTCCTCAGGGGTAATGGGGCTAATGGATTATTAGCCCCATTACCCCTGAGGACGCTGCCTCGTGTAGCGAAATGTGATGGCGGCCCTGCTTAATGCCAAGAATTATTCAATTTGTAGCAATATAAGCGGTGCTATGGGCACTGCTAGGCTGGGTATCCTACTTCCCACTGGTTATTTGCGCAAAATAATTGTTAGAAAAAATTATACTCAAACTTCCCCATTTTTAGGGGTTTGGTTGGCGGTCTGAATTAATTTGGGGGTCTGCTCTGGACTGATGTAAGGAGCGCTATAGTTAAAATTATGCCTCCTGGTTGGTTCTTTCTCTGGGTATCATAGGAACCAGATTGTAACAGTACAAGCGCCACCGGAAAAACATAGGTTGTTAAATGAAATGGAGGTCTTTCACCCTAACGAAATATGACCTCAACTACAAAAACATATAAAGACATGCATTTTAAACCTTGAGGGGAGAAGTAAAATTGTACTCTGACCTCGAAATGTTGATTACATAGGTTCTGTAAGATCAAATTTTTAGTATGCTTCTTTAATCTTATAATGTATATACTGTATTGACAAAAGGTTGGAACACATACACATTACACCTACAGGAGCATTTATGACATCCCATTCTAAATCCATAGGTATTAATATGGAGTAGGTCCCCTTCTTTGCAGCTAAAACGACTTCCACTCTTCTGGGAAGGCTTTCTACAACATTTTGGAGTGTGTCTGTGGGAATTTTTGCCCAATCATTCAAAAGAGCATTTGTGAGGTCAGATACTGATGTTGGACGAGAGGGCCTGACTCGCAATCTCTAGTTCATCCTAAAGGTGTTCGATGGGCTTGAGGTCAGGGCTCTGTTCTAGCCAGTCAAGTTCTTTCACATCAAACTCACCCAACCATGCCTTTATGGACCTTGCTTTGTGCACTGGGGCACAGTCATGCTGGAATAGAAAAGGGTAAAGTTGGAATGAAACACTTGTCCACAATGTCTTGGTATGCTGAAGCATTAAAATTTCCCTTCATTAGACTTGAGGGGTCTAAGCCAACCCCTAAAAAAAACAACTCATAACATTATCTCTCCTCCATCAAACTCTACAGCTGGCACAATACAGTCAGGCATGTAACGTTCTCCTGGCATTCACCAAACCCAGACTCTTCCATCAGACTGCCAGATAGAGAAGCATGATGACTCCAAAGAACATGTTTCCACTGCTACAGAGTCCAGTGGCGGCGTGCTTTACACCACTCCATCCAACTTTTGGCATTGTGCTTGGTGATGTAAGGCTTGCATACAGCTGCTCAGCCATGAAAACCTATGCCATGAAGCTCCTGGTGCGCAGTTTTTTTTTCAGATGTTAATGCCTAAGGCGGTTGGGAACTCTGCAGTTATTGAGTCAGCAGAGCATTGGCGACTTTTATGCACTATGCGCCTCAGCACTCGGTGACTCCACTCTATAACTTTACGTGGCTTCCACTTCGCAATAATACCACTCACAGTTGATGGCAAAATATCTAGGAGGAAAGAACTTTTATGAACTGACTTGTTACAATGGTGGCATCTTATTAGAGTAATACGCTGGAATTCATGAGATCTTTAGAGCAACCCATTCTTTCACAAATGTCTGTAAAGGCAGACAGCATGGCTAGATGAAGCATTTAATGCACCTGTTGCAATGGGACTGAATGAAACACCTGAATTCAATGATTAAGAGGTGTGTCCCAATACTTTTGTCCATATAATGTATGTACGTTTTAAATGCCTTAACTGTTTATAGGCCGTGTGGTATTGCAATTCAGCCCCATTCAAGTCATTAAGGTTGAGCTGCAATACCACACACGGCCCTTGAACAAGAGTGGTGCTGTTTCTGAATGAAAGCAGACATATTTTGCTACTCTCATAAAACCCCTTTAATCTTGAACAAGTCTGTGCAATTTCACCACTTGCGCTAAATAAGGTCAGAAGGAAGAATGGGCAAATTTATTTTAAAAAGCAAGATTGGTTTCATTCTCAAACAGGGAAAGCCATGCGTGTGATAAAACCAAAGTTTGTACAGTTTTAGCTCTGTCACTTTTACAAAATAACGATCTGCAGCTCTGCCTAACTAGACCCTTCACCCTTTTTTCTTCTCATAGCTTCTCCAGTGCTGGGGTTCACTGGCGCTGCTGTGAGAAGCAGGAGGATGGATTGCATTGGCAGATGTGTTTCTATGACAGGTAACCTGATAACACAGCCCCATCTGTCTCATTCTCGTCAATTCACACATCATGAAGAAGGGAAAATATCCAAAATTTCAGAGAGATTTTACTTTCTAATTGAAAAAAAAATGCATGATTGGCCTGAGGAGCTTGTTAAACTAGGCAGAATACAGCGAGAGACGATCATTTACATAGGTTCCCACATCATTAATATTGTAAACTCTTTGTTTAATAAGAGCATCTCAACACCAGTCTTGGCAATGATTCTTAAAAACATCCCAAACTGTGTTTCATCACTAAACCTAAATACTAAATCCTCATACCTGACTACAGAAATACTACTGAAAGAATTAGGTGAATGCCCTACTCAAAAGAGCTAGTCAGGTTTGGATTATAGGGAAGGCCAAATTCCAGACACTATGCTGCTTTTACTAATATATAAAGAGTCTGAATTTTTTATAATCGCTAAGGGCAACTTCAGCCCTAAAAGTGTTCTTTTTGGCAGGGGGGGGGGGGGCTGGTACATATATTTCAATAAATTACCTGGGATTTTGGGATGGGTTTATAGAGTCACACATGGTCTGCTTCCAGTCTCTGGTTGCCAGCATGCTCATAGGGGTGGCCTGCTTCCTGTCTCTGGTTGCCAGCATGCTCATAGGGGTGGCCTGCTTCCTGTCTCTGGTTGCCAGCATGCTCATAGGGGTGGCCTGCTTCCTGTTGCTTGGAAATAGGGTTGCAAGAACCAGGAACTTGACCAAGACAGAGAGCAAGCAAAACCCAGAAAGTGGCTTTTGACATGCAGTTTAATGGAGGATTCTGTAATGTCTCAAAACATAGGACCCAAGTGGATCTAGTGAAATAATGTTAGATACTGTGCTTAAAACTGTGAAATTATCAGCTTAACATTAAAAAAGTTCAAATTGGGATCACTGATTTCCTGGAGAAGCAAAGGAGCCAGGAATCTTTAAAGTGTACCTCCAGACAAGAAGAACACTGTGCTTCTCTAGACTTACATGTAGTAAGTGTGTGCACTCCTTGCATGCCCAGACATTTTTTCTCACTCAAAATACCTTAATTTTTGGGACAGAAAGTTGCTTTTTGATAGCTACCACTGTAAACCATATTAGCTCTTTGATAGAGATGAGCAAATTTCCCAAAATTCATTTTGGTTCGGATTCAGTCACATAAATCTATATAAATTTGCAGCGAATCGAAAGTACCCCAATTGCCCTGAAAACTCAAATCTGACTTTCTGATGTCTTCTAGGAAGGGATCGAACACCTTTCAAGTCAGCATTAGCAATGTGAATGTAACAGCAACATATATGGGTAGAGCAGGGGTGTCAAACATGCAGGCCACATGCGGCCCCTGAAGCTATCATCTGCGGGCCGCGGGACACAGAGCCGCTTGTATAGGCTCTGCTCCGGGACCGCATCTCTGGGGTTGTCCCTGACCTCACTGTGCATATATGGACAATGTTGTTAGGAGCAGAGCTGTAGTTCCAGGCAGAGCGCTAGTAGCGCTCTGCCTGGGACTCCGGCTATGGGATTGCCTGACATCACTGTCCATATATGGACAGGGATGTAAGGAGCCGAGCTGTAATCCCAGGCAGACACTGATGTCAGTGGCTTCCCCAGAGGTCCGGAGCAGAGCCTATACTAGTGCTCTCCTCTGGGACACTGGCTCTGTGGTTGCCCCTGACATCACAATCTGTTCCAGGAGGATCCCCTGACATCACTGTCTATGGACAGTGACGTCAGGGGCTCCTCCAGCAGAGGAATCCCGGCCAAAGCGTCGGCAATGGCTGGGTATTCCACCCCTAGAGGGAGCCCTGACGGAGCTATCTACTGGGGTGTGTGTTTGTGTGTGTGTGTGCCACAGTGCACTTTCTACAGAAGGCACTGTGGCAGCATCTAGAGGGCACTGTGGCAGTATCTACAGAGGGCACTGTGGCAGCATCTACAGAGGGCACAGTGGCAGTATCTAGGGGTGGCATCTACAGAGGGCACTGTGTCATTATCTACAGAGGGCACTGTTGCATTATATATGGGTGGGTGTGTGGCAGTATCTACAGAGGGCACTGGGGCATTATCCAGGGGGGTGGCATTATCTACAGAGGGCACTGTGTCATTATCTACAGAGGGCACTGTTGCATTATATATGGGTGGGTGTGTGGCAGTATCTACAGAGGGCACTGGGGCATTATCCAGGGGGGTGGCATTATCTACAGAGGGCACTGTCGAATTATCTATAGAGGGCACTGTGGCATTATCTACGGGTGGGTGTGTAGCAATATCTACAGAGGGCAATTTGGCAGTATCTACAGAGGGCACGGTGACATTATCTACAGAGGGCTCTGTGGCCCTATCTAAAAAGAGGCTGCCCAATCTTGACATTCGTGTGTCTGCCAAATGCTGCCAACTGAGCTGCCGGACTGCATTTAGCGACACTTAAACTGGAAAACTGGATTGTTAAAATAAGCACGTGGAGAAAACTCGCAAATTTCTGTTAAGTTTAAACCTAGCGCTATTATTATAGTAATGTAGTATTATTATAGTAATGTAGTAGTATTATTATAGTAATGTAGTATTATTATAGTAATGTAGTAGTATTATTATAGTAATGTAGTATTATAATAATGTATAGTAATGTAGTATTGTTATATTAATGTAGCATTATTATAGTAATGTAGTATTGTTATAGTAATGTAGTATTGCTATAGTAATGTATTATTATTATAGTAATGTAGTATTGTTATAGTAGTTCAAATAACATTGATTATCAATAATTTTGTAATGTATCAAATTTGAAAGTAATGCGGCCCATCAACTTCACATTTTTTCTATATGTGGCCCACTTACCCGGCCGAGTTTGAGACCCCTGGGGTAGAGGAAGGAATTACCACAGTGCATTTTGGGAACGATGTCTGCAAGTCATTATGAGGAAGCAAGGCTGATGACATGTGATCCTATTTCTATTCTGTAAAAAAGCATCTGTCGGCGAGCGCTCGCCGCAATTTTGCCAGGATTCGTGCGCCACCACCAACATTTTCCGAATTCGTTGAGTCCGAAACTTTTGGGAAATTCGGATGAAATTTGATTTATGTAGAATTGAGTCACTCATATCTATTCTCTGAAGCTAATTTCTCTATCACTGGCCCTCTTTTTCCTCTCCCAGGTCTTCCTAATAGCCAATCACAGGGAGCGAACGCTCATCCTCTTATCCCTCTCATTGTGAAGAGACATGTTTGATTAACTCTATGCCTGTAGGAGTATGAAATAGTGATGAGCGAATCTTTGAAAATGTTATTCGCTATTTACTCTTTGCAGATCTCAAATCGGGCAAATCTTTCACTTGTTAAAAATAATGTGGTTAAAGAGATAAATGTCTTTAGCCTAAGGCCATCCATACAGTTTAGATAGCTGTCAGCCGAACGAGCTTTTTAGGCCGACAGCTATTCCTTCCGGCTTCCCCATACATATACACGCTTGGCCGAACGTGCATGTGTTTTCAGGGACAAAGTCACTGCCATACTAACAATTGTTTAAAAATTTTAAATAAAAAGGCTGAAACATAAACAGCTCCTTTTGCATCAAGAAGGAGTTCAGGGTAGTATGAAAGCTATAACAGCTTTATTATAGGCTAAATATGGCTACGCGTTTCAACACTGTACCAGCGTCTTCCGGAGAGGACTTTTGTTTGTTTGGCTGACAGGAGGAGAATCCTTTGCTGGGGACGCAGCTCCAAATTGGCTGGGCAGGCTGGTGTTTGTGAGACTCGAGACCTGATTGTTCATTATTTCTGATGGCCCACGCAGCCCAAAGATATTGTAGACTATGTTTCTTCCTGCACTGTCTGTGCTTCTAATAAGGTTGCCCACTCCAAGCCTGCTGGCCTGCTCCAACCTCTGCCCAACGCTCCCTGGCAGCATATTGCAATGGACTTTGTCACAGATCTTCCTCCCTCAGCAGGATGCAATATTGTCTGGGTGGTGGTGGACCAGTTCTCTAAGATGGTACATTTTATTCCGCTAACTGGCCTACCTTCTGCTCCTCGACCGGCAAATCTCTTCATTCTGCATATCTTCCGCTTGCATAGCTTGCCCCTTCATATTGTGTCTGATCGGGGGTTCAGTTCACCTCAAAATCCTGGCGAGCCCTCTGTAAACTCCTAGATGTGAAATTGGACTTTTCTTCGCCCTACCATCCTCAGTCTAATGGTCAAGTCAAGAGAATTAACCAAATCTTGGAGAACTATCTTCGTCACTTCATCTCCATGCAGGATGATAATTGGGTAGAGCTTCTTCCATGGGCCGAGATCTCTTATAACAGCCACACAAGTACTTCCATGCCATTCTGCATTGTCTACGGCCAACATCCACGAATCACTCTTTCTGTTCTGGCTATGTCTCAGGTACCCGCAGCTAATTCTGCATTTGGGGACAAATCTGGCAGCAGACCAGGTCCTATATTCTGCTGGCAATCGATCGCATGAAGCGGAAAGCAGAAAAAGAGTGCCACCTCAGTTTTTTCCTGAAACCAAAGTCTGGCTGTCCTCAAGGAATATTCCCTTGAGGGTGCCCTCATACAAATTTGCTCCCAGGTTACAGATAAACCCTGTCTTCTATAAGCTTCGGCTGCCTCCTGCCTTCAGAATCCACAACTCTTTTCATGTGTCCCTCCTGAAACCTGCGGTTCTGAACCACTATAATAAATCTCCTAGTCCTGCAGTTGCTCCCATCGGTTCTTCTGATGTGTTCGAGGTGTAGGAGATCCTGGACTACAAAAGAGTAGGAGGAAGAACTTTTTATTTAGTGGACTGGAGAGGGTTTGGTCCTAAGGAAAGGTCCTGGGGGTCAGAAGAAAACCTTAATGCCCCTGACCTCATTAAGACATTCCTCTCACGCTCTGGACCCAAGTAGAGGGGGCGTAAGTGAGGGTACTGTATTTACCTCACCCCACGACGGCCTCGACCACAGACTTCTGTGCTCTAGCCAGCGTCTCCCTCCTAGGAGTGTGCATGCGCGCTTGTTCCCGGCCTTAAAGGGCCAGTGCGCGCACATGAAAATAATTACAAATTATCCCCAGATCACCCTGGACTATAAAAAGGACTCTGCCCTTTCACTCCTTGCCTGAGCATTGTTGTGTATTCCCATGTTAGTTTTAGCAAATGGTCCCTTAGTTATATCCTGTTCCCAGTGTTCCCTTGCCCTGCTACCTGTATCCTGTATCCCGTGCTGTGATTTTTCCTTTGCCTCTTCTAGTGTTGGAGCCACATCTGTTGTCATACACCACGTCTGGTGTCATCTGCCACCTCTGTTGTCATACACCATGTCTGGTGTCAATTGGCATGCTTGGTATCATCTTCCACATTTGGCGTCATCTACTTTCAAGTTCCACCTATGCTTAAGCCTCTGCTACTGTCTGAACTATTACAGGTACTCTTGTGTCTTGTCACGGCTTATTGCGCAAGCCGAACGGTTCTCCACCCCTCTCACAGCCTAACTAAATGGGCTGAGCACACTTAGGATATGGATTGTGCGCACATAGGTCTATACCTAATGGGTTAATATAATGTGTGGGTACTGTAGGTAGGTATGTACGCTTATGTAATTATAAACATAGCGTGGAAATTAAGTTAAATATTCTGGACAGGGAATTTTTTTTTATTTAGAGTCCACTTTAATATTGGGTGTATTTGGAATATTGTAATTGTTTTATTTGTTTATTAGAATCATTTTCCATGGTGCGATACACTGTGACCCCCTTCCCCCGGCGCATATGTCTTTGTAGGCAAAATTTGTTGTTTAAAATTGTTTCAAATTTGAATCCCACCCCTGTCGACATGTTTTGTATAGATGGAAGTTGGGCCCACAGAATCATTTCCATTGGTTGGCCCAAAAAACCCTGGTCTAAAGGCTCTTTTACACGAGCCAATGACCAGGCAAATGGCTCGTTCATCGGCTGATCTGCTCGTTTATGCAACAATAAATATTTTTGTTATCGGCAGCACATCTCCCTGTGTAAAAAGGGAGATGTGCTGCCGACATAATGGAAATGTATGAGGACGAACGATCATAGTAACAATTGCTTGTCCTCATACATAACCGATGCTTACTCCTTATGAAAGGAGCAAACAAGCGTTGATCAACAAGCTTTCCTGTTGATCGGTGCTCATTTTCACAGTCCAATAGGACCTTTACTCTTGAGCAGTCTATGACATATCTGCATGACAAAACAGATAAGACAGTGAATTTTTTTTAAATGAATGCAGTAGTTTTATGGTGCAGCCTGATGTTTATGCCTTGAGTTGGTTAGATGTTGTGTGTATGATTTCTGTAGATTGAAAGCAGTAAGTACCCAGTATGTGGTATATCGCTGGGTTGCTCTATCTAGAAAGGTTGGATACCCCTATTTATATTGGGGAATTAATACATTGTTGTTAAAATGGTGGCCTTGTACTTGTTTAGATTTCTCTCCACATTTTAGTGCCATTTGTTACATGGGCAATATCTACAACCAAAGTGTCACTATCATTTTCAGGCAAATGTCCAACATTAATCAAGTGGAACCGTGGAACAGTCAATTTCCAAACATTGGTGCTTAATGGTTTTCTTAACGATATATGATGGATGGTAATAAGATTGGAGTATCTGCTGTACACTGTATAAATAAGGCCAACCAAACCCCAGCAAAGCTAAAAAATAAAAATATTCTTCCTGGATGGAGGTCAACCCAGTGTTTTTAAATTTTCTTCAGTATTATTTAGCCAAAGACAAATTTCTTACTATCTAGCTCTAATGCTGCTTATAAGACAATGATGGTTGAAATATAAAGCAATATTTCAGCGTGAGATATATGGTTAATCTGGGAATAGGGAATAGGGAATCTGAAACGCTGGCGAGCCAAATTTTCACAGATTCGTTCATTCACATCACACCTACAAACTGAAAATATTTTTATCTCAATTAAAAATATAAATTACATTCAGAACTAAAAACTAACAAAGGGGATATTATTTATATATCATAGGTGTTTTGTGACAACTGTCCATAGTTGTCAAACTATTGAGAAAGTAGGCAAGAAGAAGTTTTACAATCTTTACAAGATTTTTGGGGATAGCAGATCAAACCTAAAAAAAAAAGTATCTTACGTTTTTGTCCAGAGATATACATTGTTAGACCATTAAACCTCTACTTAAAGCAGCGGTGGGGAACGTTCGGCCCGCAGGCCGAAAAGGTCCGCAACATCATTTGGTCTGGCCTGGCCTCACTTAGACCAGGCTGCTGCCGCGTAATTCGCTATTTGGCTCCATTCCCCCTACTAACTCGCATTTAGGAGCAGGAGAAGGGCGGACGGAGCCAAGCATGGCAGTGGCAGCAGCGGTCTGAGTGAGGTTGGTGCGTTCTGGCCCAAATGTGGATCAGTCTGGTCACCTGACGTGGTCAGGTGACTGGACTGGTCCACTCCCGTCCCCGACCTTACTCTGACCGCCGCTGCCGCCGTGTCATTCCCTTCCTTGGCTCCGACCGCCCGTCCTACTTAGTCAAAGTGAGCTCAGGTGCCTTAAAGGGTTTTTTTTTCATCAAGGACATTTATGATATATCCATAGGATATGTCATAAATGTCCGATAGATGCGGGCCCCACCTCTGGGTCCCAAATCTATTTCTAGAACAGGGCCCCCTAAACCCCATTTTACCTCTTTGTGTTGTGGCTGAAGCTTGTGATTTCTGACCATGAAGAAAAAAACAGCATAGTAAGTCCCATAGACCTGAATTAGTAGTTACGGGAACAACATAACTTACATGCTATGCTGTTTCCGTAACTGCCATTCACTACTATGGGAGTTACGGAAATAGCGCAGCTCAGCGAGCTACACTGTTTTCTTCTTCATGGTCGAAAATCAGCCAGAACACAGAGAGGTAGAACTGAGTTTAGGGGGCCCCCTTCTAGAGATAGGTGCGGGTCCCAGAGGTGGGACCTGCATCTATCTGACATTTATGACATATCCTGTGAATATGTTATAAATGTCCCTGATGCGAAAACCGCTTTAAGTAAGTAGGTCGGAACAACTTACTGCTGCGATTTCTTTTTAAAACTTACCATTGCAGACCGCTCCAGACTGACTGACACAGGAGCAACATCATCAATGCCGGCGAACATCACATGCCTCACCAAAGAGAAGCAGTTCCAGCCATCATATTAGGGCTGAGTTAATTAAATGTTTGACCAAATATAGAAGGCACATTTTTAAGTTGTTAATTTTGTCTGGCCCGCGAATGATGTTATAAATATCCAAATGGCCCTTGGCAGAAAAAAGGTTCCCCACCCCTGACTTATAGTATGCTAATACAAAAGATCTAGAAAGTTATAAAACATTGCTTTACAATAAATGTGAATATAACGTGACATATTTCATGATTTGTTACCATATGAAAATTTGGGAGATCAATGTCCAGTAGAGTGAGACGTAATCAGCTCCACTGGCAGCTTCAGGTAATGTTGTCTGTATGATGCCGAAAATTGGTGGAAATGGACCCTCTCAACTGGCAACCCCATTGGTTCACCAACCAACCAATCAATCCGTCCTCCTCTGGCTTCTTGATTTAACTTACAACCGACTTCTTTATAAAACGACAGAATAACTGATAACAGATAGCACTCGCTTTCACATACTTGATTTGCAATGTGATATACTAAGCTTCTCACCTTTGACAAATTAAATTTTTTAACCTTTTGTGGTTATTATTAAAATAACTTGTATATCATACTTTTAATCTTTCTTCAGACAGCTCTCTTTAAATTAAGGTACTTATTCGATTTTCTAAAAACAGTAAGCTACTGAATGTTCACTGTGCCCAATAAAAACTGACCTCCCCTCTTCCAAGCGCTGTAAGAAACTGAACCCTTTCTGTTAGACGTTTGTTCTTTTTTTGCTTATTGGCTGATAGAGATCACATGACGAAAAGTGCTGTGGACCCAGTTACGTATGTGATCCCTCTGAGCCCATTAGTCAGAGGGAGGGTGCATTGTGGAACCTTCAGCACAAGCTCACATATAATTACATATAGATACATAGTGCATAAGAGTTTGGGGGGGGGGGGTGCTCTTCACTAAATGCAGCTGCGTCCACTAGCTTAATGTTATCAGAGAATGTAATAGAGCCTTAATTTAGAGGAATCTGTCTGGTGACAAATGCTCTCGAAATAATGTGCAGATAAAAATATATTAACCATGTTAAACAGTTTCACCTGCTGAGTGATGTGTAGCATGAAATAACACCCGACAGCAAATGCCCAAATAATTGGTGCACATCATTGAGCCGGTGTTGGCTGAAGCTGCCCACCAAAGAGTGTGTTTGAGAAAGTCATCTTTCTAGTAATGTTTTTCCAAGTGGTGAAATTGCCTGTCACATTTATAAAGCCCATCTGTCTGTTTACAACCGAAAAGTTTTGTATGAACAGGGTAGGTGGTAACTTTCACATTTAGAAGGTGTAGGAAAAGCCAAATCTCTTTTTTGGCAAGCAGAGATAAAGGCATATAAGAAACACACCCATACATGCGCCACAGTGAGAAGACAGATGTCCTGATAATATTCTCCAAGAATTAGGGCTGGGAAGTTAAACTAGTCATTGACTATGAAATCCTTTCCAAAAATCAAGTAAAACAATTGTGACTTTCATTAAGACAGCTAAGTAATGAGGCCTTGCCTGACTATTACCTAGAGATGTGCTCATTTTATAATAGAATGACGAAAGTGATAATACTAGATAGATAGATAGATAGATAGATAGATAGATAGATAGATAGATAGATAGATAGATAGATAGATAGATAGATAGATAGATAGATAGAGAGGCGTCGCTAGCACCAAGCCTTCGGGGCTCAAGCCCAGTGCCCTGTATCCCCGGCGACTGCCACATTTGGGTCGCATCGGTCGCAATCACGACCGGGCTGAGGCCACCCGCACCGCATCTATAAAAGTTAAAGTTACTATAGTAACTGGGGCCTATGTAATAAAATAAACAGGCCCCTGTTACTATAGTAACGACATCTTCCTTCCCGAGCGCAGTGGAAGTAAAGACATCTGCTCGCGTCATCACGTCAAGACACTGTGCACCGCGGATGACGTCACGACGCTTCATGGTGTTGGGACATCTGCTGCACCTGGAGCCGAAGAGAAGGGTAAGTGAAACGTTACGGTCTGCTGCGGTCCTGTATCTATGCCTACCTTGTGGTAGGCTTAGATACAGGGTCTAACAGACTGTATCACACATGTACCCTGTATCTAGGCCTACCTAGTTAGGCTGAGATACAGGGCCCGAGCAGACAGTAATCTTATACAGTACAAGATTACTGTCTGCTGGGGACCTGTATCTAAGCCTACCTTGTGGTATGCTTCGGTACAGGGTCTAACAGACTGTGTCACACATGGACCCTGTATCTAAGCCTACCACATGGTATTCTTAGATACATGGCCCCAGCAGACAGTAATCTTATACTGTATGAGATTGCTGTCTGCTGGTGCCCTGTATCAAAGCTTACCTTGTGATAGGCTTAGATACATGGTTTAACAGACAGTATCACACATGGGCCCTGTATCTAAGCCTACCACATGTGTTACTAGTGGTTTTTTTGTGTGTTTTTTTACAGGTTCGTCGTTGCACTACGTCGGATTCGAGGACTACTTTGAGGACGGCTTTTTTTATTTTCAATAAAATGGTTAATGAGGGTTGTGTGTTTTTTTTATTTCAATAAAAAAAAAAAATCTGTGTATTTGTAATTTCTTTTAAACTATATTACTACCGCTTTAGTAATGGCCGCTGGCTGATTGACAGCGTCCATTACTAAGGCGGGGCTTAGTGTTAACCGGTCAAATGGCAAGATGTTTGTAGGCATTCTGCTTCCGATTTTTCAGCCTTATATATATGTATATATTTATATATATATATATATATATATATATATATATATATATATATACATATATTTGTTAATGCTTTTTTATGTGACTATCCATACAAAGAAGAATCCTGAAATATTCTCGTTTTCACATAAAACACTGGTGCACACGCAATAGGCTGACATTTCCTGTTTTTTTTGCGAAAATTTTTAGCTTTGCTGTGCAGACTGGGGTACGTTCATCAGCATTATGTGAATATCAGGGGCTCTAATGACAGAAGACAGCGTGACTGATTTAATGGCAGCTCCATTGTTCTGCTGAAGGCCTAGAAAAAGGCAGGATATTAACACTATATAATATACACGCAGATAAGGCTCTATATGCAGCTCGCCTGCAAATTCCAGGCCTCTGGGAAAGGGGCAGTACTCCATTTCTTAAAAATAATATCTACAAATTAAATGTAATTAACGTTACTAAATTTAAAGACAGCTCTTTTTGCATTAGCACTGTGTACTGGCAGGGTTCTTGAAGTCATGAATAAAATCCCAGAACACTGACAGAAATTTGACTGTATAAGTCAAGAAGATCCGTCAGGATTTGTGGAATCCATTTGAAAATGTATCGGTCATACCGGTCCTGACTGTTAAAGAGGTTGTCCAACAAAAAGAAAAACGTAATTTTTTTGCTTTTCGGAAATGAAGAAACTTTCTAATATACTTTATTTTTCAAACATGCATGGATCGCAGGTCTTCAGCCCTTGTTGCGTGGATCCGGAAATTCCGAGCTGCAGTTCTTGCGGTGATGCGTCGACACAGGTTCCAGGAGGAAGGACCTCCCACCCTCCTCTCTGTGTGTCTATGACGAAGAAAGAAGGGGCGGGCTGCCTGGCTCAATTTATCAGCAAGCACTGGCAGCTCCGAATTTCCAGGTCCATGTGACAAGGACTGAAAACCTGCGATCTGTGCAGATTTGAAAAATAAAGTATATTAGAAAGTTTCTTCATTTTAGGAAAGCAAAAAAATAAATCGTATATCTTTATTTGTTGGACAACCGCTTTAAGGATGGCCGTCATGATGTTAGTATGAACAAAGCCTAACGCTATTTAGTCACAAATTAAGCAAGTCACTTTGTAATAATTATAATTTTTCTATTTTTCCAGTTCTCTGAATTCAGGTCAGCAGTGTAATAATGGATTTGTTTATTCTGGTTGCCATGACTACGTCCTGGGTCATGCATAAATCTCTAGGCAGGATCTGCAGAATTGAAACAAAAAATTACATCTCAGTCCTTAAAATAGAAAATGATTGAAAAAATGATGCATTTTGAGTATCTGTTTCCAATCAGAAAGAAAAACTTACAACAAAAAGATGCTAATATGGACAAACTATGATTCATAAAAAAATGTTTCTCTCCATTGACTTTAATGCCACAGCTATAGGTAACTATTTTACAACAGATTAACAATTCACTGATCCATTTGGATCTGATGTGTAAGGAAAAGCGCCCCAATAAGTATGCAAGGGTTAACTTGGCCTAAATCAAGGGTGTGTGCGCATATATATATATATATATATATATATATATATATATATATATATATATAGGCACTGGCAGTGATAATTACATCAACATTTCTAGAAAACATGCAGAATGATTCATATACCCCAGTGTTACATTCAGACTGGGCTCGTTATGTATGTATAAGAACATTTTTTTTTTTTTTTAACTCGTCGGCCCAGCTTGGCGTTCTTCACTGAACTTAGGTCTTGGATGGTGATTGGATAATGGTATTTGATTGTACTGTAAGTCAGAGAAGAGAACCGAACCATTGTCACCAAGTATCTACCGGGGAAAGTGAATACATTCTAATGAACCATAAAAGTATAGAAATGTTATGGATTACTATACTGAAGCCTCAATCAATGAACATCTCCTGCTGTGATTATTGGTGGACTGATGGGCATCCCGACTGGAATTCACAGACTCAAGTATCAAGGGGGAAATAAAGGAACATCAGTGTCAGGGACCATTCATCTTTAGTTCCATTGTGGAGCAAAATGCTGTATAATGTATTCAATTGCAATACCACTATTCTGTAATAACATTTTGACCCCCATGAATTGAGGCCATCCGGTGATTGGAGTTGAGTTCCAGGGATGCCAGGAGAATTATGGAGAAGATCTCGAGAGCAATCAGCGGTGATTCTGTCATCCTGGAGATTTTTTTTTCTGTGATCAACACTATCTTTTACATTGCTGTAAATGGCAGCACAGTGTAGGGTAGGAGATGAGGGGTTAAACATGCAACATTTTGCTACTACATCACTAGTTTTATTTTAATTAGGGTCCATTCCCTATTAATATGTCACAAACCTGAAACAAAGAATTCTATGCAAATAACATACTATCTTTATACACAAACACGGCAATATCCTGCTATTCTCCCTGTACATAGGGCGAGGGTTATTGTAGTCACTGACCGGAGGAGGGTGACCGGGTGACCGGGTGACTTGGGAACGTGCCTAGAGTTGCCTGACTGGCATTTTTGCTCTTCTTCTACATGAAGCAGCTTCAGCTCATAGAGCCAATGAGAAAACAGCTTTCATCTTCACATTACTATCATTTTAGTTAATTAATTGAGCCCCTGGAAGAGTCTCAGTGTAAATATCATTTTAGCAGTTTAATAACAGCGCTGACTCACTTTGGACTCCCCCTGAAGCCGCACAGTGTGGACTTCTTGTTGGCAAGTGCGCCACCTACTGGTCTAATGCAGTAAGTGCAAGGAATATCTTGATTTTCAAGTGCGCGTGACAACAGGATCAACTTCATTCCTACACTAAGAATTACTTATGTGAATTGTGTGATTGTGACATACAGTAAAAGTCATTGAATATAGAAACAATACAAATCCAGTGCTAATTCACATCAGTTTAGGAGAAAGGAATTGATGTAAATGGAACATATGGAATTTTTTTTAGAGTGACTATAACATTGAGTAAATGCATACATTTTATCATGCTATGTTTACATATGGAGGATCCATAAAAATAAAAGGGAACTAATTTTGGAATATAGTATACTCTTCTAATGCTAGAGATCATGCTACCCATCCCATCTACCTATTCCATGCTTCAGTGATAGAAATGTTACTAGTAAGGTTTTTTACAATGCAGCATACCTATCACATCAGTGACTAACATATCAGCAGGTTTACCACAGCACAGGGTCTCTAGTGCCATTTTATCGTGGGCCAAGACAGTGGGGGAATTTATTAAGACTGGCACTTCATGCGCCAATCTTAATATAAAGAAAGTTGGAGTAAAATGTGCCTAATTGACTGAGCGGTGCACGCCTCTAAATGAATAAGGCACATCTATGGCCATCAATAAGGCAGAATATGAAATCAATTTTGGGATAAAATTTACGCCAATTTTTGGTGTTGGATATGATAAATTTGTGAGGTTGTGGAGGCCCGCCCATTTAACTAAGTGCCGCCCACTTTTTGGGCACAAAAGTTGTCATTTTTACCACAAATTGAAACTTTTGTGCCGTTTGCAACTTCTCTACACCAGAAAACTGGCATTGAAAAATTAATAAATTTCCCCCAATGAGATAAAGAACACAACATATAAGAAGGTCCCTGTTCTGCCTAAAACTGGGAGGACAGAACAGTCTCGCCCTTTTCATTGATTTGGTCCGTGAAACAAAGGACTGCACATGGAAACCATTCGTGTGCGATCCGTGTTTCACGGATCCGTCATTAGCGCCGCACAACAGCTGACGGATGTCTGAATGCAGCCTAAGAAGTATTGGATTTTTTTGTAACGATAGATACACTTTACCTACTATTTTTTTCCAATAACCTATTTCTATTATTATTATTATTATTATTATTATTATTATTATTATTATGACCATAAGTTGATTGTTTATATATATATATTGCTGTTATATGTACGATAAACAATTTCATTTGCAGATTAGTATCAAGTCAAAGGAAAGAAGATAAAGACGGATCATTTTTACAATGATAAATGCCATTTTTTTGTGCATGGCTGATCCTCTACAGATTTACACTGGGCAGTCCGAGGCGCTAAGATCTGATGATAATCCATACATGAAAAAGGGGCAATCACTGGATGGTACAAGGGGCAGTATTGGACGGAATACAAGTTATAAGAGGTCCTATCTAATACTCATGATCTCCCACTCAAGTGGAAAACGTAGACACTTAGGGTGAGCTGTAAACAGTCATCATTTATTAACCATGACATCCCTTAAACATGATAGAGCGAATGTTTTAAATGCCTTCATCTCAACACCTAGAGGAGGTCAGACCTTTCTCACTGCAGCCATTGTGGCTCTGCCTGATGCAGCGGACATGGGCAGGAGGGATTTTTATATATGGACTGAATACATTCTATTAATTGTGCCTGGCAGTACCATCACATATTTACAGCCATAAGACGGAATAACATAATAGGCAGCAACCTTCGTCTGTCCAGCTGCTGTGGAACTACAACCCCCAGCATGCCATCATATTAAGTACTTGTATGTAGAATAATTTTTAGCTCCTGGACCCCAATGCAAGGTGTGTTCTCTTATGTGGCAAAGGTGTGGCAGGTGTGACTGCTACTTCTGCACCCCATAGCTATGGCGTGACTTGCATGAATTCCACAGTAATTTAACATCCTCACGGTTACCCAGCAGCGAGTGGTTTGCATTTGCCTCAGAAAAGTAATTTGATCTGTTTAACAAATGTGTTTTAATTCATTCTTAATGGAGATTAATCAATATTATAATATATACTCAGTGTCTCATGCTTCATTATAGAACACTTGTATCCGAGAGATTATTATTAATTCAAATATTAATTCCATACTATTGTTACCTCTATTATTTCACCAATTTACAGGCTTGATAAGAAACATATAGAGAGACGTTCTTCTCACATACACATTTGTTGTGCTGTTTAACGTGACTAATATTAAATCACTGTTACATTTTCCAGACTGGCGTTGCCATACGTGGAACAAGGTATTTATTTCAAGCTGTCTGTCCTCCGAGCCTAATGCAACTATGGACACAATGAGACACATTTAGAAAACATTTTACACCAGTTTATTTTTGACAAGTTTGGAAAATGATGAGAAAAGTTGCTATGTTCTCCAAAAAGCCATAGCTTAGGCCACATTTATTTATTTTTTAAAATGGGGGAAGGGGAATGGCGCAAATTTTGAAATTTTGGAACAAACCTACACTGCTCAAAGTAGGAGTATATCTGATTTTCTGGCTATCAGTTAGTTCAATATGTGCCAAATTTATTATGTGCCTTTCAATAAATTTGGGGCAAATCACTCCAACTATTTCCTTTATTTAGATTTGCGTAAGATACCCTAGTCTTAGTAAATGTGGGCCGATGACTTTTGTTAAAGACAAAAGTGATCTATGTTTTTTGTGACCAGCGCACCATAGACTTAAGGTGACTATAGACACAATGATAATCATTTACAATTAGACCAGTAAAGAAAATCATTATTAGTTACAATTATGTCAATGTTATAAAAAAAAACATTGGTTCCAACTGATGATAATTTCTACCATTGGCTTTATCACTGCTTCTGGAACTCCCATAGACTATAATGGAGTAGCAAATGCATGGGCCTCTATTTCATTGTCTCCTCCCCCCTTCACGGCTGGCTGGATCTGTACGGACCCCAACGATCTAACAATGATCACATATCATGTGGATAGTTGATAAATGTTTAAGTTGTGGAGCCCCTTTTAATATCCAAAGTCCCAATAGCAAAAATTATCAGCAGGCAGCTTGGACTGGAGCAAGGGGCACTTCGCACCGGTCACTAAATCATGCTGCCAGTAGTTGGGGTAGCAAAGTCTTTCGGGCAGGTTCTTTCTAATAAAATCTTCAATAAACAAAACCAATTGATACATTCTTCATCATCTACATAAATTTACGACCGCTGAATTATTTATAACTTGAAAATGAGATATGAGATATTTATTGGCATAGTTTATCAATTCTGTTGGGTTCTGCCAGTAATCTGATGTTTACAGCCCACTACAGAGATTCAATTATCTGCAGATCATACCAAAATTGGCTAAATCTGACAATAAATCCCTCATGTCTATGGCCAAATCCAGGTCACTTGACATAACTATAATCAATCACCAATAAAATCCTGTCTAATAAATAGATCAAACATTTCAAAGGATGTAAGTCACTTCTGATAGTTCTGATACCATCAAACAGACTGATGTGTGAAGAACAACCATTATTTACCTATAAGGCCAGGTTCACACAAGGCTAGTACTTTTACAGCTCAGGAGCCTGTAGCAAAGATTGCCTGGCGCCTTAGACTCCACCCATTTAGTAGGCCACACCCTAATATATGGATGTCCTCCTTCTATTCCAACAGCACTCTGAATGTCTCATTAAAATATGAATACACATCATTTACATATATTTGCAAATATACCCACTAGGCAAAGGGTGTGACCACTCATTTTGTGAGGGTGGAGGACGTGCAACGAGACTCCCAGAACTTGTCCCTGCTGTGCAGCTGCCTATCCTTGAGGGGAAGCGAGTGGGTGGGAAGTGTGACAGCCGTGTCAGGTCGAGAGAGCCTAGGGTTGTTGGTATACTTACCCTCCTGGTTCCTCTTCAGCTCCGTGCGCCAGCACACTGGGTACTGATGCTGTCCAGCATCAGGATGTAGTGTACAATGGCACTCGAGTTTTGAGCCTGGACAACGTCAGGACCTCGACACTGTCTTAAGGGAACTACATGTCAAAAATGTGCATGCAGCCATTGTATGTGTACTGAGAGATTTCGCTGCAAAAAAATGTAGCATGATACAACTCAAAAGCACACACAGTGGTAGCCGAAGTATCATTTTGCCAACAGGTTTTCTCACACGATTTATAAAGAATTTGTGAAGAATTGGACCCCCACCCCAAAATGAAAACAGTTGAACATAAGTTAAATATGCAAAAAAATAATCTCTGGGTGTTCTATAAATGTTTTGCACCATTTTCTACCCAATATATATCCATTAGTTACAGTAAGCAAAATTCTAAAGTTTTGAGTGAGACCTTTTTCCAAAATCAAATATTAAAAATAACTAGACCAGGGATTTTAAAATATTAGGAAAAAACGTCATTCTCACTTTCATACCTTCCTCCATGTGACGCCGCCCCTGCATTTACTGTGGCATTCTGGGCTTCCCATAGGGTGGGTCGGTATAGGCACGCCCCCAGTGATTCACCTGTCGTTGCGTCAGTCTGTCACAGCACGCATTCAGGCATGTTTGTCTATGTCTGTTTATAGCATCTGTCAGCCGATACACAAGAAACAAAAAGACTCATGAAAACTGATCTGCTTCTTTTTGCTGAATATTTAATGCTGGCTGCACCGAAGAAAAGACGCACACATCTTTCCTTTTTTCCCATGCTTGTCTTCTTGCCCTCTTTAATTTTCCCCTGGGAAGGATGGGTTTCAGCCTTGGTTGCTTGAAGAGCCCATTTACTCGGAAAAGATCTTTAATAACCCCCTGTTTTGGCGTTCTTCCTGTCTCTGCAAGAGTACATTTATTTCATCCCAGCCACCTTCTAGCAGACTTTTGTGTATATATTTTCAGGGAAATTTGATTGCTTGTATAGATTTTTAAATCAGTTTTTCGGATCAAGTTCAGAAATATGTAAACTGTTTTCCTTGTTGCAAGCAACTCTGTAATGAGTCTCTTTCAATGGCATCAAGTGATCTCCAAGCAAGGCCTAAGCAGATTAAAGCAGGCAGTAATTGGAAAGCAAGTAACCTTTCCAAGACCAATTGCAAGAAATTTAAGCCTCCTTCCAAATGTTTATTAAATTGAGGCCATATTCACACTTATTGTGGTCTGAAATATGAACCAGTATTTTCTGTCCTGGGGTGACTGACTTTATAGAACGTTAATGTACTCATAATGTACAATATTGTATGGCTGTTTTAGATGGGCAGAAGTAGTGATTACATTTGGATTGAATAAACTGCATTAAAGGACTGTTCTTCCCCTAGCTAAGACCGACGGAACAAGAAACACACTTAAAACATTCAGCTTCTTCTGGCTCACCGCAAATAACCCATTCCATGCTGGGTTGTTCAGCAAGTCATCACTTTACAGAGAAAGACTGATATATCGGAAATAATGGCTTGTGTAGGCCAACCCTGTGAATATCAGGCACCGAAAATTCTGCAGCTCGCTTTACCTTGTTATAAAGAATGGTTGAACCGTTTCAAATTAATAATTGGTTTCTTCAGCCCTTTTTGTCTGTGATGCCCACCCCATGTTTTACCCAATATGTGTGTTTGGGACGCATATATTGCTGACCTACACTTTTTAATATAATAAGATCATTTACATTTATTTTGCCCTTGCAGGGATAAGACCAGGCTTCATACGCAGTCACTAAACGGTATTAAATTATTGTTATTACTCTTTATATAGCAACAAGGAATTCTGCAATGCTTTTTCAACGCAGTAGATATACAGAATTGCAAACAGTTTTTGGTTAAAAACAGTTACAAATAAAAAAAAAAAAATGGAGCAGACCGAGGCCGAGAACCTACCTTTAATTTTGACCAGTTCAGCAAGAAATGTATATACAGATGGATCCTACAGGTACATGTAGAGCAATTCCGTGCAGATTAAGGGAAGTTTAATTGAATACAGATGTAGCCATCTGTATCTGGAATCGGATAACTTGCTGCAGCATAATAACACAACAATATCACACAACAAAAGCCATTGAAAAATTCAAGTTAAAGTTGCTTTACACTGTATATGTAATTCATTAAAAGTCAAGATAAAGATGGCTACATCTGTAAATGCATTTTTTTTTTTTTTGTATGGCTAAACCAGCTGCACAGTAGAAGCTTCTTCATTGAGTTCTTCAGTATCCAAGTTGAAATTGTGTTTTCTGATGATGGAAAGTTCATGAAAGATTCATGATGGGACCACAGGATCCTAAAAGTTACCTTCAGGTGGAATACATTTTTATTTAGAATAATGTATCCAGCAAGTGGAGGTTAATAAGGAGGAAGCCTACCAAAAAAAAAAAAGACAGTCTACCAAGCCATGGACTACTGCAGATTCTCCTCCTGCAACTTTCCAGACCTTAACATCAGCTCAGAAGTCCAAAGAAAATTGGTTAAAAAAAAAAAAAGAATAAAAAAATCAAGCCCTGTATTCACATCTACAATTATTTGTCCCTCATCACTTTCCTAATTAAAGCGCATATCAAAAAAAGCAACATGGCATTTATAGAAAATATGTTTTCTGATTGACTGAGGTATGGATTCAACCAATCAGGGTTCTTCTGTCATACAGTTGATATGCCGTCTTTTCCGACAAAAAAAGTCAACAATGCACCATATTGGTTTCAGATCTGTGGAAATGATCCTCACCAATTATTGTGGATTTTAATATGTGATTAAAACATTTCTATTGGTTTATACAGTTATTCCCATTTAATTTAGGGACTCAACACATGAAAAAAATATGGAATTTAAATCACACATTTTGTTAAAGGCTATGTGACACCTTTGAGTTAGACATTTTTATTTAAAAACCTAAAACCAATCTGTGATTCCACTAGAGTACTGACTGTAAGAATTGCAGCTGAGCTGAAGTTACAGATCTTCGCTCCAGCCAAAGAAGGAAGAATGAAGAAAATAAATAGCAGGCAAGAATTGAGTTCACACGTAGCGTAAATACTGCAGATTTTCCGCAACAAATTTAGTTGTGGAAAATCCGCAGCATAATACAGCAGCAGCAGAGTGGATAAGATTTGAAAAAAATCTCATCCACACGCTGCATAAATGCTGAGCGGAAACACCGCTCAGAAATTGACCTGGGTGCGGTGTTTTAATCCGCAGCATGTCACTTGTATTTGCATAATCGCTGCATTTTTGTTGCAGGTTTTTCCCATTGAATTCAATTGAGGTAAAACCCGCAACAAATAGCAGCTGTTGCGATTTGTGCAGAGGAATAGCCGCGATTCTGCCGCAAAAATCGCAACTCAGAATTTTTTTCTTAAACTTCCTCAGAATTCTGTACATCTTCATCCAGGTCGGCATCCTGGGATAGTCACATGGCATGAAACGTCATCCGAGGAGGCTGGCCTGCAGGACGGCAGAGGGACACGTCGCCATGGCTACGTAAATATGAAAAGTTTTTGGGGGGTTTTTATGTGCAGTTTTCCGCAGTGGACATTCCGGCTGAAAAAATGCACCACAATTTGGTGCGGTTTTTGGGCCAGAATTCCTGGCAGTGCCAAGGGCGGATACGCTGTGTGCTTTTACGCAGCGTATTCACCCTGTGTGAACAAAGCCATATAGTATTTATACATTCAGGTGCTGGGTACTGAAGTGCACCAACAAGCTACTATTCCTTAGACAGGGTACTTAGATACAAGGCCATGGCAGCAAAATGAATCTTTGCCCTAAGGAAAGGAAAGCCCAGTACCACCAATGAGGTGGTACGAGGCATTTACAAGTATACAAGTAATACTAAACAACAAGCAAAAGAGATGATTACTTTAACATATGGATATATATTTGCGCCTGCCTTTAGGGATTCACCGTGACTTTTCTGTGACAGGGAATGATCTTAGTAATGATCTGCTCTCACCCTATTATAAGACTGACGCATATTTGTGTTTGTCTCTATACGGAGCCACAAAATATATTAACTGTATATCTAAAATAACAATGACGATCAAGCGGTGAAAAACATTAGCAGGCATAATATATATCCTTACTCTTTGAACTCTGCCGTTTCCATAGTTACTGTCCGTATACTACACTGACACTAAAATCTTAATACATTTTCCTGCCTTTTTGTTTGCACATAATGCAAAAACACTTACAATGTAGATAACTTGATTGCTTATGATATGTAAAATGAAAACAATACCACGAAAGCATAAGAGGAAATGAGTATTGTTAGCTGTATTTTCCTTTAGGGCAGACCGAATGCTTTTTCTATAAGTGTAGCTATTCCGCTGGCAGGGTGAGTCGAGAGATTTTTCAGATTTGAACACCATGGATGCATTAGTGTCAGTATTTCAAATGAATCTGATTCTGTGCATGGTAAAATAATATGACATGTTTAGTATACTCATGTGTACACACATCTGGATGTATGTAATAGAACTATTATGTACGGTGCATTTATACCTCATAGATTTTTAGAAGAGGTATGTATTGCCTTGTTTATTAAACCTTTCTTAAAAATAAATTCATTTTAACTGTCCTTAAAGGGGTTGTCCACTATACGATCTGTGGGGGTCCAACACACGGACCCCACACCGATCAGCCGCTCCCGTGGCCTGCGGGAACCGGATGCCATTGCACAGTATGCAATGTCCAGAGCCGGAAGATGTAGACGGAATATCGACCATGCTGCAGTAATGAGGCAGGACTCGTGGTTTGAGCGTGCGCTGTAAAACTGCAAGTCCCTGCATCCCCTCTTTTCCCTTCTGATCCTCTATCCCTGTGTATGTACAGGGTAATATCCTCCCAAGAGACCGGAGTGGAGTATCAGCTGGCCAAACAATAGTCAATGAAAGTCTTTAGAACAAGAGTACCTGGGTAGAAGAGTGACAGACACTTGGCGTTGCAGACACTTGGCGTGGCAGACACTTGGCACAGATGACATTTCGCACAGATAACAAACTCTACTACGAAACTGCACTTCGCACTGGAACAAACACAATTACGGGAAACGGGATACGGAACACTGGATACAGGATACAATTAAGGGACCATTTGCTAAACGAACATGGGTAGACACAACAATGCTCAGGCACAGGGAGGAGGCAGGATGGATTTAAATAGGACAGGGTGACCAGGGATAGGCATGGGAAGGTTATTGAGGTGCGTGCGGTGGCCCTTTAAAGGTCACCAGGGTGCGCGCACACACCCTATGGGTGCGAGCAGCGTGTGGGAGCAGTACATGCCGGTGTCCCCAAGGAGGAGGGGAAAGCCAGCATGGAGGTATTAGATGCTGGCTGCTGCCATGGGAAGCCGGATAGTGGCGATCGGCGGCCGCTAGCGGTACACCATCACAATGGAATGCATCTACTTTTGTGTACCTACTTAGCAAATTCAACCTATTTTTACTACCACAGTCAAGATCAATATTAGGATAACAAGACAGTGGTCAGATCAGAGATATAAGTATGAAGATTTCTATGTGTATACAGTAAGCGAAAACAAATTGTATTAAAAAACGATGCTTAGGTTGAGACATGTATTTCCCATAAATGGTAATAAGAACTGAGATGGGTGATGGTACGAGAGCCATATGTCAATATAAATTTTAAGACAAATCTAGTGCTGTATCATATCTTAGCACGTCCAATTAGAGATGCGCTGCAACTTCTTCACTTGTAATAATGCAATTAAGTAGTGACATGTGACGTTAATAGGATCTGATCTGGAACTGCTAGGAAGGACTGAGCCTCAGGCATGCTGTGCTGAATAAAGATGTCACACACACCTCTATTAATATTAGGTCTAATAAGGAGAATTAGATACAGAAACAGATAAAATATTCTAAAGACTTTTTCCTACTGTTGAATGACACTTCGGTGCAGAGGATCTATAACAACTCTCCCTACCCCTGGGTCAATTATGAACGCTCTTCTATTGGATGTGTCTAGTTGTAAGCAATGTGAATTAGTCAAGTATTACAAGCAAACCTTTCATGGCCTTCGACTCATATCATAATGTGACAAAAATACGGTATATTCTGTGGTTTAATTATTTACCTGTGCAGCAATATGAGTGAATATGTTATTTTTGAAAATATAGGAATAAAATGTTTAAGTGATTCATTATAACTTCACTGCAGTCTTTAGGATTTTTTTAAATAGAGCATTTACGATCGTCAGAAACACGAGTCGATAGTCATATTGGCTGTAAATATCATGCCAAGTATGGGTTGCTTAAGATGATATAAGATTTCCCGTAACTGGTGAAAATACATGGATACAACACAATTTGGCCTTAAAAGGGTTTTTCCAAGCTTAGGAAAAACATAGAAAAGTACCTATATGTGTCTCTCTGCTAGTAAGACACAGAAATACTGTTCCGCTGCTATACTCTGCATTATATGCTGCCCAGCATGTGAAACACCATTCCTCCGGAGACAGTGGAGATAAGAGGCATGTGATATATGATGGCAGGTACTACAGGGAGGGGAAGAGAAAGATAACAAATTCAGTGTATATTGCGCCACACAAGTAGGAGTGACACCAGGAGCATGGTGATGTGACCGCATGTCAGACTGGCTTACATGGACATTTTAGCTAAAGACAGTTCATTAGACAGTGACTAATCTTACTGCAGGTAAACATTTACACACAATTTTTTTAGATTGTGAAACCCCTTTTAAACTTTGGCATTAATGAGCAGTATCACTCTCATTTTCTCATAATTTAATTAATGTACACTTTTGATTTTTTTATATAAATAAAAATATCTATCAGTGTGATTGGTGCAACTTTCAAAATCCTTTTTCTTAAAAATAGTTTTTTACTTTTTGAGATACAGCTGCTTTGTATCCTGTATACAGAGCAGCTGTATCTAGCGCTTAGACCTGTCTCCGCCAGATCCGTGGGACTAACGGGTTCATTGTCAGCAAGTCCTGCGTGTCTCAGACACGCCAGATCCACCTGTAATCGATCACATCTAAGTTACAAAGTGTCGCCTGCCTGTGGGGGTGAATAAAACACATCAGCTTTTTTCACTAATTTCCTTGGAGTGCTGCCTCTTCATTTGAACTTTTTTAAGTTACGAACTTAGATGTGATGGATAGCAGCTCGATCCTTCGTGTCACAGACATGCAGGACCCACTGACTCAGAACACATCAGTCCCGCGGACATGAGGGATACAGGTTTCAGCCCACGATACAGCTGCTCTGTATACAGGATACAATGAGCTGTATTTTAAAAAGTAAAAACTATTTTTAATAAAACATACTTAGAAAATTGTACCAATGGTGGGATATTTACAAGGAATAATGAACCCACTTGTATGCCCTGGGATCATCTCTTTATTAGATGGCAAATTTAAAACCCATTGAGCTGTTCATGGTAAGAATTGAAACTTCCCCTGAATACCTTCAAAAACTGACAGCTAGGCCCTGTTCACACGGCGTGTACTTGACGCCTTTTGGGCGCGTTTTATGTGTCGAAAAACGCATGATAGCGCACGGTTAATGCATAGGACGCGTTTTTTTACACGGCCGTGTTTAAAAAAACATGGCGCGTAAAAAAAAGAAGTGTCATGTCAATTCCAATAGTCAATGAGAGTCCTAATTACACGCCAAAAACACGCCTGTATTTTAAAAAGCGCTTTACAAAAACGCTAGCGCTTTTGACACATCGTTTTTTTGGAGTGCCATGTGAACATGGCCAGAATGCCAATCATCTGTATCATTGACTATTTCTGGTGAGTGGTAACTTACAAAAATAAAAAGTGTTAAGTTAAAAAACAAAAAAAAGGAAGTATCTCAAGACAAAATGAGACCAGACCATTGATTCTAGCAGAAGAGAAACCCATCTACTGTATCTGGACCATGCATTGAAACCTGGGATCATAAGGCCCTTCTCTGACATTCTGGTTATCATTACTGCACTATACATGTGCGTACCTTGCTAAATTGGGTTTTTCACCATAAACTTTAATGGTATATCGACTAGATATTAAAGCGCTATTCCCATCTTAGACATTTATGGTATATGTCACTAGATCCTGCCTGGAATTTGTGCCCCCGTTCTTGGCATGGGTGCGGATCCCAGAGTTGGGACCCGTATCTATCAGACATTTATGGCATATCCTGTGGCTATGCCATAAATGTCTAAGATAGGAATACCCCTTTAATGAGGAGTATAGAGTCAGTCTTTTGTAAAGTGGGATTTATCGTCATATAAAGTATACTTACCATTTATCAAACATTATAAAATCAAGCAGAACGTACCTGGTTTAGTTCCTACTATGGGGTTTGCATTTAGAGTTTATTCTATTATATACTAAATGTTAAGTCACTTAGCAGCGTATTTCTTTTAAAAATTCAGTCTCCAAATCAAAATCTCCGGGACTGGGCCTGTACAGGTGATACTTCATAAAACACTGCATGCTGTGCATACAATGCCAATCCCCAAAAACTACACAGGTTTTTAACAATACATAGCAAAATCACTTAACATTTAGTATTCAGTGGAATGTACATCAAATGCTACAACTACAGAAGCCCTATAACGTCCAATGTACTAATTCTTCTAGGAAAACTGCAGCCCTCCATGTCCTTTATATAGGGCTTCCAAGACCCCTGCATCCTTATGTGCTTTATTATGTCTTTACATTCATTGTTATTTTTGCAAAAGCCAAAACCAGATCTGCTGCCATATTGATTGTCAGTTCTAACAACTGACGACAAGGTGGCTCCGGTATTTAAATAATAGGCTAAGGCAAACTGAAACTTCTCTGGGTTAAAGAAAGCCTAGCTACAACCCCAGCAATTGAAAGTCATGTAGTTTTCGAATGTTCTTTGTGTTTTAATTCCACACCATTTTTAAGATCTTTACTTGAAGTTAGTGAACACAAATGTTCATTTTTCCATTCAGAGGCTGAAAACTGCCCTGACCTAGTCTGGCTCACACAACTGAGGGTTTGTCACAATTAGTCTAGGCAATTTTCTCTTAACACAGCTGCAGAACAAATCTCTGGACTCCAGACTAAGGCCGGATTCACACGAGCGTGTGCGTCGCAACGATTACGCCACAAAAATCATACTTACCCAGAACGCTCTTCCTGCAGTCCGGCCTCCTGGGATGACGTTTCATCCCATGTGACCGCTGCATCTAATCACAGGCTGCAGCGTCACATGGCCTGCAATGTCATCGTAGGAGGCCGGACTATGGGCAGAGACGAGGGAGGGGGCAAGTATCAAGGTTTTTTTATTTTCAAGCACTGCTTTCCACAGCGGAAATTCTGTCCAAAAAAAAAATAATACACCACAAGGTGGTGCGATTTTTCAGACAAGGTTCCGCGGGTCCCAGGTCGGATATGCTGCGCCGTTTTTTAAAAAAATTCCGCACCACGGGTGAATTTATGAATGTTTTCGCTGCAGATTTTTTTTTTCAAATCTCATTGACTTTGCTGCTACTTTAAATGCTGCGGAAATTCTGCACAGAATTCTGTTGCAGAAATTCCACAGCGTTTATGCTACTTCGCAACAGTTCTACTGATTTATTTTAACTATTGAGGTACACTACCGTTCAAAAGTTTAAGGTCACTTAGAAATTTCCTTATTTTTGAAAGAAAAGCACAGTTTTTTTCAATGAAGATAACATTAAATTAATCAGAAATACACTCTATACATTGTTAATGTGTTAAATGACTATTCTAGCTGCAAACGTCTGTTTTTTAATGCAATATCTACATAGGTGTATAGAGGCCCATTTCCAGCAACCATCACTCCAGTGTTCTAATGGTACATTGTGTTTGCTAACTGTGTTAGAAGGCTAATGGATGATTAGAAAACACTTGAAAACCCTTGTGCAATTATGTTAGCACCGCTGTAAACAGTTTTGCTGTTTAGAGGAGCTATAAAACTGACCTTCCTTTGAGCTAGTTGAGAATCTGGAGCATTACATTTGTGGGTTCGATTAAACTCTCCAAATGGCTAGAAAAAGAGAGCTTTCATGTGAAACTCGACAGTCTATTCTTGTTCTTAGAAATAAAGGCTATTCCATGCGAGAAATTGCCAACAAACTGAAGATTTCCTACAACGGTGTGTACTACTCCCTTCAGAGGACAGCACAAACAGGCTCTAACCAGAGTAGAAAGAGAAGTGGGAGGCCCCGCTGCACAACTGAGCAACAAGACAAGTACATTAGAGTCTCTAGTTTGAGAAATAGACGCCTCACAGGTCCTCAACTGGCAGCTTCATTAAATAGTACCCGCAAAACGCCAGTGCCAACGTCTACAGTGAAGAGGCGACTCCGGGATGCTGGCCTTCAGGGCAGAGTGGCAAAGAAAAAGCCATATCCGAGACTGGCTAATAAAAGGAAAAGATTAATATGGACAAAAGCACAAAGACACTGGACAGAGGAAGATTGGAAAAAAGTGTTATTGACAGACGAATCGAAGTTTGAGGTGTTTGGATCACACAGAAGAACATTTGTGAGACGCAGAACAACTGAAAAGATGCTGGAAGAGTGCCTGACGCCATCTGTCAAGCATGGTGGATGTAATGTGATGGTCTGGGGTTGCTTTGGTGCTGGTATAGTGGGAGATTTGTACAAGGTAAAAGGGATTTTGAATAAGGAAGGCTATCACTCCATTTTGCAATGCCATACCATACCATGTGGACAGCGCTTGATTGGAGCCAATTTCATCCTACAACAGAACAATGACTCAAAGCACACCTCCAAATTATGCAAGAACTATTTAGGGAAGAAGCAGGCAGCTGGTATTCTATCTGTAATGGATTGGCCAGCGCAGTCACCAGATCTAAACCCCATAGAGCTGTTGTGGGAGCAGCCTGACCGTATGGTACGCAAGAAGTGCCCATCAAGCAAATCCAACTTGTGGGAGGGGCTTCTGGAAGCATGGGGTGAAATTTCTCCCGATTACCTAAGCAAATTAACAGCTAGAATGCCAAAGGTCTGCAATGCTGTAATTGCTGCAAATGGAGCATTCTTTGACGAAAGCAAAGTTTGAAGGAGAAAATTATTATTTCAAATAAAAATCATTATTTCTAACCTTGTCAATGTCTTGACTATATTTTCTAGTCATTTTGCAACTCATTTGATAAATATAAGTGTGAGTTTTCATGGAAAACACAAAATTGTCTGGGTGACCCCAAACTTTTGAACGGTAGTGTACATCTGCAGTCCAAATGAGTACATAGAGTTGCATGCAATCTTGTGTATTGCAGCTGTCACTCAAGAGTTAAAATCAATCAGTAATACTACAAAAAGTCTCAGTGTAGTCCTGACCTAAAAGCTGGCCCTACACATTAGATATCTGTTGGCCAAACCATCGTTCGGCCGACAGCTATTCATCCTGACTCCCCATACAAATTCATCCTCGACTCGGCTGAGCGTGCATATGTTATCCATATATACCATATAGGTGAAGGTAGAAAGTCGCCGTCAGACTTCTTTGGCAGCAGATTTTCAATTAACGACAAAAGAATCAGACATGTTGTTTCCCCCATCTTCCACTGAGGGAGAGTCAGGAAGCCGCCATACGCATTAGATGGTTGGCCACTCATTGCGACATCTAAGTGGTTTCAGAGGGAGGGGGCTCGCTCGGTCATCCTATCGGCAACCCTGCAACACGATTCTGAGTGTTGATGGTTTCCATGGCAGCTGGCAGCCTAACAAAGGCCCCAGGTCTGCCTTCATATTAGAATGCCTGTCAGTTTTACACTGATAGCATAATACACTGCAATACAGAAATATTGCAGTGCATTATAAAAGCGATCAAATGATCGGATAGTTAAATCCCATAGTGGGACTAAAAAAAAAAAAAAAAAGAAACAACAAATCGTTTCATAAGTTTATAAAAACAAAAAAATGTACTCTACTTGTTCCCCTTAAAAATGCTTTATAATAAAAACGAAAAACATAAATCCACACATAATTAGTATTGCCGTGTCCCTTATAACCCAAACTGTAAAAATATAATGTTATTTAACCTGCACGGTGAACTCTGTAAAAAAATAAAATTAAGAAAAATGCCAGAATTGCTGTTTTCTGTTCATCCTGTCTTCCAAAATATGCAATAAAGAGCCATCAAAAAGTCATTTGGGTGCCAGAATAGTACAAATAAAAACTACAAGTCTTCCCGAAATAAGCCCTCATACAGCTACATCAGCGGTAAAAAGTAAAAATGTTATTACCTTGTCATTTTCATTTCCTCGAGTCCAAGGCAGAACAACAGGGATATTTTGTTCCAAAATCCCCATATCAGGACCGCCCACCTAGCAAAAACCAACTCAAAAACAGCCATTAGCTCATTGATTGCATTTACAGGAAGTATAAGAGACAGGCACGCTAAGCACTACATGTGTAATAAAATAGTCTGAATTCAATGTACAAATGTGAAAGTTTATTGGGAGGGTTATCTGTGCTGCCTTGGATTTGAGGAAATTAAAATGATAAGGTAAGAACATTTTTACTTTCCTCTTCGTCCTACGGCAGAACAACAGGGATCTGAATAGCAGAACCTAAGGGAGGGTTTAACTTTTAAGCACTGATTCAAGAACTTCCGTGCCGAAGGCTGAACCCCTGGATGCTGAGACATCAAGCCTGTAACACTTTGCAAATGTAAGGGATGATAACCAGGAGGCTGCATTACAGAAATCCTGAAGAAAAATTGCGTCTCATCTGCCCAAAAAGTGGATTTGGATCTAGTAGTATAGGCTCTTAAAGAAAACGAGGAGGCAGATCTTCAACTTATATGCTAATGTGATAGTCATTCTTATGCATCTTGCAAGAGATTCTCTCGATGTAACACAACCCTTCCTGGATCCGGGAAGATTGAAGAGGTTTTCCAAGTGTTGGAAATCTTCTGTTCTGGACAGGTAACAATTTACAGCCCTTTTAAATCTAGTTGGTTAAGGGCTTCCTCTTATTCGTTTGCTGGAGGAGTGAAGAACACCGGCAGGAAGGCACATCTTCAGAAAAAAGAGGGTAGGAAGATAAAGCTTGCAGCTCTCCCACTCTTTTTGCTGATGTAATTGCGACCAGAAAAAGGACTTTAAAAAACGAGAGCCACTTGTTCTCTATGTCTTCCAGTGGTTCAAAGGGGGACAAGGTTAATCTGTTTAATACTAGACACAAGTCCTAGGTAGCCACTGGATGTCTGATACTAGGTCAGATGCTGGGATGAAAGCTTCCCGTCAGTGAAGGAATTTATGGCAGTCATATGGACTCTCAAGGTGTTGGCTTCGAGGCAGATGAATGCTGTAGCCGAGAAGAAAAACTTCCAGATTCTTGAATATAACGAATTAATGGAAAGTTTCCTGGCTACAAGAAAGATAGAGAACTATTTCTGAAAGCCCTCTCTCTTTTAGATAGGATTCTTCAGACACCAGGCCGTCAGATGTAGTCTGTCCAGGAACAGACCTCTCTAACAATAGATCTTTGTGTAGGGGCATTCTCTAGTATTCTACCCTCGAAATATGTAACAAGATGGAAAACCAGATCCTTCAGGACCATAAAGGAGCCAGTAGAATTACAGTTGACTTCTCTAACATATCTTGGCCCAAATTCTGTTTAGAAGACACACCGGAAGAAAAATGTAGCGATAGTGGTTCTTTCTACTGACTGAGAATGCATCTATCAGGCCTGGAGTCGGATCTGCTCAGGTAGCAAATGTATTCTATTTTTTCAATTCGACCTGGTGGCCATCAGATCTATCTAAGGAATGTCCCATTTGTGCATCAACTGCAGAAAATACTTCAACTTCAATTCCCTTTCTCCAGGACTCAGCGTTTTCCGAAGCAGAACATTCACAGATCCTCTAATGTACAGAGCACCTACAGCTAGAAAATTCAGTATCTTCTTGCACTTTTTCAGAAATAACGAAGAGCCAATTTAATGGTCTTCAGCTCCTTCAGGTTGGAAGAGTCATCTTTTGTTGTAATGAGTCCTCGACCCCCCACTGGAGGCATCCGTAGTGATGACCACCTAGTCCAACATTATAAAGCACCTCTCTATGGCAAGATTGTTGTCTATCAACCACCATTGAAGAGTATCTTAGATATAAAAACTTATCTGGAGCCTTTTCTGGTGGTTGGGAGGGTTGTGATAGGATCTCTTGCTGGAGTTCCCACATGTGAGGCCTTGCCCAAGGCGCCGGCTCAATAGAGGCCGATAAATGCCCTAGCACTCTCATAGCGGCTCTGATCAGGTGAATAATTACCTCTCTGATTGTTGCCATCTTGTCTGATGGAAGAAAAAGTGTGTGACTTAATGACATTTTATTTCAAACTACAGAAAACGCTTCCTGGTACCTGAAACTAGGTAGGATTTCTTTAGATTGATTGGGAGACCCAGATCTTTAAGGAGCTCCATAATAGAGTGGAAGTGAGGCAGTAGGATCTCTGGACGATGCGATGAATAACCAATCGTCCACATACAGTACAATCTGACTCCCCTGGATCCCAGGGCAGCAACTGCAGCTACAGCCACCTTCATGAAGACCCTGGGAGCTGAAGATAGATCAAAAGGCGTGGCCCTGAACTGCAGGTGAAGAATTGCTCCCTGATGTACAATATCTAATATTCTTAGGAATGTTTTGTCTCTCTCTTTGATTGGTATCTGAAGATACGCATATGTTATATCTAAAGACGCCATAAAATCTTCTGGCTTCAGGAACGCTGTGACAGATCTTATTGTCTCTATTCTAAACTTTGTCTTCTTTAGGTGACAATTCAGGTAACGGAAATCTATGATTAGGCGATGAGCCCCACTAGGTTTGGGTACAGGAAACATCCTTGAATATACCCCAAAACCCTGTTGTTCCTGGGGTACCAACTCTAGAGCCTCTTTTAACGTGAATTTTCTTATAAGGTTTTGACACATTGAGATTTAGAAGGAATCTCTCAATCTCTGTCGGTAGGTGAAGAAAATCTAGGGACCCCTTTTATTTATTTTTTTAACAAACTCCAGGCCCCACTTGTCTGTAGTAATCTGCCAGAAACTAAAGAAATTTCATAATTTAGGTTTCAGGGAACATTCTGTTTCCATCTAGACCTGTTCTGGCATCTATTGCTCTATCTACCACCAATTCTAACCTACTCAGGGCATCTGCGGTTTCTGGCTCCGTATGCTCCAAAATGAAGGGGATGAAATTTATAACTTCTAGGAAGACTAGGAAACACTAGCACCTTACCATCCTGGTTAGCTATTAGCGTGTCGTCAAGTGCAGTTCCAAATAATCTTTCTGGCTCAAAGGGCAAGGAAACAAAATTGCTCTTAGATTCTATGTCTCCTTTATAGGGTTTGAGCCAAATCGCTTTTCTAACCAAATTGGCTAGGACCAGGTTCTTTGAAGAACCACAGAGAACATCTAAAAGGAAAAACACACATAAAATCTGCCGCCAATTTTAATGTTCAGACCTGGTAAAGTAGGCCGTCTCTAGGAATCCCATCTTTAAAATCATTTTAAAAGAAAATTTTCTTCAGACACCAGCATCTCTGACTCGGAGGAAACTACTTTACCCTCTGATAATTCATTGTCAGATACAGAGGGAGTGGAGTACAAGTCAGAGTCTCTGTTTGCAGCTATGTTTTACCTCCTTAGATGCATGTAGATGGCTTCAGCTGTGTCTTGAGCCATGAAAAAAAATTTTTTTGCTCCATATCTCTTGGCTGCATTACCGCCAGGAAAAGAACAATCAGCACAGATCTTAGAGTCAAAACCGTCAGGCGGCGGCTGAATACAACTGATGCCTAAACTGCGCTTGGACTTGTGGTTCTTCTAAGGACTCCTTTGAAAGGACGCCTCCAGCTGAGACATGCACAGATCACAGGTTGTCTCAGGTAAATAATCAGTAGAGGCTGCTCCATCAGAGCACCCTGACTGCTCAGCACCCTGACAGCTAAAGTTAGGTCCAGTGACACATGTTTCGGCATTTTAGCTATTTACCAAAACATATTGAATGTACAGTTATATAATCAATATGGGCTTAAAGTGCAGACTCTGTGCACATTTAGGAAGTGCAGGTTTAGGAATTACAGCTCTTTAATATGTTGGTGCCTCTTTTTCAAGGGACAAAAGGTAATTGGACAATTATCTCAAAAGCTATTTAATGGGCTGCATGGGCTATTCCCCTGTTAATACATCATCAATTAAGCAAGTAAAAGGTCTAGAGTTGATTCCAGGTGTGGAATTTGCATTTCAAAGCTGTTGCTGTGAACCCACAACATCAGGTCAAAAGAGCTCTCAATGCAAGTGAAACAGACCATCGTTAGGCTGAAAAACAATTAAGAAATCCATCAGAGAGATCGAACAAATGTTAGGAGTGGCCAAATCAACAGTTTGGTACATTCTTGGAAAAAAGGAGCGCACTGGTAATTTTGTGAACTCCAAAAGGCCTGGACGTCCACGGAAACAACAGTGGTGGATGATCGCAGAATCCTTTCCATGGGGAAGAAAAACCCCTTCACAACATCTACCCAAGTGAGGAACACTCTCCTGGAAGTAGGTGTATCAGTATCTAAGTCTACCATAAAGAGAAGACTTTATGAGAGCAAATACGGAGGGTTCACAACAAGGTGCAAACCATTAATCAGCCTCAAAAATAGAAAGGCCAGATTAGACATTGCCAAACAACATCTAAAGAAGACAGCCCAGTTCTGGAACAGCAATCTTTGGACGGATAAAACTAAGATCAACCTGTACCAAAATGATGGGAGGAAGAAAGTATGGAGAAGGCTTGGGATGGCTCATGATCCAAAGCACACCACATCCTCTGTAAAACATGGTAGAGGCAGTGTGATGGCATGGGCAAGCATTGCTTCCAAAGGCACTGGGTCACTAGTGTTTATTGATGACGTGGCTGAAGAAAGAAGCAGCCGGATGAATTCTGAAGTGTTCAGGTATATAATTTCTGCTCAGATTCAACCAAATGCAGCAAGGTTGATTGGACGTCGCTTCACAGTACAGATGGACAATGACCCAAAACATACTGAGAAAGCAACCCAGGAGTTTAAGGCAAAGAAGTGGAATATGCTGCAATGGCCAAGTCAATCACCAGATCTCAACCCGATCGAGCTGCATTTCACTTGCTTAACCCCTTCCCGCTCCTTGACGTACTATTACGTCATGGCAGCTGTATCGTTCGCGCTCCATGCCGTAATAGTACGTCTCGGGAGTAACGGCCGTTTCGGCCGTCCTCCCGACACATACAGGAGCTGTGACGCTGCTGTCTTGTTCAGCAGCTGTCACAGCTCCTACAGCGGGGACCGATCGCTGTGTCCCCGCTGATTAACCCCTTAAAAGCCGCGTTCTATAGAGATCGCGGCTTTTTAGGGGTTAAGCTGCCATCGCCGGCCTGCTACGCGATAGCGGCCGGCGATGGTGACTATGGCAACCGGACACCAAACAATGGCGTCCGGCTATGCCATAGACGGAAGCCTAGTGGGTCCTGACAACGTCAGGACCCACTATGCTTGCTGTCAGTGAGTAGCTGACAGTTCTAATACACTGCACTACGCATGTAGTGCAGTGTATTAGAATAGCGATCAGGGCCTCCTGCCCTCATGTCCCCTAGTGGGACAAAGTAATAAAGTAAAAAAAAAGTTAAAAAAAGATGTGTAAAAATAAGAAAATAAAAGTTTTAAAAGTAATAAAAGTAAAAGTCCCACTTTTTCCCTTATCAGGCCTTTATTATTAATAAAAATATATAAACAAACAAATAAACTATACATAATTGGTATCGCCGCGTCCGTAACGGCCTGAACTACAAAATTATTTTGTTATTTATCCCGCACGGTGAACGGCGTAAAAAAAAATATTAATAAACCGTACCACAATCACAATTGTTTGGTCACTTCACCTCCCAAAAAATGGAATAAAAAGAGATCAAAAAGTCGCATGTACCTAAAAATGGTACTGATGGAAAATACAGTTCGTTACGCAAAAAATAAGTCCTCGCACGGCTTTATTGATTGAAAAATAAAAACGTTATGGCTCTTAGAATAAGGTAACACAAAAAGTGAATGATTGTTTACAAAACGTATTTTATTGTGCAAACGCCATAAGACATAAAAAAAAACTATAAACATCTGGTATCGCCGTGATCGTATCGCCCCGCAGAATAAAGTTAATATATCATTTATAGCGCACGGTGAACGCTGTAAAAAAAAAAGTATACAAAAACAATAGTAGAATTGCTGTTTATTAGTCACCACGCCACCTAAAAATGGAATAAAAACTGATCAAAAAGCCGCATGCACCCCATGAAAACTACAATGGATTCCTCAAGGGGTCTAGTTTCCAAATTGGGGTCACTTTTGGGGGGTTTCCAATGTTTTGGCACCACAAGACCTCTTCAAACCGGACATGGTGCCTAATAAAAAAGAGGGCTCAAAATCCGCTAGGTGCTCCTTTGCTTCGGAGGCCGGTGCTTCAGTCCATTACCGCCCGAGGGCAACATGTGGGATATTTCTCTAAACTGCAGAATCTGGGCAATAAGTATTGAGTTGCGTTTCTCTGATAAATCCTTTTGTGTTATAAAAAAAATGGTATAAAAAGAGTAAATTTCACCTCTACTTTGCTCTAAATTTCTGTGAAACACCTAAAGGGTTCATAAACTTTCTAAATGCTGTTGTGAATACTTTGAGGGGTCTAGTTTCTAAAATGGGGTGTTTGATAGGGGTTTCTAATATATGGGCCCCTCAAAGCAACTTCAGAAATGAACTGGAACCTAAAAAAATAAATAAATGAGGCAATACTTCGCTTCTTACATTATACTGATAATGAGCCGTGCCCACTCCGAGATGACCCCAGTTTTGACCGTTTGTATAAACGGAGACCCCTATTAGACCGTTCCAGTGCCCGGTTTTCCCAAGCATACACCCCCGAGAAGTGTTTTTCTATTGATGAGTCCCTGGTACATTTTAAAGGGAGGGTTCAATTCCGCCAGTACCTGCCAGGTAAGAGGGCAAGGTATGGCGTGAAGATGTATAAGCTGTGCGAGAGTGCATCAGGGTATACCTACAGGTTTAGGATATATGAAGGAAAGGCCACCCCCAAACCAGACTGCATCCTGGACTACAATAGGTACATGGGAGGGATGGACTTGTCAAATCAAGTCCTGAAGCCCTACAGCGCCATGCGGTGTAGTATAAGAAGCTGGCCGGGCACATCATACAGATGGCTTTGTACAATGCGTATGTGCTACGTCGATGTGCAGGCCAGAGGGGAACTTTCCTGGAATTTCAAGATCTAATCTTTAGGGACCAGGAAGGGGGGGCGCATCGTACCAGGGCAACACTTTCCAGGAGAAGGTCCCCAAACCGGTGGAAAGGGAAAGAGTCAAAAGAGGTGCAGAGTCTGCTATAAGAGGGGGATAAGGAAGAACACAATATACCAATGTGACACGTGTCCCGAAAAACCAGGGCTCTGTATAAAAGATTGTTTTAAAATGTATCATACATCCCTTGATTTTCAATTTACCCTGATGCACTCCGCACAGCTTACCCCCCTCATCTTTCCCTTCTGAGCCCTGCCGTATGCCCAGGCAGCTGATAACAGCCACATGTAGGGTATTGTCGTACCCAGGAGAACCCACATTACAATTTAAGGGGTGTATATCTCCGGTGGCGCATGCTGGGCACACTATATTGGACACTGAAATGGCATATACATATATAAAATTGCAAATCTCACACTGCACCATCTGCTGCGCATTATCTTTTACACCGTACCTGTGGGGTCAAAATGCTCACTACACCTCTAGATGAATGTCTTAAGGGGTGTAGTTTTTAAAATGGGGTCACTTCTCGGGGGTTTCAACTGTACTGGTACCTCAGGGGCTTCTGCACACATGACTTAGCACCAGAAAAGCTCCAGTAGGCCAAATGGTGGTCCTTTCCTTCTGAGCCCTCCCATGGGCCCAAAGGGCAGTTTATCACCACAAATGGGGTATTGCCGCACTAAGGACAAATTGGGCAACAAAATGGGGTATGTTGTTCCCTGTGAAAATAAGAAAATTTGATCAAAAATGACATTTTATTGGAAAAAATATAATTTTTTTCATTTCACAGCCCAATTCAAATAGGTGCTGTGAAAAACCTGTGCGGTCAAAATGATAACAAAAACCATAAATGAATTCCTTGAGGGGTGTAATTTCCAAAATGGGGTCACTTCTGGTGGGTTTCCATTGTTTTGATACCTCAACGCCTCTTCAAACCTGGCATGCTGCCTAAAATATATTCTAATAAAAAAGAGGCCTCAAAATGCACTAGGTGCTTCTTTGCTTCTAGGGCTTGTGTTTTAGTCCACGAGCGCAGTAGGGCCACATGTGGGACATTTCTAAAAACTGCAGAATCTGGACAATACATATTTAGTAGTGTTTCTCTGGTAAAACCTTCTCTGTTACTAAAAAAAAATTGAATAAAATTGAAATTCAGCAGAAAAAATGAAATTTGCAAATTTAATTTCCACTTTGCTTTAATTCCTGTGAAATGCCTGAAGGGTTAAAAAACTTTCTATATGCTGTTTTGAATACTTTGAGGGGTCTAGTTTTTAAAATGGGGTGTTTTATGGGGGTTTCTAATACATAGGCCCCTCAAATCCACTTCAGAACTGAACTGGCACCTTCAAAAAAAGGCTTTTGAAATTTTCTTAAGAATATGAGAAATTGCTGTTTATGTTCTAAGCCTTGTAACGTCCAAGAAAAATAAAAGAATGTTCAAAAAACGATGCCAATCTAAAGTAGACATATGGGAAATGTGAACTAGTAACTATTTTGGGTGGTATAACCGTCTGTTTTTCAAGCAGATGCATTTAAATTCTGAAAAATGCTATTTTTTATAAATTTTCTCTAAATTTTGCAATTTTTCACAAATAAAGACTGAATATATCGACCAAATTTTACCACGAACATGAAGCCCAAAGTGTCACGAGAAAACAATCTCAGAATCGCTTGGATAGGTTTAAGCATTCCGACGTTATTACCACATAAAGTGAAATATGTCAGATTTGAAAAATGGGCTCTGAGCCTTAAGGCCCAAACTAGGCTGCGTCCTTAAGGGGTTAAAGGGAATGTGTCGCTAGAATTTTTTTTATTTTATTTCAGTTAAACAGTTAGTATATAAATGATTACACATTGTTTTAATTTTTTCACAAGTCAGGAAATATTATACATTAGATTCTAATTTATAACATTTCCATGTGCTGGTCACTAGAGGGAGCAATTCCCCAAATTGCAGCATTGGCAATGTGGTAAAGCAACCTCATTGCTTTATGCTGCAAATTTGTAGACACACTCGCTCTAGTGTCCTCACACAATCCCCCCTCCTTTATCCAGGCTAGTGCTAGGAGAAGGAGGAGTTGAATCTTCAAACCTACTACACGGTGTGCCACCATTTTCTGAGCGAATGCACAGTGTAGGAGGATTAGATACAGTGGTAATCAGACAGTATAACACTAACATACACACACACACATCACATACACAAACATAACTTACCTGCTCCTGCCGCCGCTGCCGCCGCCACCGCTCGAAGTCAATGCATCTGCGCTGCCTTGAACATATGGCCGGAAGCCGCGACCGGAAGTCGTCATCTTACTGTCCGGCCGCGGCTTCCGGTCAACATGAAAATGGCGCCGGATGTTGCCCTACCAAAGACCTTCCTTTTGGTCTGTGTGGGAGCGGTGCATGCGCCGTTCCCACACAGACGGTGTACGCTATAGTGAATGGAACAGCTCCCGTTCGCATTCTCTATGGGGATGCATGTGCCGTATTCCATCTCTGTATGTGTCGTTAATCGACACATACAGAGATGAAAAAAAAATGGCAGCCCCCATAGAGAAGTAAAAGAAAGAAAAAAGTAAAAAGTACAACACAAAAACACAAATACATTTTTTTTATTTTAATGACATACTAAAAGCAATTTTATATATAAAAAAAAAAAATTCTGTGACACCTTCCCTTTAAAGAGGCTCTGTCACCAGATTAAAAATGCTCTATGTCCTACATAATTTTATCGGCGCTAGAATGTAGTTAACAGCAGTGGTTTTTATTTTGAGAAACAATCTTTTTTCAGCAAGTTATGACCTTTATTACATTTATGCAAATTTGTTTCTTAATGCCCAAGTGGGCGTTTTTTAACTTTTAATCAAGTGGGCGTATTACAAAGAAGTGTATGACGCTGACCAATCAGCATCATACACTTCTCTCCATTACACCGAAGCTTGTTTCACTGAACAGCGCAATCTCGTGTGACGTCACTTCCGCTCACAGGTACTCCGTCTCTAGGGAGTTCCATATGCTTACCTGCACTGTGTGATGCTGCCTCCTCCGCTGCTGCTGCAAATCCGATGACGGTAACTTCTCATACGCCTGGAGACTATCTATGTTCAGTCTTCAGACGCAGGGATGAAGGACCTGTGGGCGGAAGTGACGTCACAGCGTGGTCTCGCGAGGTCACGCTGTTCAGTGAAACAAGCTTGGGTGTAATGAAGAGAAGTGTATGATGCAAATTGGTCAGCGTCATACACTTCTTTGTAATACGCCCACTTGGTTAAAAGTAAAAAAACGCCCACTTGGGCATTAAGAAACGAATTTGCATAAATGTAATAAAGGTCAGACATGCTGAAAAAAATTGTTTCTCAAAATAAAAAAACACTGCTGTTAACTACATTCCAACGCCCATAAAATGATGTAGGAGATAGGGCATTTTTAATCTGGTGACAGAGCCTCTTTAAGATAAAACTTAAGGCAGAAAGACCCACAAACAAGCAACAACTGAAGACGCTGCAGTAAAGGCCGGGCAAAGCATCACAAAGAAGGAAACCCAGCGTTTGGTTATGTCCATGGGTCCAGACTTCAGGCATTTATTCAGGGGCGTAACTAGGAAAGACTGGGCCCCATAGCAAACTTTTGACTGGGGCCCCCCTCCCCTGGGTGTCACACAACCCCCCCCCCCTTGTAGATAGTGCCTTTTTTACAGCCCCCCCCCCCTGTAGAGAACGCCATACAGCTCCCTGTAGATAACGCCATACAGCCCCCCCTGTAGAGAACGCCATACAGCCCCCCCTGTAGAGAACGCCATACAGCCCCCCCTGTAGAGAACGCCATACAGCCCCCCCTGTAGAGAACGCCATACAGCCCCCCCCCTGTAGGGAACGCCATACAGCTCCCCCCCTGTAGGGAACGCCATACAGCTCCCCCCTGTAGGGAACGCCATACAGCGTCCCCCCTCCCAAAAAAATGCGACCTACAATGTGTCCCACAAAATACATGTATCCCCTCTCCACAGGATCTCCACAGGATAGGGGATACATGTGTGATCGCTGGCATTGATAGGGAGAACGGGGGACTGAAAGTCCCCCCAAGTTCTCCATGACTAACCTCTGACTTCCGGCGTCTGCGCAGCTCAATAAAAATGAAAGGAGCGCTGGTCACGCATGCGCACAAGCACGACCGGCGCTCCATTCATTTCTACGGAGCTGCGGACACAGACCCCGGAAGTCCGAGGTTTGTGATGGAGAACTTCAGGGGACTTTCGGTCCCCCGTTCTCCCTGTCAATGCCAGCGATCACACATGTATCCCCTGTCCTGTGGATGTCCTGTGGAGAACTTTTTTATTTGTTGGGCTAACGACGTGATTTTTGCGACCTTTTTTCCGTAGACAATGCAGGTTTCACAATTTTATCGTTTTTATACACACCTTTTTTGCTATTTTAGAATTTTTATTCATAAAGTTTGAAAATAATAGTAAAAAAATAAGCTTTTTTACATTTCATCAATATTTTTTTTGGTAATAACTTAGTTTTACCCTAAAATAGACCTTTTATTTGTGATCGTCATTGTCTACCGTAAATTTTTATATATTACATGTCTATATTACAGTAATTGGGTCAGCGCTAGCGTTACAACAATGATTGGCGGGGGGGGGGGACGGACGTTTTTTTTTGGGGTGGGTATTTTATGTGTATTTATTATTTAAATTTTTTTTGCACTTTACTTTATTATTTTTTTATTACTATGGTCTGTTTATATATATTTTTTCTTTCTTTTACACCATGTTTTTCCAATGTAACTGGAGCTGGAGCTGCACAGCAGCCCCAGTTACAGGGGAAATCAGCCCTCTCATAGTGACTATTGTCACTAATAGGGCTGTGCTGGGTCTAGTTAGACCCAGCAACAGTCTGCCACTAACGGCACCCGGCGATCATGTGACCAGTCACATGATCACCGGGAGGAATAGAGACAGCGCCGCTGCTGCTGTCTCTATTCCTGTACACAACGCGCATTCAGCGCTGTGTACAAGTGATCAGAGAAGACAGAAGCAGCGAAAGCTGCTTCTATCCTCTCCTCAGGGTCCCCGGCAGTCACTGACAGCCGGAGACCCGACATTCAGCTGCCCGATCGCGCGGGCAGCAAGTTCAAAAACCCGAGCCGTAGAAAGTCTATGGCTCGGGTTTTAAGGACCCTGACCGCTGGCCGTAAAAACACAGCCAGCGGTCGGGAACCAGTTAATGGCAGAGCGGGGAGATACCTCCCTGCTCTGCCGTAGTGTTCAGTGGCGTCCCGCTGTAGCAGCCATAGCGGCTGCTAGCGGAGCCTCGGGCCATGGTGGGGGCCCGTGCCGGCGGGCGACACGGGCCCCCTCATGCCGCGGGCCCCGTAGCAGCCGCTACTGCTGCTACGGCGGTAGTTACGCCACTGCATTTATTGCCTCCAAAGGATTCTCTACAAAGTAGTAAAAAAAAACATTTCATTTATGGTAATGTTAATTTGTCCAATTACTTTTGAGCTCCTGAAATGAGGAGGCCGTGTAGAAAATTGGTTGCAATTCCTAAACGTTTCACCGGATATTTTTGTTCAACTCCTTGAATTAAACCTGCAAGTCTATACTTCAATTGCATCTCCATTGTTTCACTTCAAATCCAATGTGGCGGCATGCAGAGCCCAAATCATGAGGATTGACACTGTCCAAATTATTCTGGACCTTACTGTATAATATCTGTTTAACCCCCTAGCTGCTTAGTAGCTGCAGCTCAGCACAGACCTCAGAAACAGGTTCACAGGTTCTAACCAGAAGCCCAGGGGAAACAACTCTGTATACTGTCCTTCTGGTATCATGAATGGTCTGACAAACTGGTACTGCGGGTAAAAGGAAAGTAGCCTAGGGATTCCTCTCTGGATATAGGTTGTAAATAGAGATGAGCGAACTTTTCAAAAGTTCGGTTCGGCTAGTTCGCCGAATTTCACAAAAAAGTTCGATTCGGACCGAACTAGTTCGGACCGAACCTGTCACTTACGTGCGCCGAGCGTGCTACTGTCTCGGGTGCTGATAGAGTTAATGGGCTGCACTAACTCTTTCAGCAACCTTGACAGTACATGCTCGGCGCGTGGAAAATACAATTTAAATGTAATAAAAAAATAAAAATTATACGTTCGTACTTACTTTCCTCCTGTCCGGCCTCCAGCGATGACGTTTCATCCCTTTCGCCGCTGCAGCCAATCACAGGCTGTAGTGGCGGTCACGCACGGCAGGATGACGCTTCATCCCACGTGACCGCCTCTGCAGCCAATCACAGGCTGCAGCGGCGACATGGATGAAACGTCATCGCTGGAGCCCGGGCAGGAGGAAAGTACGTATGAACGTATTATTTTTTTTTTTGGCATGTATGTATGTTGGCATGTATGTATGTATGTATGTATGTATGTTGTCATGTATGTATGTATATATGTGCATGTATGTTGGCATGTATGTATATATGTGCATGTGTGTATGTATGTATGTTGTCATGTATGTATGTATATATGTGCATGTATGTTGGCATGTATGTATATATGTGCATGTGTGTATGTATATTTGCATGTATATATTTGCATGTATGTTTGCATGTATGTATGTTTGCATGAATGTATGTTTGCATGTATGTATGTATGTTTGCATGAATGTATGTTTGCATGAATGTATGTTTGCATGTATGTATGTTGTCATGTATGTATGTATGCATGTATGTTGTCATGTATGTATGTATATATGTGCATGTATGTTTGTATGTATATTTGCATGTATGTATATTTGCATGTATGTATGTATGTTGGCATGTATGTGTATATTTGCATGTGTATATTTTCATGTGTATATTTGCATGTATATATTTGCATGTATGTTTGCATGAATGTATGTATGTATGTTTGCATTTTATGTATGTATGTATGTATGTATGTATGTCGTCATGTATGTATGTTGTCATGTATGTATATATGTGCATGTTTGTATGTATATTTGCATGTATGTATGTTTGCATTTATGTATGTTTGCATGAATGTATATTTGCATGTATGTATGTTGTCATGTATGTATGTTGTCATGTATGTATACATGTTTGTATGTATGTTTGCATGTATGTATGTATGTTGTCATGTATGTTTGCATGTTTTTATTTTTGCATGTATGTTTATATATATGTGCATGTATGTAATTATGTTTGCATGTATTTATGTTTGCATGTATATTTGTGCATGCTTGTATATATGTATGTATCTTTGCATGTTTGTATGTATGGTTTCATGTGTGTGTGTATGCATGTATGTATGATAGTTTGCATGTATGTATGTTTGTTTGTTTGTATACATGTCTGTATGGCCATGTATGATACTGTCTGCTGGCGCCCTGTATCTAAGTCAACTTCACGGCAGGCTTTAACAGTCAGTATCACACATTAAACTGAATCTAAGCCTACGACATGTTTTATTTCATTTTTTTTTTTTTTTACAGGTTTGGTGTTTGGACTACGTCGGTTTCGAGGACTACTTCGATGACGGTTTTTTTTTCTACAATAAAATGGTTAATGAGGGTTGTGTTGGGGGTGCTTTATTTCAATAAAATATTTTATCTATATCTTTGTCTTTTTCTTTTCAAATTTTATTACTACCACTTTAGTAATGGCCGCTGTCTGAGTGACAACATCCATTACTAAGGCGAGGCTTAGTGTTAGCCGGTGCAGAGGCTAACACTAACCACCATTATTACCCCGGTACCCACCACCACCAGGGGTGCCGGGAAGAGCCAGGTACGATCCAGTACCCGACCATCTGTTGTGATGGTCGGGCTCTGGGGCGGCCGCAGGCTGGTATTATGAGGCTGGGAAGGGCCAAAAACAGTGGACCTTCCCACCCTTGTAATGCTAGGCTGCTGCTGCTGTGTTGTATCTGGCTGGTTATAAAAGTGGGGGGGACCCCACGTCATTTTTTTTTTATTATTTATTTATTTTTAAAAAAGACATGGGGTTCCACCCAATTTATCATAACCAGCCACATACAACACAGTGTTACTAGCCTGGGAATGGACAAAACCAGTGGCCCTTCCCACCCATGTAATGCCAGACTGCTGCGTATATGGCTGGTTATTAAAAATGTGGGGGACCCAACGTTTATTGTTAAATTTGTTAAATTCCCAAAAAAAAATGACGTGGGGTCCCCCCCATTTTTATAACCAGCCCGATACAACACAGCAGCAGCAGCCTAGCATTACAAGGGTGGGAAGGTCCACTGTTTTTGGCCCTTCCCAGCCTCATAATACCAGCCTACGGCCGCCCCAGTACCCGACCATCACAACAGATGGTCGGGTACTGGATCGTACCAAGCTCTTCCCAGCACCCCTGGTGGTGGTGGATACCGGGGTAATAATGGGTGGTTAGTGCTAGCCTCTGCACCGGCTAACACTAAGTACCGCCTTAATAATGGACACTGTCAATCAGACAACTGCCATTATCTAGGCACTAATAAAGTTTAAAAAAAAACACAAAGACAATTCTTTTTTATTGAAATAAGAAATCCCCAACAAAACCCTCGTTAACCATTTTATTAAATTTTAAAAAAACGTAGATCTACGCAGTAGTCCAACGAATCGAAGATGTAGTCCAATCGGTACATCAAAATCTGCAACAACATAAAAAAACAGTTATCAATGTGAACAATAACAATACTTCTACTCACCTACACACATACAACACACACAAACAACCATACACAAACACACACATATACACAAACACACACACCCATATACACAAACACACACATATATAAACACACACACACACAAACATCTACACACAAACATATATACAAATACACCCATATATACACAAACACACATAAACACACCCATATACACACATATACACAAACACACACATATACAAAAACACACACACACAAACATATACACATACACCCATATATATACACAAACACATATACACAAACACACCCATATATACACAAACACACATAAACACAAACACACATATAAAAACAAAAACAGACAAAGACACATACCCAAACACACACACTGTTTCTTTTAAATGCTGCTGGGGAACCCGCTCGATCCACTATATAAGGCTGCGCTATAGTGCAGCATTTAAAAGAAACAGGATCCTGACCTGTCCATAGAGTTTAAGGCAGCACAGAGTATTTCAGGAGATGAGCGTGCAGATTCAGTGCTGCTGTGAACTCTGCTCTTACCATTACGTAGCTCTCAGTCTGTTACCTCTCCTCCCCTCCTGTCCTCAAGAACACCTTCACATGATTGGCAAGTCACCACGTAATGGTAAGAGTAGAGTTCACAGCAGCACAGAGTATTTCAGGAGATGAGCGTGCGGATCTTGTGCGGGGTGGTGACTTGCCAATCATGTGAAGGTGTTATTGAGGACAGGAGTGGAGGAGAGGTACAACTGAGCTACGTAATGGTAAGAGCAGAGTTCACAGCAGCACTGAATCTGCACGCTCATCTCCTGAAATACTCTGTGCTGCCTTAAACTCTGTGGACAGGTCAGGATCCTGTTTCTTTTAAATGCTGCACTGTAGCGCAGCCTTATATAGTGGATCGAGCGGGTTCCCTAGCAGTATTTAAAAGAAACAGGATCCTGACCTGTCCACAGAGTTTAAGGCAGCACAGAGTATTTCAGGAGAGGAGCACGGCCGGCCACAGGCAGCCGGTCGTTTTTCCAAGCCGTGCTCCCATTATGCACACGACCGTAAAAACACCCGTTATTGCGGGTCGTAATTACGACCCGCAATAACGGGCTCATAGACTTCTGTTACCCATGGGTACCTTCCCGTTTTCTCACGGGAAGGTGCCCGTGCCGTTAAAAAAATAGAACATGTTCTATTTTTCTATTTTACGGGCCGTGCTGCTATAATATTTAGGGTATGTTCACACGACAGCGTCCGTAACGGCTGAAATTACGGGGATGTTTCCGTCTGAAAACATCCCCGTAATTTCAGCCGTAACGGCATGTGCAGGCGCTTGAACGCGGCGTCCATTACGGACGTAATTGGCGCTGCTATTCATTGGAGTCAATGAATAACGGCTCCAATTACGGCCAAAGAAGTGACAGGTCACTTCTTTGACGCGGGCGTCTATTTACGCGCCGTCATTTGACAGCGGCGCGTAAATATACGCCTCGTGTGAACAGACAAACGTCTGCCCATTGCTTTCAATGGGCAGATGTTTGTCAGCGCTACCGAGGCGCTATTTTCGGGCGTAATTCGGGGCAAAAAATCCCGAATTACATCCGTAATTAGTGCGTGTGAACTCAGGGTATGTTCACACTCACTAATTACGGACGTAATTCAGGCGTTTTTGCCCCGAATTACGTCCAAAAATAGCGCCTCGATAGCGCGGACAAACATCTGCCCATTGAAAGCAATGGGCAGACGTTTGTCTGTTCACACGAGGCGTAATTTACGCGCCGCTGTCAAATGACGGCGCGTAAATAGACGCCCGCGTCAAAGAAGTGACCTGTCACTTCTTTGGCCGTAATTGGAGCCGTTATTCATTGACTCCAATGAATAGCAGCGCCAATTACGTCCGTAATGGACGCGGCGTTCAAGCGCCTGCATATGCCATAACGGCTGAAATTACGGGGATGTTTTCAGGCGGAAACATCCCTGTAATTTCAGCCGTAACGGACGCTGTCGTGTGAACATACCCTTATAATGACAGCACGGCTCGTAAAAGCGGCCGGCCGTGCTCGTAATTACGAGTCGTAATTACGAGCACGACCCGTAAAATAAAAAAATAGAACATGTTCTATCTTTTTAACGGCACGGGCACCTTCCCGTGAGAAAACGGGAAGGTACCCGTGGCTAACAGAAGTCTATGGGCCCGCTATTTCGGGTCGTAATTACGACCCTTAATAACGGGTGTTTTTACGGTCGTGTGCATGAGGCCCCGTAATGACGGGTGGCTACATGTGTGCACCCGTCATTACGGCAGCGTTGCTAGGCGACGTCAGTAAATAGTCACTCTTCAGGGTGCTGAAAGAGTTAACTGATCGGCAGGGGGGCTCTGGTGGATGATTCTCTGGTGGATGATTCTAGTCACTACCGATCACAATATAGAGTACCTGTAAAAAAAAAAAGACGTTCACACTTACCGGGAACTCCCTGCTTCCTCCAGTCCGGTCTCCTGGCCGTTGCCTTGGTGACGCGTCCCTCGCGACATCCGGCCCGACATTCCTTGATGACGATGCAGCCCATGTGAGCGCTGCAGCCAATCACGGGCTGCAGAGGCCTCTGCAGCCAATCTCGCGCTGCAGAGTCCTCTGCAGCCAATCACGGGCTGCAGAGACCTCTGCAGCCAATCACGGGCTGCAGAGGCCTCTGCAGCCAATCACAGGCTGCCGCGTCAGAAAAGAAGGTCGGACTGGAGGAAGAAGAGAGACTCGTCCGCAAGACAGCGACCAGGTACGTATGAAATGCTTTTTATTTTATTTTTAATCAGCAGCCTCTTTTCTCTATCAGTGATTGATAGAGACAAGTGGCTGCCGATTTGTATAATATTTTTGACCGGGTTCGGTCAAAACGGGTTCGGCCGAACCCGGTGAAGTTCGGATTCGCTGCGAACCGAACTTTTCCGGAAGTTCGGACCGAAACCGGGTTCGGTTGTCCCGGTTCGCTCATCTCTAGTTGTAAAGATTGACCAAAATGAACTCTTTGGAAATAGATGGCATCATATTGTTTCCTTATGTTGGGAGATAAAAAGTAAATTTAACCAGAGAATGCCCTCTGAAAGAAAAGACACCTGCTTCTGGTACTGAGCGCATATAACATTATTGTGCAACATATAACATACCTGACCAGAGAATCCTCTAGTACTGTGCGAAAATCTCTAGTACTGTGCAACATATAACATACCTGACCAGAGACTCCTCTAGTACTGTGCGAAAATCTCTAGTACTGTGCATCCTATAACATACCTGACCAGAGACACTACCCTAGTAGTGTCATACCTCCCAACTTTTGAATTCGGAAAAGAGGGATATTTTAAGCCACGCCCCCTAACCACGCCCAATATTCCGCATCAACACATCAAATCATGGCCAGTTACTCCTGCAAATAACAAGCGCACATTCTCACTGCGGATCTCTAGACTGTCTGGATATCACAGATATTATGGATCCGGTTATATCGTCTTTATGTTACGTTTCCTATCTTGGGTATAACATTTGCTCATCACGGCAGCAGCTGCAGGACAAACCAAAAGGCTGAGACTTTTCAATTGACAGGTAGCAGAGTTACATGATGGGGATTTTTTTTTTCCAGTTGTGTAACTCTGCTACTGGTCAATGGAAAAATCATCCACCAGAGCCCCCCTGTAGATTGCTCCACACACAGCCCCCCTGTACATAGCGCCAGACACAGCCCCCTGTAGATAGCTCCAGATACAGCCCCCCTGTAGATAGCTCCACACACAGCCCGCCTGTAGAAAGCGCCAGAGACAGCCCCCCTGTAGATAGCTCCAGACACAGACCCCCTGTACATAGCGCCACACACAGCCCCCCTGTACATAGCGCCAGACACAGCCCCCCTGTAGATAGCTCCAGATACAGCCCCCCTGTAGACAGCTCCACACATAGCCCCCCTGTAAAAAGCTCCAGATATAGCCCCCCTGCAGATTGCTCCACACAGCCCCCTGTACATAGCGCCAGACACAGCCCCCCTGTAGATAGCTCCCCGTAGGTAGCGCAACACAACCCCCTTTTAAGAGGTAGTCGGCCTTACTACTGCCACTCTCCGCTCTGCTTTCATTCACCGTCAGAAGAAGTCAGGAGTCTTGCGGCGACTGGTCCACTCCCGTGCCAGCATAGATCCCAGTGAGAACACCACCGCAAGACTCCTGCCTTCTTTTGATCGCTGCTGCAGTCGTCTGGCATGCGGGGCGCCTGTCAGCAGCGATCAACTGTTTTGATACAGCTGCAGCGCCCAGCGGGACATTTTGCAGACCGCCCGGGACAGCGGGACAGTGGTGAGAAACCGGGACTGTCCCGCCGGATCCGGGACGGTTGGGAGGTATGGTAGTGTGCGTCATTCTATAGTACTGTGCGTCATATAACATACCTGACCAGAGACTCCTCTAGTAGTGTGCGTCATTCTATAGTACTATGCGGCATACGATATACATAACTAGAGACAATCCTCTAGTACTGTGCGCCATTCTATAGTACTGTGCGACATATGAAATACCTGACCAGATACTCCTCTAGTACTGTGCACCATACTGGTATTTATTTGCATATAACATACCTGACTAGAGACACCTCTGGCACTGTGCGACATTCTCCAGTACGGTGCGACATATGGCAAACTTGACCAGAGATACCCCTCTGGTACTGTGCGACATTCTCCAGTTCTGCGGAATCAGGCAGAGAGCACCCAGAGATCGAGATCAATTAGGTAGAAAAAACGAAGGTGGGCAAGCAGGCGAGTAAGGGTATGTGCACACAACCTATTTTCAGACGTAATTCAGGCATTTTACGCCTCGAATTACGCCTGAAAAGACGGCTCCAATACGTCTGTAAACATCTGCCCATTGCTTGCAATGGGTCTTACGATGTTCTGTTCGGACGAGGTATAATTTTACGCGTCGCTGTCAAAAGACGGCGCGTAAAAAGACGGCCGTGTCAAAGAAGTGCAGGACACTACTTGGGACGTTTTTGGAGCTGTTTTTCATTGACTCCAATGAAGAACAGCTCCAATTACGTCCATAAAAAACGCCGCGAAAAACGCATGCACTTGCAAAAATGTCTGAAATTCAGGTGCTGCTTTAGCCTGAAAACAGCTCCATAATTTCAGACGTATTTTGCGTTTGCGTGTGAACATACCCTAAGGGTATGTGCACACGTGCACGTCCGTTACGGCTAAAATTACGGAGCTGTTTTCAGGAGAAAACAGCTCCTGAATTTCAGACGCAATGGCATGTGAAGGCGTTTTTCTCAGCGTCCATTACGGACGTAATTGGAGCGGTTTTTCTATGGAGTCAATGGAAAACGGCTCCAATTACATCCTAAGAAGTGACATGCACTTCTTTGGCACGGGCGTCTTTTTTAATGCGCCGTCTTTTGACAGCGGCGCGTAAAAAAAATGACCGTCTACACAGAACATCGTAATACCCATTCAAATGAATGGGCAGATGTTTGCCGACGCTTTCAAGCAGTGTTTTCGGCCGTAGTTCGAGGTGTAAAACGCCTGAATTACGTCTGTAAATAGTGCGTGTGAACATACCCTAAGGGCAGGGCCGCCATCAGGAATTTCAGGGCCCCATACAGCTAAATTTTCTGGGCCCCCCTACCATGGCACCGCCTGTTAACGGTACTCCGTCCAGCACTATATCATTCTACCCAGGGATGCCATCAGGGGGTATTAGGGGTACTGATGTGAGGGGCCGGCCAAACCTAATTGAAAGGGGCTGCCTTTGGTAGAAAAAAAACAGGCCCCTGCAATGGGGCCCGTTTTTTTCACCAAAAGAATGACGTGAGCTGCGGGCCCCCCATCTCGTCATGGGGGCCGTCAAACACCGCCCGCCCGTGCGACCGATCGCACGCACCCGCAAACTCCCGCGTGTGCGAACTCGCGACCGCACGCTCCCGCGACCACCCGCGCTTGCACCTGCGACCGCCTGGAACCGCGCACCGAATTTTGAGGCAGATTCTGCCCACACTATCTTGCTGCGTTTTTTGTCTGCGGCGATTGAGGACAGCAGACAAAAAACGCAGCGAAAAATGCATTTTCTGCCTCCCATTGATTTCGATGGGAGGTCAGAGGTGGAACAGCGGCAAGAAAGGACGTGCTGCTTTTTCTTTTTTCCGCGACTGGCTCCCATTGATTTCAGATGAAATCAATGGGAGGCGGTTTTGGAAGTTGTTTGGTGCTGATTCTGACGCAGTATCCGAGTCAATATCAAGGCCCAAAAACTCTGTGAACTGGGCCTTATTGTTAGGGCTTATTCAGACGAACGTGTAATACATCCGTGCAACGCGCGTGATTTTCACACGCCTCACACTGACCTATGTTACTCTATGGGGCCGTGCAGACTGTCCGTGAGTTTTATGCAGCGTGAGTCCGCTGCGTAAAACTCACGACATGTCCTATATTTTTTTTGCATTGTTCGCGCATCACGCACCCATTGAAGTCAATGGGTGCGTGAAAATCACGCCCAGCACTTCCGCAGCAGTATAAACTATGAATGAAAACAGAAAAGCACCACGTGCTGCACGAAAATCACGCAGTCACGCATCATACGCTGCTGCCACACGGAGCTGTTATGGACCTTTTGAATGCGCAAAATGCCACGTTTTTTGCGCGCGCAGAAAGCACATGCTTGTGTAAATCCGGCCTTAGGGTAGGAACACACTAGGCATGAACACTGCGGATTTTATGCAACACATTTTATTGTGGAAAATCCGCAGCGTATTACAGTCGCATCAGAGTGGATGAGATTTGAACAAATCTCATCCGCACGCTGCAAAAAAAATTGACCTGCAGTGTGGCTTTTTAAGCCGCAGCATGTACATTTATGCTGTGGAATCGCTGCTCCTCTGTTGTGGAAATGCTGCGGTTCTGCCGCAAAAATCACAAATGAGAAAAAAAAAAAAGGCACTTTTTTAAAATTTATAAAAATGTTTAGTCCTGGTGACGCATCTCTCCCTTCTGAACGTAGCCCCGCCTCCTGGGATGATGCTGTAGACCATGAGACCGCTGCAGCAGTCACATGGGATGAAACGTCATGACAGGAGGCCGGGCTGCGCTAAGAATAGAGGATCGCGTCACCAGGCCTACGGCCGGGGTAAGTCTAAACTTTTTTATAAATTTAAAAAAGTACCTTTTTTTTTTCTCATTTGTGATTTTTGCGGCAGAACCGCAGCATTTCCGCAACGCGTAAATTACTGGTCGTCGGCACAGTACGTTGGCAAACCCATTCAAATGAATGGGCAGATGTTTGCCGACTAATTGTAGCCGTATTTTCAGGCGTAAATCGAGGCATAATATGCCTCGTTTACGCCTGAAAATAGGTCGTGTGAACCCAGCCTGACAGGTACTTCTTTGACGCGGGCATCTTTTTTACACGCCGCCTTTTGACAGCGGGGCGTAAAAAAAATGACCGTCGGAACAGAACATCGTAAGACCCATTCAAATGAATGAGCAGATGTTTGCCAACGCTATCGAGCCGCATTTCGGACGTAAATCGAGGCGGAAAATGCCCGAATTACGTCCGTAAATAAGCCGTGTGAACATACCCCTACACTGCATCTGCCAGGAATGAGGAAAAAATAAAACACATGTAGCGCTGGGCGTGCCTGTCTCTTATACTTCCTATGAATGCAATTAATGAGTTAATGGCTGTTTTTGAGTTTGTTTTTGCTGGGTGGTCGGTCCTGATATGTGGATTGAGGAATAAAATATCCCTGTTGTGCTACCATAGGACAAAGAGGAAGAAAAGTTATCACTTGTAGAATATGGCTAAACAAAAACAAATACTTTTTTTTATGGGGGCTCACAGGCATATAGCCGCTGAGCCAGGGACTGTTGCGGTGAAGGGGTTAAGTGAGGGTTAGTAGCTCCCTCCCCCTCCTCGATACTTGCGTGGTGGGTGAGTCAGAGTTAGGTAGGGGGCGTTAGGGGAGGAAAAGCGGTGGGTGTAGGGTAATGTGGAAAGGTATATAGGGGCTGCTTACCTGGTGTGTGGCCTCTTTTCCCTCCCTTGTGTATGGTTCTCTTAATGGTATGATTTGGTTGGTGGGTGGCGAAAAGTGTATATTTAAAAAAAAAAGGAGGCCTCAAACTTTACGGTTATATGGAAGGTGTTGTTTATAAAAAAAACAAAAAACAAACAAACATGGAAATTGAGGAGAGAGCAGGTGGTACTGTTCCGTGTGCAGGAAAAGAGTGTTTAAGAATAAAAAAATTAAAAAAAAGAGGAATTCCACAAGGTGGAAAAACATTTGTTTATTGGGTTGTTTTGGGCACAATGGTGTCTTGCTGGGTTATTTTGTATTATGGTTGTTTTATGTCACAGCGGGCGGTAGTAGAAGGGGATTTACCCACATGTCCTTGGGTTAGGCAGGCATACAGGGTGTTTATTGACCTCTGTTAAGGTAATTTAGTGTTTATATATTTTGTAAATATGTTATTTAAATTTTATTGTATTAATAAAGCTGTGGCCGACCCCCGGGTCAACCCCACTTTAAAAGAGAATTACGTGTCGGTTGTTATATTATTTTAGGTTAACCCATTATTGACCGGCCCATAGTCTTTTTACGTCGGTCACTAACGGGCCTTATTCCGATGCCATAGACTTTTTACGTTGCGGCATCGGAATGAGTAAACAGAGCAGGGAGCTGTCAAATCTCCATGCTCTCAGCGGCCAGAGGCAGCTGAGGGCTGGGAACGTCCCTGCTCTGCCGGGTGAGATCGATATAAATATCGATCTCAACCGATTAACCCCTCAGATGCGGTGCTCAATAGCGTGCACCGCATCTGAGTGGTTTTGGAGAGAGGGAGGGAGCTCCCTCTCATCCCACCGACACCCGGCGATAAGATCGCCGAGTGTCTGTGCTTCCCATGGCAGCCGGGGGCCTAATAAAGGCCCCCAGGTCTGCCTGGAGCGAATGCCTGCTAGATCATGCCGCAGGCATGACCTAGCAGATGCCTGTCCGTTTTAAACGGACAGGCAGTAATACACTGCAATACAAAAGTATTGCAGTGTATTATAATAGCGATCGGAGGATCGCATAGTGAAGTCCCCTAGTGGGACTAGTAAAAAAGTTAAAAAAAAAGTTTAATAAAGTTAATTTAAAAAAAATGTGAAAAAAAAATGAAAAACCCACTTTTTCCCCTTACAAATTGCTTTACTAGTAAAAAAACAAAATAAAGTTAAAAAGTTACACATATTTGGTATCGCCGCGTCCGTAACGACCCCGACTATAAAGCTATTACATTACTTAACCTGCACGGTGAACGCCGTAAAAAATAAAATAAAAAAACGACGGAAAAATTACTGTTTTCTGTGAATCCTGACTTTTAAAAAAATGTGATTAAAAAGTGATTAAAAGTCGCATCTACTCCAAAATGGTACCAATAAAAACTACAAGTCTTCCCGCAAAAAAAAAGCCCTCCTACAATTGCATCGGCGAAAAAATAAAAACGTTACGGCTCTTCAAATATGGAGACACAAAAACAAATAATTTTGAAAAAAAAGCGTTTTTACTGTGTAAAAGTAGTAAAACATACAAAAACGATATAAATTTGGTATCGTTGCAATCGTAACAATGCGCTGAATAAACTTATTGTGTTATTTATACCACACGGTAAACGGCGTAGATTTAGGACGCAAAAAAGAGTGGCGAAATTTCAGATTTTTTTCTATCCCCCCCCAAAAAAAAGTTAATAAAAGTTAATCAATAAATAATATGTACCTCAAAATGGTGCTATTAAAAAATACAACTTGTCCCGCAAAAAACAAGACCTTATACAGCTATGTCGACGCAAAAATAAAAAAGTTATAGCTCTTGGAATGCGACGATGGAAAAACGTAAAAAATAGCCTGGTCATTAAGGTCTAAAATAGGCTGGTCATTAAGGGGTTAAGGGGGGGGAAGACTCCTGGGTTAGATGTTGCTATATGCATACAGTCAACCCCTTCCCGCCGCAGCCCTTTTTCAGATTTTCATTTTCGTTTTCTCCTCCCCACCTTCCAAAAGCCATAACGTCTTTATTTTTCCGTCGATATAATACTGTGAGGACTTGATTTTTGCGGGACGAGTTGTAGTTTTTCGTACTACAATTTATTTTGCCATATAATGTACTAGGAAATGGGCAAAAAATTATTTGTGGGGTAGAAAATGAAAAAAACAGCGATTCCTCCATGGTTTTTTGCGTGCCGTTTTTACGGAATTCACTGTGCAATTAAAACATTATGTTAACTTTATTCTGTGGGTCAATACGATTGCGGCGATACCAAATATATATAGTTTTTTCTATATTTTACTACTTTTACATGTAAAAACCTAAGTGTAAAAAAGAAAATTTATTTTGTGTAGCCAAATTCCAAGAGCCATAACTTCTTTGTTTTTCCGTCGATTAAGGGTATGAGGGCTTATTTTTTTGCGGGATAAGCTGTAGTTTTTAATGATACCATTTTGGTGTACATGTGACGGTTTGATCACTTTTTATTTAATTTTTTGTGGGAGATTAGGTGACCAAAAAATAGAGATTCTGGCGTTTCCAAATTATTTTTTTTACGGCGTTCACCGTGCGGGTTAAATAATGATATATTGTAATAGTTCAGACTTTTACGGACGCGGCAATACCAATTATGTTTCTTTTTATTTTTTTCTATGCTCCAAGGGTAAAATGGGAAAAGGTTTTTTTTTTTAACTTTTAATATTTTTTTATTTTTTTTTACACAAAAAAAAACTTTATTTAACAAATTTTTACTTTTTTTATTAGTCCCCCTAGGAGACTTTAACCAGAGATCGTTAGATCGCTTGCACGATATACTGCAATACTAATGTATTGCAGTATATCGTGATTCTGACAGGCACCTATTAAGACATGCCGGAGGCAAGGCTTAATAGATGTACAAAGAGGGCGGACCTGGGGGGCCTTCATTAAGCCCCCAGGCAGCCATAGCAACCATCGCCCCCCCGCGATTGCGTTTCGAGGGGCGGGATGAGCTGTTAGAGGGGGGGTGCTCCCCTCTTTTTTACGATTTAAATGCTACGGTCGCTATTGACCGCAGCATTTAACGAGTTAAACGAGCGGGATCGCGCTTGAGCGCGATGCCGCTAGTTACTCTGAAGTGTCGGCTGTAACAAGCAGCCGACACCCGCATCGTATGGAGCGGGTTCACTCCGTGAGCCCGCTCCATACTTTCCCTACCCGACTTTGGCGTATGGATACATCAAATGTCGGGAAGGGGTTAAAAAAAAGTGTTTTGTTTTTGTGTGAAAGTAGTAACGTATAAACTGGTGTAAATGATACTACGCCAGTCTGTAGCCAGCAGAGATTTCCCTTTTTGGTGCACGGATAGCAGATAGCGGATACGACAAATGAATCGCTTCTTATTAACCAGTTGTTTACTGCCCATAGACTATAAAGGCATGTTCAGACATTGCTGAAATTTATCCCTGCAGATTTTGACACAAATTCGTGGCAATTACGCAATGAATATGCAGCAAAATTTTCATATTTGACAGTTCGTTCAAACGTGGAAGATTTTGCAGCGAACTTGCCGCATATTTCGGCCTCTGCATTGCATAGTGAAAATATGCAGCTTCTCCGCTGCAGACTCTGCAGAAGGTAAATTTCGTACCACAAGCTGGATGCCGTACAGTAATTTTCTGTGGTGTCTGCACTAAGTTACATAAAAAGCAATAGAAACCAAAGAAAAAACCCTGCGGATTTCCTCTATGGCCTGTCCTCATCAGAATTCTACAGCAAATCCGCCACGTCTGAACGTGCCCTAAACATCCTGGCGCTCCACACCTATCACTGCAGAGTTTGCTCCTCCACATCTCTCCCATTGTATCAGAATTAAATATATCACTTATTTTATTACACAATATTAAAGCTCTATATGTTCTGAGAAACAGGACCAAATAAATATAGGTTGGCTGATGAATAGAACAACAAATTGATTTTAACTAGGCCCATGGCTAAAGCTTGATATAAGCATACCTCCCAACTTTCAAGTATCACAAAGAGGGACAATTTTTTTGTTTTAAGCCACGCCTCTAATCCCACCCAATCCCGCCCATACACACCCGATTCAGCTCACACCGTATCAGGCTCCCATAGTGCCTCCCACACAGTATAATACCAAATAGCTGCCCCTACACAGTATAATGCCCTCTAGCTGCCACCATACAGTATAATGCCCCATAGATGCACCCATACAGTATAAAGCCAACACAGATGCACCCATACAGTATAAAGCCCACACATATTCTCCCATGCAGTATAATGCCCATACAGATGCCCCCATGCAGTATGATGCTCAAACAAAATTCCCCATATAGCATAACGCCCCCATAGCTTCCCCCATACAGCATAATACCCCCATAAAACCCTACAAAAATCAAAACATTCTAAAGATTTTCAAATCAGCAGCATGCTCATTTTGGTACGGATTTTATCCTTGTCAGTGGAGCAGAGGTGAAATCCGAGGTGGAAACCGCAGGAAAATCTACGTCAGAATCTGCATGTAACACTTTTTGGATTTTGCTGCAGAAACAATGAAAAATCTGCAACTTTGCAGCTAAATGTGTTTGTAGCCTAAGGGTATGTTCACACGGCAACGCCAATTACGCCTGAAATTATGGAGCTGTTTTCAGGCGAAAACAGCTCCTGAATTTCAGACGTTTTGACAAGTGCACGCGTTTTTTGCGCCATCTTTTACGGATGTAATTGGAGCTGGTTTTCATTGGAGTCAATAAAAAACAGCTCCAATTACGTCCCAAGAAGTGATATGCACCTCTTTGAGAGGGGCGTCTTTTTACGCGCTGTCTTTTGACAGCGACGCGTAAAAAAAAAGGTTCGGAGCCGTTTTTCGGACGTAATTCGAGGCGTAAAACGCCTGAATTATGTCCGTAAATAGGACGTGTGAACATACCCTAAGAGTGCAGTCACATGTGGCGTATTTGCCTTATATTTTTTGCAGCATAAAAATACGCTGTGGAAAAATGTACAATAGAAGCCTATACGAAGAATATAGTGCAACGCCAAAATTTTATTTTTTAAAAAGTGTCTATGTGCAGTCACACGCAGCTAATTTTGACCACTGTGACCGCCGCTGCCGTCGTGAGTCCGCCCTAATCACTCACATTTAGGAGCAGGAGAAGGACAGACGGAGCCAAGTATGGCGGCGGTCTTAGTGAGGTCGGTGCGTACCGACCCAAGAATGGACCAGTCCGATCACCTGACCTGAGTAAGAGACGTGAGGTCAGGTGCTAGGACTGGTCCACTCCCAGGCCGGTACAGTCCAGTCACCTTAACTCAAGTCAGTGACATGAGGTCAGGTGACTTAACTGGTCCATTCCTGTCACAGCACGCCCCGACCTCACTCTGACCGCCACTGCTGCCATGTCATTCCCTCCTTGGCTCCGTCCGCGTGCCCTACTTACTCAAAGTGAGATCAGGAGACTTAAAGGGGCTTTTTTCATCTTGGACATTTATGATATATCCAGAGGATATGTCATAAATGTCCAATTGATGCAGGTCCCACCACTGGGTCCCAGATCTATCTCTAGAACAGGGTCTGTAAACACCATTCTACCTCTTTTTGTTGTGGCTGAAGCTTGTGGTTTCCGACCATGAAGAAGAAAACAGCGTAACTTGCTGAGCTACGCTGTTTACGTAAGTCCCATAGAACTGAACAGTAGTTACAAAAACAACGTAACTCGCATGCTACGCTGCTTCTGTAACTGCCATTCACTACTATGAGAGTTATGGAAACAGCGCAGCTCAGCGAGCTACGCTTTTTTTCTTCTTCATAGTTGGAAATCAGCCAGAACACAGAGAGGTAGAACGGGGTTTAGTGGGCCCCGTTCTAGAGATAGGTGCGGGTCCCAGAGGTGGGACCTGCATCTATCTGACATTTAGAACCTATCCTGTGGATAGGTCATAAATGTCCCTGATGGGAAAACCCCTTTAAGTAAGTCAGAACGACTTACTGCTGCGAGTTCTTTTCAAAACTTCCCATTGCAAATAGTTGACCGTTCCAGACTGACTGACGCAGGAACAACATCATCAATGCTAACATCACACGCCTCACCAAAGAGAAGCAGTTCCAGCCATCACATTAGGGCTGAGTTAATTAAATTTTTGACCAAATATAGAAGGCACATTTTTAAGTTGATCATTTTGTCTGGCCCGCGAATGATTTTATAAATATCCAAATGGCCCTTGGCAGAAAAAAAGGTTCCCCACCCCTGCCCTAGGGTATGTATGTCTTGCCACCATGACTTCCGCCCTGTTGCAGGAAAACATGGCTGCCAGCCCACAGTACTGGATGGAAGAGTATTAGAGCATGAAAATTTAGCAATTTTTTTTCTTTTTAAATTGCAGTAAGGGAGAAGGAGGAGGGAATCATCAGGAAATACAATGTCTCCCTGCTGGAGGTTTCTCTTAATATACAGAAGTGATGTTTTGCCATATTATTATACAGACTCTAGCTAATAAAAGCAGTATTTTACCGATATATCTGTCTGGGGTGGTTTAAACTTGTAGAGAAGAATATAAGCGTTTTTGGAATTCATAATCAGGTTATCCATAAATAGCAGTCGATGTATAATAAGTGCTTTTAATCCCCCCTAGGCAGTAGAGTCTGATTCTAATATGTGCCAAATCTGAAACACTGACATTTGTGCCCTGTATGAGATATTGTAGGATGCTGTAATTTCTATGCATTTCAGTAACTAGATACATTATACTTTAAATTCTATTTTAAAATTAGTTGAGCAGGCATGGGAATGGTTTCCTTTAGCTAAAACTGTCAGTGCGCTCGTGCCCACTCTTAAAGGGCCAGCACGCGCACATGTAAGAAATCATCATCATCAACACACAAGATTTCCTGGACTACAAGAGGGCCCCAGCCCATCTGATCCTTGCCTGAGCATTGTTAGTTATCCCTAGTCTGTCTTGCAAACTGTCCCTTAGTGTTTCCCGTTCCAGTTGCTATCCGTGCCCTGTTACCTGTTCCTGTATCCCGTGCTCTGTACTTGTTCCTGTGCCAACTAGTTGGAATCGTGTCTACTGCACCTGCTGTTGTTTGCCACGTCCTGTGTCATCCGCTACGTCCTGTGTCATCTTCCCCGTCCAGAGAGAGATTGGCCACATCGGGCGCAACCTGCGGCACCTGCTGTCATCCGCCACATCTGGCGTTACCTGCTGCACCCACCTCCATCCGTGCCAGAGCTGTGGCCACTGTCTGGACTATCCAGGTACCCTTGTGCGGGACTTTGTATTGCTGGGGTTCCCTGTTGTTTGGCCAGCTGCCTCCCCGCTACGGCGGTGCGGCCTAGTGGGTCCACATACCCACAAACCGTGACAGAAACGTGACAGTACGCTCAGGCCATGGACCCCGCTGGTCAACCTGAGACCTTGACGACATAAGCCGTGCTGGCCAAGATGCAAAACCTCCAGACACGGCAAGACCAACTCCTCCTATCAGTGAACGCCATTACCCATAGGCTGCTTGCTCCAACCACAGTCGTCACCAGACCCATTTCTTCTGTTCCTCCTGCTACACTTCCTGTCTGTACCTGTGCCGACCCCCCGAGCTTCTTGCCGCTACCTACACGCTATGAGAGAGAACTTTCCAGGCTGGATTCTACTTTCCAGCAATCCTTACTATCCTCCCTAGTCGTCCCACCAGAGGATCCTATGATGAACCATGTCAAATTGTCTATCCAGGAGAAACAACGCAGACGCACTTCTGGACTTTGTCTGTATTGCGGCCTCGGAGGCCATATTGTGCATCTGTGTCCCCAGAGACCAGAGAGACCCCATTGCCTAGGATTGGTTGGAGAGACAACCCTAGGTGGAATGGTACCTAATAAAGCATTCTGTTCCAAGCTGAATATTCATGTAACCCTAGTATCCGGTGAGAGGACGCATCAAGTTTCTGCCTATCTTGACTATGGGTCTGCGGCAAACTACATCCAAAAGGAGCTAGTGGATCATCTTCAGTTGCCCACAGTCCCCCTGGAGACATCTTTGGCTGTTGCCTCAGTGAATGGAATGCCTCTGCCGGATCCCATAGTTTGGAGTCCTTCATTCTGAACTAATTTCTTTCCTTGTTTTGCCCAGGGCCATCAATCCTATTCTGCTGGGCCTGCCTTGGCTTCGACTGCATGCCCCAGTCCTGGACTGGAATTCCGGAGAGGTTCTCCAATGGGGCTCTAAGTGCCTTGGTCGTTGTCTGTTGCAGATTCATCCTGTCCTGCCTCCTCTGCCTCAGTCATTGGCGGGACTGCCCCCCCAGTTTGCTCAGTTTGCAGATGTCTTCAGCAAAAGGGAGGCTGAGACGCTGCCTCCACATCGGACTTATGACTGCCCCATTGAACTGGTTCCTAATGCATTTCTCCCCACGTGGCCGAGTATATCCTCTCTCCTTGCCAGAGTCTCTATCCTATATCAAGGAGAATTTGGAGAGAGGTTTGATATGAAAGTCTTCCTCCCCGGCCGGGGTTGGGTTCTTCTTCATTAAAAAGAAAGACGGATCCCTTCGACCCTGCATTGACTACCGTGGTCTCAACCAGATCACTGTCAAGAACAAATACCCGTTGCCACTTATATCTGAACTGTTTGACCGTATATGAGGAGCTAGAATTTTTTCTAAACTAAACTTGTGTGGGGCTTATAATTTGATCTGAATCCATCAAGGGGATGAGTGGAAGACGGTGTTCAACACTCGAGACGGGCACTATGAATACCTGGTGATGCCATTTGGACTATGTAACCATACCGCGGTCTTACAGGAATTTGTGAATGATATCTTCCGATATCTCCTCTATATCTGTGTTGTTGTTTATCTCGATGATATTTTGATTTTCTCCCCAGATCCGACGACTCATCGGAGGCATGTCAGTCAAGTTCTACTACGATTAAGGGAGAATCGTTTATACGCCAATCTGGAGAAGTGCATTTTTGAGAGGAGTTCTCTGCCCTTCCTGGGCTACATCATCTCGGATCAAGGTCTCAAGATGGACCCTGAGAAAGTGAGAGCTGTCCTGTAGTGGCCACGTCCTCAAGGCCTGAGGTCCAGACAGCATTTCCTGGGATTCGCCAATTTCTACCGGCAGTTTATCCCAAACTTCTCATCATTGACATCTCCTATTTCCACCCTTACCAAGGGTGTGAATGTCAAGGTGTGGACCCCAGAGGCAGAGTCCGCATTTATTAGCCTCTAGAAAGCCTACACTTCAGCCTCGATTCTCCATCATCCTGACGTATCTTGTCAGTTCTCATTGGAGGTGGACGCTTCCTCTGTTGGTGCAGGTGCACTTCTGTTCCAGAGGAGCTCCAAAGGAAAGGCAGTAGTATGTGGCGACTACTCGAGACTTTTTTCTTCTGCAGAGCGCAATTACTTTATTGGAGATCGGGAGATACTGGCCATCAAATTGGCTCTGGAGGAGTGGAGACATCTTCTAGAGGGCACAGCTTACCCCCATCTTGGTCTACACTGACCACAAGAACCTTACCTACCTTCAGTCCGCTCAATGACTAAATCCCCGTCAAGCCAGGTGGTCGCTGTTCTTCACCCGTTTCCAATTTGTGCTTCACTACCGTCCCGCTGACAAGAATGTGAGGGCCGATGCCCTGTCCAGGTAATTTGAGACGGATGACATGGTGGAGTCCCTTCAAACTATCATTGACCCATCCTGCATTGTCACTGCTAATCCTTTGCAGGTTAGAGACATCCCTCCGGGGAGGACTTTTGTTCGGTTGGCAGACAGGAGAAGAATTCTCCGCTGGGGACACAGTTCTAAGCTGGCTGTGCACGCTGGTGTCCGTAATACCCGAGACCTGATTGCACGTCACTTCTGGTGGCCCACGCTACCTAAAGATGTTCTGGACTTTGTCTCTTCTTGCACGGTGTGGGCTTCTAATAAAGTTTCTCACTCCAAGCCTGCCGGCCTGCTTTAACCTCTGCCTGTACCCAATGCCCCCTGGCAGCTCATTGCGATGGACTTTGTCACAGATCTTCCTCCCTCAGCAGGATGCAACACTGTCTGGGTGGTGGTGGACCTGTTCTCGAAGATGGCACAATGTATTCCGTTGACCGGCCTACCTTCTGCTCCCCGACTGGCGAGTCTCTTCATTCAACACATCTTTCGCTTGCATGGCTTGCCTCTTCACATTGTGTCCGACGGGGGGGTTCAGTTTACCTCAAAGTTCTGGAGAGCCCTCTGTAAACTCCTGGATGTAAGATTGGACTTTTCCTCAGCCTATCATCCCCAGTCCAATGGGCAAGTCGAGAGGATCAACCAGATCATGGAGAATTATCTCCGCCACTTCATCTCTTTACAGCATGACAACTGGGTACAGCTTCTTCCATGGGCCGAGTTCTCGTACAACAACCACACAAGAGATTCCACCACTTCCACTCCGTTTTACATTGTGTACAGTCAACATTCTAGAGTCCTTCTTCCAGTGTCTACTACTTCTCAGGTACCCGCTGCTGACTCTGCACTTGGGGACTTTCTGCAAATCTGGCAACAGACCCGGTCCTCTATTTTGCTGGCTGTCAATCGCATGAAGCGAAAAGCGGATACAAAAAGAAGAGAGCCGCCTCAGTATCCTCCAGGTACCAAAGTCTGGCTGTCCTCACGGAACATTCGTTTGAAGGTACCTTCATACAAGTTTGCTCCCAGGTTCCTCGGTCCTTTTGAGATTCTGCAACAGATTAACCCTGTCTCCTATAAACTGCGGCTGCCTCCTACCCTCAGAATCCCCAACTCCTTTCATGTGTCCCTCCTGAAACCAGTGGTCCTGAACCGCAACAGCAAGACTTCCTGTTCCACAACTGCTCCCAGCGGGTCTTCTGATGTGTTCGAGGTGAGGGAAATCCTGGACTGCAAGAGGGTAGGAGGAAGGAATTTCTATTTGGTGGACTAGAGAGGGTTTGGTCCTGAGGAGAGGTCCTGGGAGCCGGAGGAGAACCTTGATGCCCCTGCTCTCGTTAAGAAGTTCCTCTCTTGCTCTGGTCCCAAGAAGAGGGGGCGTAAGAGGGGGGGATACTTTAGCGTCCATGGCCACGGGCCGTCGGGTCTACTCAACCCTTGACGCCCACAGCCATGGATCTGTGAGCGCTGGTCCCCATCTCCTTCCTAGGAGATGCCAGCGCTCACTTCCGCTCCGTCCGCTGTGTCCCGTCGGGTGCGCGCGCACGCTCGTGCCCACTCTTAAAGGGCCAGCGTGTGCACATGTAAGAAATCATCATCATCAACACACATGATTTCCTGGACTACAAGAGGGCCCCAGCCCATCTGATCCTTGCCTGAGCATTGTTAGTTATCCCTAGTCTGTCTTGCAAATGGTCCCTTAGTGTTTCCCATTCCAGTTGTTACCCGTGCCCTGTTACCTGTTCCTGTATCCCGTGCTGTGTACTTGGTTCTGTGCCTACTAGTTGGAGTCGTGTCTACTGCACTTGCTGTTGTTTGCCACGTCCTGTGTCATCCGCTACGTCCTGTGTCATCTGACCCGTCCAGAGGGACTCACCACGTCTGGCGCAACCTGCGGCACCTGCTGTCATCCTCCATGTCTGGCATTACCTGTTGCACCCTCCTCCATCCGTACCAGAGCTGCGGCCACTGTCTGGACTATACAGGTACCCTTGTGCGGGACTTTGTATTGCTGGGATTCCCTGTTGTTTGGCCAGCTGTCTCCCCGCTACGGCGGTGCGGCCTAGTGGGTCCACATACCCACAAACAGTGACAGTAGCCATAGCGGCTGCTAGCGGTGCCATCGGGAATGGAGGCCCGTCTCGGCGCGGACGCCGTAGCAGCCGCTATCGGCTGCTACAGTGGTAGTTACGCCACCACAGAGAAGGAGCGCAGAGTTGCCGTGCGCGGGAGCTTCAGAAACACAAGCAGGGGAAGGGAGTCAATGCAGCGCACACCTGCTGGAGTGATATGCCCTGTGTGATGGCACAGCTCGCATGCCCAAAGGCCAGCCCTGACTCACATTATAATTTGGGTATTCCTATTCACTTGTAGTTGTTAAAGTTGCTCTGAAGCTGCCAAACATAATATATGGTTTTTTTTCAAATTGGAAACTGTATAATTACACAGACTACAGTGTATGTTGAATATGAATTTTCTGCTTACACTATGGGCCATATGTATTAGGACTGGCGTTTTATATGGCAGTCTTAGAAGCCGGTAGTAGTAGTAGTACAATGCAAGAAATTTATTCGGAGGCGCACAACTTTTAATAAATGAGTCACATCTTGCGCTGTTCGTACGCCTGACTTAGAAATCGATGACCGTTTCGAGCACGATATAGACTGCCATAAACGGTATGGAGGGCATCCAACTAAGTAGGGAGGGTGCACACTGACTGTAAGGGGGACAGAAGTTTAATATGGGGTTGTTCTGGGTAGCTGCAAATGGGTTAAACTCTTATCTCCTAGTTAACATGAGGGTGCAACCATCTAGGGAGCTCCCCCCCATATATTGATATAGATCTGGTACTCGTCAGATATGGGCCAATAGAGTGAGGTTCTGATCCTGGTCCTGTCCACCAGAAAAACATTGTAGGCTCATGCTGTGTGCCTTCCTCTTTCTACTGGATCTTGGAGGCGAGTCTCCCACCCTCCCTCCCTTGTTTCGATTATGTAAAAAAAAGAATTATTATTATGATCAAATCTGTTTCAAATGTATCTTGCAATATTGTTTTCTTGCAACAATGTTTATGACGCTGATTACTTGTATTTAAAGAGGATCTGTCACCAGATTATAAATTTCCTATCTCCTACATAATCTGATCGGCACTGTAATGTAGATAACAACGTGTTTTTTATTTTGAAAAACGATAATTTTTAACCAAGTTATAAACAATTTTAGATTTATGCTAATTAGTTTCTTAATAGACAACTGGGCGAGTTTTTACTTTTTACCAACTGGGCGTTGTGAAGCGAAGTGTATGACGCTGACCAATCAGTGACCAACCAGCGTCGTATACTTCTCATTGTTCCAGCGTGATTCTGTAGTGAAAGAAGCTGGGCTGGAACAATGAGAAGTGTATGACGCTGATTGGTCACTGATTGGTCAGTGTCATACACTTCTCTTTACAAAGCCCAGTTGGTAAAAAGTAAAAACACGCCCAGTTGGTCATTGAGAAACAAATTAGCATAAATCTAAAATTTCTCATAACTTGCTCAAAAATGATTGTTTATCAAAATAAAAACCACTGCTGTTATCTACATTACAGCACCAATCAGATTATGCAGGATATAGAGCATTTATAAGTCCGGCGGTAGGCATAACGCTTCATAGCTATGGAAAATATATAGCGGTCTTCACCGCTAGGCAGTTTTTGGTTTTAAAATTTAAATAAAAGCTGTGGCTGATCACCCTCCAGCAAAAGTATAAATTGGTGTCCTGGTATTTATTTATATTAGTTAATAAGAAAAGCTACCCACACATTTCATGGTTTGGTTTACCCCGCTTGCAGTCGGCTGTAGTTGTAGTAAAAGGGTAATTGCAGGAATTTTACATTTCAAAAGTACGATTGTGAGTTCAGATGGCTAAGTGAAACATTTTTTACATTGCATTAGCAAATAACTTTTTAAAGTCACGGCTCTCATTGAGGGCATCAGTAATCCTAAAAAAAAGTAAATATAGAATGTGTAATTGTACCCAATAAAAGGCCTCCTTATGCTGTCTCTTGCACCTAATGTGAGTCCTCTCATCACTCGTAAGTAGCTCTAAGCGTTCTCTCTGACACATATTACTACAAGGGGCGCTCTGCATTCCAACTTCAAATTTGGTATTTTGGGGTAATTTCACACACTGTTTCATTTTATTAAGGCATACGGTAAATGCTCTCCTTAAAAGGGTGTTCCTCATGGGTGTAACTACAAGGGTAGCAGGCATTACAGCCTGACAAGTAAGAGAGCCCATCTCCACTCAGATGTAAGTGACAGTTAGTGATGACTTTGGGAGGGGGAGCAGAAAATTAAATGCACCCCCCAATATCAGTTTTACTATGGAGGTCCATGGCAACCCCTGCTGTGTAGCCCTTCTCTGTGGTGTTCTTTTTTTAATATTCATCTGCTGTGCCATCACTATATGCATTATCCTTGTACCATGATGTCATGTGTGCATTATACCGGCATGTGACCGTTATATGTTTGTAGAAATACGTGGTTCCTTTTTTTGTGTGTGTAACTCCTGTGCTATGATATCATGGTGTGCACTATTCCTGTAATGTGATATCACTGTCTGTAAAATTCCTTTGCAGTAACATCACTGAGAAGATTATTTCTGTATTGTCACATCGTTGTACACATTATCCCCGTGCTGTAACGTAAATGTTCGCATTATCCCAATATTGTGACATCACTGCCTGCATTATCCCTGTACTGTGACATCCCTGTGTGCATCATTCCTGTCCAGTGACATCGCTGTGTGCATTATTCCTGTCCTGTGACATCACTGTGTACATACTCCCTGTACTTTGACATCACTTTGTGCCTTATCCCTGTATTGTGGCATCACTGTCTGCACTATCCCTGTACTGAAACATCACTGTGTGCATTATTTCTATACTGTGACATCACTCACTGTGCATTATCCTGTACTGTGACAACACTTTGTTTTATCCCTATACTGTGACATCACTGTGTTGTATTCCTGTACTGTGACAGCACTGTGTGCTTTATTCCTGTACTGTGACATCACTGTGTGCATTATCTCTGTGCATAAGGGAGACTAAAATAATAATTAGCTTTCCTTGTTCTGAACTTGCTTGCTAAAGAGCTATAGGGTTACTTGTTACACACCTGGTCTTTCAAGTCACAAAATAATTGTAATTCTTCATATCAATTTAGGTAGGGACTGTTGAAACCTTGGTCCAAAGTAAAAATATATTTTAAAGTCTTAAAAGGGTTTCTCCATCTGGACTACCTCTACATGCCATGTAACTGCCCTATGATCGCAGTGGGTTTCGATTTTGTAAGCCCGGTTGATGAGCCTATATTGTCATGGAGGATCTGCATTGCTGCTGGTTTTCCCCGCAGTGGTATTATTAAATGAACTGGCAACCATGTAATTTATGGTTGTGTTGAGTCCGTCAGAACATGACCTACCTCTATGGTGTCCATATGCCCTAAAGGGCATATGTTAGGGGGTTGTACAGATGGGCAATCCATTTAGTGTATGTAAGAATAATAAGAACACACCTAACATTTCCACTAAGTTTCTCCTTACAGAAATATGTCATAATGTAATACTTGCCAAGTGCTATTTGTAAACATAGACCTTACTATCCTATTTCATGATGTTAATTTTGCTTGCAGGGGATCAAAGGAAGCTCAAGCTTAGGACTTGCTGTCAACAAAATGGTAAACTCCAATCCAATGCACCTAGGCGTGTTTACACCTTTAAAGTCTCAGTTTATCAAACAGCCCCAAATGGAGAAACAAGAGGTATGGAAAAACATATAAAAGTATATGCAGAAAACCAATCAAACAATCTAAATAAATGAGAGACTTGGGTCATTCTGTGCTCCCCCCCCCCCCCTCCCCACTCCCAGGCGCCTGCAAAGCTCACAAAATCTGAAACAGCCAAACACGATATTTCAACAATCTGTTAAACACTGAAACCAGCCTGCGTTCTTCCATTAACACTGCAATCAATTTTAAACAGCCATTTAAAGCTGTTGTAATGCTTGTAACATAATAGCAATAATCTGGAGATGAGTTTTCCTGCTTTTTTTTATCGTTCTTGCAAGGTAAAAAAATTTATGTGCAAGGACACTGCTGATTAACTAAACATACATATACATTTACATATTACAGACTGCATGGAGCGTGTAGCTTGCGTTATACATTAAGACATAATGTAACAATATAGGAAGCATTTAAGTAATCAATTCAAAACACAGTGATATCACATGTCAGAGACGACATCATTTTGGCTAATTTTCCTGGGAAAAAATATAAGTATTAAACTAGATACTATTCTATTTAAGGAGATAAATGTACTTGTGAGTAAAGCTCAAGATACCTGAAAATGTAATGCCAACATAGTTAAGGAAAATATCAATGATAATAGCAGTCAACTGGGACAATATGAGTAGGAAACATGAAAATCTAGTATTTAGGTGTATTTTATGTTATTTTATTAAGCAGCAATTAGAACAAACAGAAATAACAGTAAAGCATAAGTAGCATATAGAGATAGGCCCACAAAAATCTACTAAGGAGGTTTTATCTACAGGCTCACTGAATTCTTACCCTGCATCTCCAAATATATTGAGTGGGGATGGGCACTGGCATACATAGAAGAAAGGAGACCCCATAAAAATGGCTTTGAAACCTTACAAAAATAACCACCAAGTATACTGTAGATCAGGGTTGGGTTATAAAAAAATATCCAAAACTTTGAACATCCCACGGAGCACTATTAAATTCTTTATAAGAAAATGGAAAAAATATGGCACAACTATAAACCTGACAAGAGAAGGCCACCCATCCAAACTCACAGACCAGGGAAGGAGGACATTTATCAGAGATTTAACTTAGATGCCAACGATAACACTGAAGGAGCTGCAAAGATTCACAGCAGAAATGTATGTATCTGTCCATAGGACCACTAGAAGCCATACACTCCACAAAGGGAAGCTTTATGGAAGAGTGGCCAGAGAAAAAAACATTGCTTAAAAAAACACCTTTATATTTATGCCAAACAGCATGTGGCAGACTCCCCAAACTCATAGCGGAATGTTCTCTGGTCAGAAAAGGCAACAATTTTACATCTTGTCCATCATGGAAATTGCTGCGTGGCACAAACCCAACATTTCCCATCAACCCTATAACACCATTCTCATAGTGAAGCATGGTGGTGGCAGCATCATGCTGTGGGGATGATTTTCATCGGCAGAGACTGGAAAATTGGTCAGGATTTAAGAAAAGCTGGATGGCAGTAAATACAGAGGAATACTTGAGGAATCCTGTTTTAGTCTGCCAGACATGTGAGATGGGGTGGAGGTTCAGGACAATGATCCTAAACATTCTGCTAAAGCTACACTGGGGTGGTTTAAGGGAATACATGTAAATGTCTTGTAATGGCTGAGTCAAAGTCCAGACCTTAAAGGAACAGTGTTACCACAAAAAATTTTTTAATATGTTAAAGATGTTAGTGCTTTATTAAAAACGTTTGGATTAGTTTGTGTTTTACTTTTTCTTATTTTTACACTTTTTCTTCCCTATGGGGGCTGCCATTTTTTTTTCCATTTCTGTATGTGTCGATTAACGACACATACAGACATGGAATACGGCAGCCACAGTCCCATAGGGACTGCGAACGGGGCCCGTTCGCAGTCTCTATGGTGTACGCCGTCTGTGTGAACGGCGCATGCGCCGCTCCCACACAGTTCAATTTGAAATGCGCGCCGTCCGGCGCCATTTTCCTGTGGACCGGAAGTCGCGGCCGGACAGTAAGATTACTACTTCCGGTCGCGGCTTCCGGACTTGTGCACATGGAGCAGCGGCAGCAGACGGAGCGGATGGACCGGAGGGAGCGGCGGCGACTGGAGCAGGTAAGGGATTTCTATGTATGTTTGTGTTCAGTGCGTGTTTACTACTGTATGTAAACCTTCTACACTGTGTGTTAGCTCAAAAAATGGCGACACACAGTGTAGGAGGTTAGACCGTTCAAACCCCTCGTTTCTCCCGGCACTAGCCAGGATAAAGGAGGGGGGGATGCTGAGAGCTCACTAGAGCGAGGGCTTTTTACCCAATTTTGCAGCATAAAGCAATGTGGTTGCTTTACCACATGCAATGCTGCAATTTTGGGAATGGCTCCATCTAGTGACCAGCAATGGGAAATATTATAAATTAGAATCCAATTGAATCCAATTTATAATATTTCCTGACTCGTGAAAAAAAATAAAAAATTAGAACAATGTTTAATCACCTATACACTAATTGTTTAACTAAAAAAAAAAAAATCATGTTTTGCTGGCAACACATTCCCTTTAATCCAATTGAGAATCTGTGGCATGACTTGAAAACAGTTGTAATCCAATACAATAAATTGAAGGCGTTGGAGCAGTTTTACCTGGAAGAATATGCAAAATCCCAGTGTCTAGATGTGTAAGCTAATAGAGACATTACCCCAAGCGACTTGTATCTGTAATTGCAGCAAAAGGTGGATCCACAAAGTATTGACTTTTAGGGGGTGAATACTTATACACATTAACCCCTTAGTGACCACTAATACGCCTTTTAACGTGATCCACTACTGGGCTTTAGGCTAGGCTGACGCCTTTTCACGTCAGCCTAGTCTAAGTCCTGCACGGGTCTCCCGTGCAGGCAGGAGCCGGGGCTCTGCTGTCTGATGACAGCTGAGCTCCTGCTCCAACGCCCGCGATCGAAGTTTACTTCGATCGCGGCCGTTTAACCCGTTAAATGCCGCCGTCAATAGCGACCGCGGCATTTAACTTTGTTTACAGAGGGAGTGCGCTCCCTCTCTCACCCATCGGCGGCCCGCGAATGCAATCGCGGGTCTCCGATGGGGTGTCATGGCAGCCGGGGGACTGATAAAAGCCCCCAGGTCTGCCCTGGACATATGCCTGTTAGGACGCGCCGGAGGCACGTCCTAACAGATTGCCTGTCAGATTTACACTGACAGGCAATAATGCTCTGGTATACGAAGTATACCAGAGCATTATAGCAGCGATCGGAACATCGCACAGTAAAGTCCCCTAGTGGGACTAATAAAATCAGTCATCAAAGTGAAATAAAGATTATTAATAAAAAGTACAGTAAAAAAATAAATAAAACCATTTTTTTCCATAAAAAGTGGTTTTATTTAGTAAAAGTGTAAAAAAAAAAAAAAAGTACACATATGTGGTATCGCCGCGACCGTAATGACTCCATTAATAAAGTTAATATGTAATTTAAACCGCAAAGTGAACACCGTAAAAAAAAAACGCCAAAAACTATGGCGAAATTGCAATTTTTTTCCATTGCCCCCCAAAAAAGTCATAATAAAAATGAATCAATAAGTCCCATGTACCCCAAAACAGTACCATTCAAAACTACGTCTTGTCCCGCAGAAAACAAGCCCAAAAAATCACTACATTGATGTAAAAATAAAAAAATTACGGCTCTTGGAAAGCGACGATGCAAAAACAAATAATTTTAGTTCAAAAGTGTTTTTATTGTGCAAAAGTCGTAAAACATAAAAAAAACTCCACATATGTGGTATCGCCGTAATCGTACCGACCCATAGAATAAAGGTCACATGTTAATTACGTCGCACAGTGAACGGCGTCAATTTAAAAACGCATAGAACAATGGCAGAATTTCAGTTTTTTTTTATAATCCCCCCCAAAAAGGTTAATAAAAGTTAATATAAAAATTATATGTACCCAAAAATGGTGCCATTAAAAAGCACAACTAATCCCGCAAAAAACAAGTCCTCATACAGCTATGTAGACGAAAAAATAAGAACGTTATAGCTCTTTGAATGCGACTATAGAAAAACGAATAAAATAGCTTGGTCATTAAGGACTAAAATGGGCTGGTCACTAAGGGGTTAAAGTTCTCTCTGTTTTGTCTTAATAATTGTTTGTGTCACAGTAAAAAAATACTTTGCACCTTTAAAGTGGTAGGCATGTGGTATAAATCAAATTGTACAAGCCACACAAAAATCAATCTTAATTCAAGGTTGTAATGCAAAAAAACTGTAAGAACACCAAGGGGGTTAATACTTTTGTAAGGCACTGGTATATGTCTCCTCAAACATTATTTTACTGTTCATCATGGAGATAATTGTCCCTAAATTAGAGCATCAATCAGGTATCCTAATAAGATAAAAAGTGAATCCAATGGCTCACCCCCAGACTCTGAATTGGATGCCTATAAGTTAGCATGCTTTACATAAAATAGCATGTCCCTCTCAATTGATCGCCTGACCAGTTCCTCAACTCAATTTCACAATTTCCCAATTCTCAGTTCGCCGTTTGTTTTACAAACCTTTTACCATTACTACAGATCGCCAAATATATTGACCAATGTTAAAGCTTAAAGTGGTGACTAATCTCATTGGTCTCTTGTAATTGTTATAAATTATGAATACATTTGTGAACTGGAATGATGAACTTGGAAAATCAAATTACTCATCTATACTATACACTGATCAGAACTTAGGGTCCTTCTACACCGGCCAATATTGGCCTGAAAGATGAGCGCCTATCAACGAGACAGCTCGTTGATCGGCGCTTGTTTGCTCCCTTCACAAGAAGCTATGCTCAGTAATGAATAGGGACCAGCGATTGTTATTACGATCGCTCGTCCACATTTCTTTCCATCATGTCGGCAGCATATCTCCCTATTTACACAGGGAGATGTGCTACCGACATCGATAATATTTTGTGCAGCATAAACGATACGATCAGCCGATGAACTAAATTTACTCGTTCATTGGCTGATCATTGCACCGTTTACAAAGAACAATGATCGGGGACGAGCGCCCATATGAACGCTTGTTCCCGATCATTGGCCCCTGTTAAAGGGACTTTATAGTGTGCAACCCTAAAGTACCACAGACGTCATTCAGACTTCATTCAGTACTGCCAGAAACCTGATGTATGAGATGTATGAGTTAGCCCTTATTCACACGACAGGGTTTCCCGGCCGGGTGACGGCCGTTCATAAATCGGCCATCACCCGGCTGCAGTAGGAACAATAGACCCCTAATGGGGCTATTCACACGACCGATTTTTTGACGGCCCGGGAAACCTGGCCGTCAAAAAATGGGACATGTCCTATTTTCGGCCGTTTACCCGGCCGCCCGGCTCCCATAGAAGTCTATGGGGCCGGGTAATACACGGCCATCACCGGAATGTGTCCCGAGTGATGGCCATGTATTCCGTCGCTCGCTTCGTCCTCACAGCGCCCTGTTTTAAAAGCGCCCTGGCCCGGCGACACCTTCCATGGCCGATGGCGCCACTAGCAGCTACTGCTGCTGCGGCTGCTACTGCTGTACCGACGCCACTATAGCAGAGCAGGGAGGTATCTCCCTGCTCTGCTATGTGCTAGCCCCACTTTAGCTCCCTAAAGGAGCGGAATCCCCGTGTGTTCGGGGATTCCGCTCCTGGACAAAGCGCTTGATGTCTCTGTCCATATCTGGGCAGTGACATCAGGGGAAACTCCTTTCGCAGAATCCCTGAACACTCTGTGACCGGGGATTCCACACCAGGCGAAGCCAGTAACGTTCAGTGTCCATAAATGGACACAGACGACAGGGGCTTTTCCTGAAGTGGAATCACCGGCCACATGGGGATTCCCCTTCAGGAGTTGCCCCTGATGTCACTGTCCAGATATGATTGGCCCGGAACGGATGCAAACCGGCCGGGAAAAACGGCCAATTTTATCGGCCGACACTTGGGCTCGGGCGGGACCCGGTCGTGTGAATAAGGCATTAAGTGTAACGTCTATGGCCGCGGTCTGTCGTTGTAACTTACCCCTCGATGACCGCAGCCATGGACGTCCTGCTGCTGTGCTGCGTCGTCCCCATGTGAGGCGCCGGCACTCACTTCCGGGTATCGAGCCTGTCTCCCGGAGGGTGTGCGCGCGCTTGTGCCCGCTCTTAAAGGGCCAGCGCGCGCACCTGAAAATCATCATCATCAACTCATGAATTCCTGGACTATAAGGTCACCGCCCTTCTTATCCTCACCTGAGCGTTGTTGTTGTTTCCCTTAGTCTGTCTTGCAAATGGTCTCCTAAGTGTCTTCCAGCTTCCCAGTGTTCCCCGTACCTGTATCCTGTTTCCCATGCTATCAGTACCATCCTGGTCTACTGCCGTGCTGAGCTGTTGTCAAGTTTTGCTGCATCTCCACGCCTGTTCTACTGCACCACGCCTGACATCTACCTGCTGCATGTTCCCAGCCGAGCCTGCCTTGTTACTGTCTACATTGTGTCAGGTACCCTTTTCTGGACTATAGACTCTGTACCATACCTGTTTGGCCAGCTGCCATCCCACTAAGCGGTACGGTCCACACCCCGCCTCGTGACAGTAAGTCTTTTTACAACAGTACTTCTAGTAAACATTTTTTTAAGAGTTCTTCTTGTGATATCCTTTTTGTCACTAAATTCTTCTACAGTATTCTTATTCTTCTATATATGTTGCTTTTGTAACTCTTTGTATTAGATATACATTGTATTTGGAACCGTGATACCTTTTGTGTTCCAAGCAGTGAAATGTTACACAATCTATAATGCATTATACCTGTGTTAGTGATTTCATGTATACTATTCTGCTCAATAACACAGAGCTGTGTATATGCATGTCAAATGGTAGCTTTATTTAACTATACTGTTAGACTATAACCATGAGTGGTTTATAGCGTATGGTACTCAGCATCACAGCCATAAAAGTGCAGCTTCACTTGTAACATTTTCCCTTTAGACTATAATTGATATATTTGTATAAACTTATACAAAAAAATGTATGTGACAATACATGCTTTTATAGCAATGTACATAATGGGTCAGTTAATATAATACTAGATCTCTGTTAGATCATGTGCTGGTCCCCTAGAGGTCACAAAGGCTTCTGCAGATAAGTTTTTTTTACCTCGACCTGCTGCTAATTATATGTAAACTAATTCTGGTTTGGAGCCACTTTTATAGTAAGGAATTGCATTCTGAGCTAATGTTAGGAATTACTTCAATCCAACACAGGACTAATTCTTATAATAGAGCAGTATAGGGAACTTGATTTACAGCTACTTTCCCTCATGACTAATCATCAGAATACAGACTGTTTGCAGAAGCCTAAATTCTGTAAATAGCATGGGATCGCAGTGAAGCTGTGGGGATTTGATGATTAGAAAGTCATGGGAAAGGCATTGAAACCTGTATTCTGCAGACCCCGTCTGTGAGGATGCAGCAAGAAATTAGATTTACCCACTACTGCCCTGTGCAGCTGGCAGTTTACTGCCATATGTAAAGGGATTGATTTCTACAACATTACTATAGGGATTTACTAAAAATGTAACTTCCATAATCGCCTTCAAACTGGAGCCTCAAAAAAGAATGATGCCTTAGGGTAGTGGGTAAAGTAGGTTCAGTAGTTACATTATAAATTGCATGATATATATATATATATATATATATATATATATATATATATATATATATATATATATATATATATGTATATAAACATTAGACAAACTAAGCTATATTGACACATCTGAGCCTCTTTCCTCTGTGTGTTTAGTTATGAACTCATCTGGGTCTGGTCTTCTGACCTTAGCTGTCTCACACCTACTTAAATATTAATGAGGACATTGCAACTGGATAGCAAGATGAACTCTGCTGCAGTTTTAGCAATTAATTTTATTGACAGAACAATCTGCCATCACAGCGATACCAACGTTTCATGCTCAAAGTTTTGTTAAAATGCCGCACTAATAGATATTTTGCGCCAATACCAGAATTAGCTTGACTGTAGCAGTACAATTAAAATTTCAATTTCTGGCACCAGAATCACCTAAGTATTGGAGAAGGCTGTCCCCCGGAGGCAGACAACAGACTGCACCCCGATTCTTCATAAATACACCCTCGTATACATTCCTCTCGCCCTCCTGATATGAAGTGATGCTGCATACTCGGAATCTGTAATTGCTTTATCCATTGTACTTGGAAAACAAGGCATCCTCCAACTGCACAAGCTTGCTAATAATGCAGAGGAACCATGAACTCGCCCACCATGTGGTCCAACAGAGAATGCTGCGCCAGCGTCTCTCAGTGTGCGGTTTATCTTTAATGTGGATAGTTTTTACCCTGTGCAATCTATTACCAGAGGATCAATACTTAAGAAAGAGAAAAATCCATAAGGAGCAATCAGCTTATTGTTTAAAACGCATTTAATTTGCATGAACAGTTTCATTTTAGCTACAGCTGGACGGCATATGAGAAAGCTACAAGTCTTGTGAATGGCTGGGAGTTAACTCACTCAGGCCTGGCAGATTTTTATAATGTAAAATAAGTTAAGATGAATAGGAGATCCATTTGGTGCTAATACATATTGTAATGGAAATACATAATATATTATATGATCAAAGAATATTAGACTGCGTGATCACTGTTGGTTTGTTTAGGCAGGTGTAATATTTCAATATATAGCAGGTAACAATGCAATGTCATAAAATATTTTTCATCCTAATTACGTCAGTTATGCCACCCAAAAAAAAAGAGTGTATGTCACACAGCCATAGAGCTAGATGACAAAGTTAGATGTCACCGTGGAGGCAGTGATTAGCCGCCACGGTCAGGTGATCTGGATGAGACAATGAAATGCTGTTAACATGGAGTGGCAGTGGACAGAGAACTGGGGGATAACAACTATGTTTTTTGGAAATGATAATAAGATATTTTTAAATTCCAGAAAACCCACATTAAACTATCGAATGTCTTTGCTAAGGTTCACATGTAGAAGAATTTAAAAAAAAACTCAGCTAAAGTGGATAAGTCAGATATTTATGCTGCCCTGTCATAAATAGTGATAGACAGTTTGATTTTAGCGTGCTGTCCCTTATTAGTTAATGTTAAGTAGTTTAAGAGTATTTAGAACTTATACATTCGGCGCATGGCCAGAGCGGCAAGTATGAGTCCATTATTAATGCTTCCCCTGTCCTCCAGCCGCATGGTGGGAAAAGTGTCAATCAGCAAATATAAGTTCTAAATTCTCATAGACTACTTATCATTAACAAATAATTGACAGTACGCTGAAATCAGTGTGCCTGTCACTTCTTAGAGGGCAGCATTAACATCTAACCGATCCACTTTAAGGCCCCATGCACACGAACGTGTTTTTGCGGCCGCAATTCCCCCGAAAACCCACGGGAGAATTCCGGCCCCATTAATTTCTATAGGCCCATGCACACGACCGTGGTTTCCCGGCTCATAGAAAATAATGGACTCGGCCATGTGCACGGCCCACGATTTGACACTCCGCGGCCGGCCGACCCAAAAATCATGGCCGTACACATGGCTACGGTCGTGTGCATGAGGCCTTAGTGTCTTAATGTGTCTTACATAAACCAATTTCCAATAAGGGATCTCTGAGTAATGCTATAGTCCTCACATCATTGCAACAGACCCGGGAAATTACACTTTTGGTGCATGACCACTTGCGTATGCTGATGTGCTGCAGGGAAGGGATCCTGATAAAAACAAATAATGGTTGGACTGACCATTCTGGTATTTGGTTGGACTGACCATTCTGGTAAGAATACAGTGCCAAAGGGCTCAAAGGGACCCCGTAGCGCCTGAGTCAGGCAAAAAGGCAAAAAATAATGGAAAGGCTGTGTATAAGGCTGCTTTCACACAAGTTTTTTTTTTTACCCATTTTGCATCCGTTTTTCAAAGTAGCTGTCTGATATCGTTTAATTTCCTGCCTAGAAGACAGCCCATCAGTATTACTGATAATTAATTATAATTAATAATGATATACTGATGACATACTGATGTAATATCATTCGTAATATGTCTGTTTTGCGGATCCGTATTACAGATGTTTATCAAAACTCGTGTGAAAAAGGCCTTATCCTAGCTTAAATATAGTAAAACTATGGCGGTTGGTATGGGTTTATGACCATTCTCACCAGGGGACCCAGACCCCTCTCAGTCTGCCCCTGCAATAGAAAAAGTCAGATAATTGTATAAATGCCCAATAACATAATTAGTTCTCTATCATTAAGTATGGGTTCACGTGTGCAATATTTGCTGCAGTTTTTATTGTGGTTTTAAAAAGTTTTTTCTTGTTTTTGTTTTTTAATTATCCCCAAGTACTTGGCTGTAATTAAAAAAATAAAATGCATTAAAAGTTGTGCCCAAAACACCACAAATTAACTCACATAAGACTGTTTACCTAACTAATGATAAACCTCTTTAGGGGGAATTTATTAAGACCGGCGTTTCATACGCCAGTCTTCATGTAAAAGAAGTTGTAGTAAGATGCGCTTCCTAATAAACTAGGCGCACCTCCGGCCGTCCGTGTGCCAGAAAATCAAATCTACGCAAGCTAGTGGCTGTCGTAAATTTGTGCTATAATTTACACCAGTTCTCTGACTATATTATAGTAAATTTATTGGGGCGTAGTGGCCCTGCCCCTTTCGCCAAGTGCTGCTTACTTTTCTTTAAAGTAAAAATAGAAATGTTGCAAAATATTTTTGGAAAATAATTTGTTTTTGCACAAAATTCAACTTTTCTACACCAGGCGTAGAGGGCTTCATTAATTCCCCCCTTTGTGTGTAAATGGGAGACAGTTCAAATTGTTTTGTATAACAATAATTTTTTTCAATGTGGAGAGATATTTTTTATTTTTCATCATTGATCTTTCAGATTTTAAATATAACTGGGATATGAATAGTTTACAAAGGCAATTTGCTTATATACAGGAGCCTGGTGTAATCCCCTCTTTATCTACTGCAATGCTTATGCCTAGTGTTTCTGTGTGGTTTCAGTTTATATACACGATATGGTAAAATTGACATCTGCACCATTCAGCAGGAAAGGAAAACTGTGATTCCAACATACATAAAAGTGTCACTAAAGACTCAACAAAAAATTACTTAAAGGATCAGTTACATCTAAAATCGTGAAATCAATAACAATATTTTACCCCAGGTCCTTTCCTTCTGATAAGCAAAATCTTGACTTAAAAGCCCTATGAAAATTTAATGGCAAACCATGTGCTTTGGAAAATGATCAGGCTCGCACAGCTGTCTCGTCTTTGTTTAACTCACTCAGACCTTCTGTTTAAATCCTTGTCTTCTCGGATTGAAGCGATTGGTGCTAGAAAAACACAGACCATGCAACCCGTTCTCAAGATGGCAGTGACTGCAGAAGATGTTAAGGGCCCTGCTGGTACATCTACTGATGTTTCAGGCATCACTTGGGGAAGGGGGGTGAGTGGATTATTTTCTTCCAGCTTCCATGGGAAAATGTTGGACAGCATGTTCAGATTCTTATTCCGAGCAGCTGCCGCTTCTTAGCAATATTCACATCATATATTTTTATTAAATAAGATGTTAGAAAACCAGTACATTTATCATACCAGTCTACATAGGGCACAACTATTCCAGGAGGCCCCCATAGATTGCAATGATAACCATTACAACTATGTTTTCATCTTAACATTTAAAGAGGTTCTGTCACCACATTATAAGTGCCCTATATTGTACATGATGTGATCGGCGCTGTAATGTAGATTACAGCGGTGTTTTTTTATTTGGAAAAACAATCATTTTTTACGGAGTTATGACCTATTTTACCTTTATGCTAATGAGTTTCTTAATGGACAACTGGGCGTGTTTTACTTTTTGACCAAGTGGGCATTGTGGAGAGAAGTGTATGACGCTGACCAATCAGTGACCAATCAGCGTCATACACTTCTTCCCATTCATTTACACAGCACATAGTGATCTTACTAAATCACTATGTGCAGTCACATACACACACACATTAACGTTACTCAAGTGTCCTGACAGTGAATAGAGATCACTACCAGCCAGGACGTGATGTCTATTCAGAATCCTGACACTTCGCTAATGTTTTGTGAGATTTACAGCAAGGCAGGCGTAATCTCGTTTTAAATGACAGTTTACAGCGTAATCTCGCGAGATTACGCTTGCCTTGCTGTAAATCTCACACAAACGTTAGCGAAGTGTCAGAATTCTGAATAGACATCACATCCAAGCTGGAGGTAATGTATATTCATGGTCAGGACACTTCAGTAAAGTGAACAACACAGGATCACTTTGTGCTGTGTAAAGAAATGGAGGGAAGTGTATAGCGCTGATTGTCAGCATCATACACTTCTCTCCACAACGCCCACTTGGTCAAAAAGTAAAACACGCCCAGTTGTCCATTAAGAAAGTAATTAGCATTAAGCTAAAATAGGTCACAACTTCATCAAAAATGATAGTTTTTCTAAATAAAAAACACTGCTGTAATCTATGTTACAGTGCCGATCACATTATGTACAAGATAGGGCACTTATAACGTGGTGACAGAGCCTCTTTAAATTCAGTTTTTATTATCTGACACAATTCCATGCTCTACAGCAGGGCCACCATCAGCAATTTCTGGGCCACATACTGACAAAGAGTCTGGGTATTGGACTACCGCAATTTTTAGGGATGATAAGAGGGAAACACAAGTTGGCAGGTGCTCTGTTAGGGGAGACAGAAAGCGACAGGAGTTTTATGGGGGCCAGAGTACACAGAAAGTGACAGGTGTTCTGTTGGACCAGGGTAAAAAAGGTGGAGTGTGTGGGTGGGTAGGACAGAATTTGGCAGGGGCTATGCGAGGGGCACCTGACACAGAAGGTGGCAGAGATTCCGTGGGGGGTACGGGACATAGAATGTGGCAGAGGTTCTGTGGTGGAGGCAGGAGGGAGATAGTAGGTGGCAGAAGCTCTGTGGAACAGTAGGGGCACAAGGTGATATTCAGAAAACGTCTACCTACTGTAACATCCATGGCCGCAGACCATCAGGTTTACTCACCCCCTGACGGTCGCAGCCATGGTCCTGTGAGCGCTGACCCTCATCGCCTTCTCAGGAGACGCCAGTGCTCACTTCCGCTTCACTCTGCTGTGTAAATAGCCCATGATCCTGGACTGTAAGAAGGGCTCTGCCCCTTTCTGCCTTGCATGAGCTTTGTTGTTTTTACTTATTTTCGTCTCTGCAAATGGTCCTTTAAGTGTCTTCCAATTCCCAGTGTTCCCGTTCCTGCTTCCTGTAACCTGTATCCCGTGTTAAGCTGGTCCAAGTATAGTATTGGAGTCATGCTGCACTGAGTCCACGCCTGCTCCGCTACACCAAGCCTGGTGCCTGCCTGCTGCCAAAGTCCCATCTGAGCCTGTCCAGCTACTGTCTGAAAGTTACCACAGGTACACCTATTGAACTATAGACTTTTTCCTGTGTCCTGTTGGCCAGCTGCCATACCGTCAAGGCGGTACGGCCGAGTGGGTCCACGTACCCAACGTGACACCTACCTAAGCAGACTCTCTCCAGGCTGTCCTCATTGCTGAATGGTCTAGCACTGCTGGGCTGACACTGCTGCACTGGGTTGGCTTCAGACTGTTGGCAAACATCAGGACTCCAGCTGCCATAGCGCACCTCAAAGTAAGACTCACATCCTCACACACATGCAGACCCACATCCCATCCCTATGACTAGAAGGAGAAGCGAAGATGGTACTGACAGTCGCTTGGGGCCCATATAATTTTACTAAGTTAAAACAAATAGACCTCGTGATATTATGGGGACTGTTCCTTTCACATTGTTGAATTGAAGCTATATTGGTCTAATTGTATTAGGTTGGCAGCGGCAGATGGAGTGGGCAACAGGCAGCGATAGGCAGATGCAGCTGCCCTTTTTTTTTTTTTTTTTTTTTAAGACTGGCTTGTATTACCCTGCTCTTTGTCCTACTTAGCTAGACAGTCGTGCACCCTGAGCATACTCCGCCTGGCTTCCCTGCCAGCCTTACCACGACTCTCATTGCACTGGCGGCTGGAGGGAAGAGAAGACAACACTGGATTGCAGCAAGGTAAGTACGTTACACCTATACTGTGCCCAAATAATACCACCATGTAGTGCCTAAATTATACCACTTCGGATATTGTAGCCTAAGTTCTCGTTAAGCTGCCAGAAGTTTGGAAATGTGTATGGTGGCGACGGGGTGGCAGGGACCCCTAAATTATGGAGACCCCTGTGCAATTGCCCTTTTTGAGCAAGTTTTCCTTAGTGAAAAGTCTTTATTTGTTGTTAGTACATAGTAATGGTGGCTATTTGTGAGCTGATTCAATGTCCATGAGAATGTATTCTGTTGATTGACTCAATAGAATAAATGACTATAAAAGCTGCGTATTGGCTCCCTTTCTATTCTTTGAATAAAACATATATACCTAAAAGTCCAATGGCAGAGAAAACTCAGGACTAGTATTCCTTTAAAGGAAGTCTCACAGTGACATGCCTAGTGAAATGGAATCCCCCTGTATACAGCTCTAAAACACTACATTAGTTTCCTCACTCATTGTGTATAGTCTTTGCAGATTGATCCTTTCCAAACTTTCAGTAAATAAGAGTGAATGATTGGATAAACTGGACAATGTCATCCGCCTAGCAAGTTAAAAATGAATGCGGCACTCACTGAAATAAGGGGATATACTGACAAAACATAGAACCCAATAGCTTACATTTGCACAGGGCTGTTATTTTAACATTGGAGATCACATCATTTTTCACAAAGTTTTTTCTTAATCTGGCAGATTCGTATAGCCCAGTAAATTAGGACTCGTCATTTGTTACTCACAAGAAAGAAAGACAAATACACTCATGTTTAATTTGGATGCTTGGTCTTTCTTAAATGTGGCGGTGTTTTCATCATCGATGCAGCCAGAGAAAACACAGAATGAGAAATTGGGCCAAATAAACTACTTTATAAAAAAAAAAAGAACAGAATTTTTAACTACAAGACGGCTTCCACTACAATTTCTAAAGCCCTAGTATGAAAGTCGGAGCCACTCAATTCATCAAGCCCATTAAAACAATATCTATCTATATCTATCTAGACTGGACCAGGCGTGAGTCATTGGATGTCATATACCTCGCTTTTTCCAAAGTATTTGATATTGTACCGCATAAACGGTTGGCACATAAAATGAGAATACTGGGGGTAAATGTATGTAAGTGGCTCAGTAACTGGCTCAATGATAGAAAACAGAGGGTGGTAATTAACAGTACATACTCAGATTGGGCCACCTTTACTAGTGGGGTACCAAAGCGATCAGTTATTGGGCCCGATTCTGCACAGGTAAATGTTAATTTTATTAAATACCAAAATGGGTAGAGTAATTTAAAAAAAGAAGACAGCATTCTTTTACTAATAGATGTGGATACGTTGGAGTCTTGGGCAGAGAAGTGGCAAATGAGGTTTAACACTGATAAATGTAATGTTATTTACATAGGAATTTAGTTATACTAAATGAGAAAAGACTGGGTAAAACGGACATGAAAAAGGTCTTAGGAATTGTAGTTGAGAGTAACTAACAGTAATTTAAATGTAGCAACCAGTGTCAGGCAGCTGCTACCAAGCCAAATAAGATCATAGGGTGCAAGTAAAGGGGCATAGATGCACATGACAAAAATATGTACTTTTACCACACTATAAATATCTTGTAAGACCTCACATGGAATATTGGGTATGGTTCTGGGCACCAAGACTTAGGCCTCATGCACTCAACTGTATATTTGCGTCTGCAATTTATCCGCATTTTTGGGGATAAATTGCGGACCTGTTCTTTTCTATGGCTACATGCAAACGACTGTGATTTACACGGATCAAGCAGGGGCCGAAAATCCGGACCGCAAAAACTCAGGACAAGTAATTTTACAGTCCGGATTTGCGGATCTGTTACAGCTGCGGCCGCAGACCGCCGCCGCTCTCCTCTGTTGGAGGCATGCGACCGCAAACTCCTGGCCTTATGCCAGCGTCTCCCTCCTAGGAGACGCCAGCTCGTGCGGCCGTCCTGCCCTGGACTGGCTGCTAGAGCTCGTCCCTGGCCTTAAAGGGCCAGTGCACGCGCTTACAAACAGTGTGCGCGCTTACATCCCTATCCAATCCCCAGATCACCCTGGGCTATAAAAAGGGCTCCACCCTTCCATTCCTTGTCTGAGCGTTGTTGTTGTCTACCCATGTTCGTATTACAAACGGTCCCTTAGTTGTATCCTGCTCCCAGTGTTCTCGTATCCTGCTTCCTGTATCCTGTTGCTGTTGTTGTCTCCTGTACCTAAGCCTTTAGTTTGAATCGTGTGTATCATCTGCCATGTCTGCTGTCATCTGCCACACCTGCTGTCATATACCACGTCTGGTATCATCCGCCACATCTGGCGACATCTGCCACGTCAAGTACCATCCGTGCCAAAGCCTCTGCTACTGTCTGGACTCATACAGGTACTATTTTGCTAGGACTTTGCATAGACTTTAATGTAGACTGTTGTTTTGCCAGCTGCCACTTCTTTACGGCAGAGCGGTCTAGTGGATCCACATACCCCTAGACTGTGACAGGATTCACCAATAGATGTGAATTGTTGTGGATCCATGCGTCCGGATAACACAAGGATGCACAAGGGTTTTTTGCGTTCTGATGGTCATGTGTTACATAGTTACATAGTTACATAGGTTGAAGAAAGACACAGGTCCATCAAGTTCAACCTTTCTCAATAAATTACCCGTCATTAATTGCTTGATTAATTATAACCCTCAATGCCATTCGTCAATAAATAATTATCTAGCCTTTTTTTAAATGCTGACATAGTATCTGCCATCACTACCTCTTGGGGAAGGGCATCATATAGCTCGACCACTCTAACGGTAAAGAACCCTTTCCCATATTGACATCTGCAACGTCTTTCTTACACACGCAATGGGAGTCCCCTTGTCCTTTGTAGAGTCCTTGGAAGAAACAGATCATGTGCTAGTTATCTGTATTGACCAGACATGTACTTATACATATTAATAAGATCCCCTCTAAGACGTCTTTTTTCCAAGCTGAACCGGCCTAATTTTTCTAGCTTTTCATTGAAAGAGACGCCTCCCATCCCATTTAATAATCTAGTTGCCCACCTTTGAACCCTCTCCAGTTCTCCTATATCCTTTTTACAATGTGGAGCCCAAAACTGAATTCCATATTCTAGATGTGGCCTTACAAGCTATTTATGGAGGGATAATATTACGTTTGAGTCACATGTGCATGAGGCGTTAGTCGAATGGACGGACTACAGAACCCAGAAAGATTATCAAAGTTTCTACACAAATATAGAAGGGGATTCTCACTGCAAGAATAGTTTTCTTTCTTAAAGTGGCACTCCGATCCAAGGACAAAATTATAAATGTGATTGGATATATGGAGTAATATTACCTGGTGTCCTTTAGTTGCCCTCTCTGCCATGGATCTGCTGTTTTAGGGTTCCCTCTGTGTTGTCTCGAAATGGCTGCAGTGCTTCTCAGACTGAGTTCATGGATTGGACAGGACTGCTCACGTGAGCAGCTCCGGCCAATCCGAGAACAGTGGGAGTGTCTCAGACTTGTAGTCTAAGAAATGCTGCAGCCATTTTTGGACAGCACAGAGGAAACCCTAAAACGGTGGATCCATGGCAGAGGGGGGCAACTGGAGGACATTAGATATTATTACTCCATAAACACCATCATATTTAAAATGCTTTAAGTGCAATAATATTATTTTATAGGAAGTATACGACTGTGGTTGTATCCATGATCCAGAAATTTATTCTAATTCATTTGATAAAACTCCCCATTGCTGCCCTTCAGGTTGCCATTTATAGGCTGTGTTCCCTCTTATGAAGGAAAGGTATAAGAATAAATAAGTTAGTGGACTGCTGCATTTGCAATTCCTTAACCTAGATTCACTCAGTTTATTATGTTTTATATGCAGATACAGACTGGGTAGGGAGGATGGCGAAGACACAGACATCCAATAATACTCTTCGCTATGCCAATCTATATAAAGCAATTTACAGAAGCAATGCACTGTGCTAGTAGACAAGGCATAGTTAAATCATCAATTAATATTCATTAGTCATATTTGGAGTTAATTATTTTACTTTGTACTTTGTAAGTTTTGTTTGCAAGTTGTTAATGAGAATACATATGGGTTACATGTGCAGAAGATCTCCATGGTGACAGAAGACATATATCAATTTCTGTACATTCCAACTCAAATTTTCCCTAACAATGGTACCATATTGTTTTTTCCAACAGCATGTTTGTTGTGTATTGATTACATTGATCTGAAACAAGATGCTTCCCATTTTGTGAGAACTTTTATTAGCCTTCATAGAAACTGCACTGAAAATACATGTAATTTTAATATGCATATGATATAAGGACACGATGAGCATACTATGGAGCTTGGTTTGGTCGCACATTACTATTTAAAGGGAATCTGTCACCAGATTTAGGGTGGATTCACACGAACGTGTATTGGGTCCGTGCGGGCCACGTGGTTTTCACGCGCCACGCACAGACCAATACAAGTTTATGGGGCAGTACAGACAGTCCGTGCTTTTTGCGCAGCGTTTGTCCGCTGCGCAAAAAGCGCGACATGGTCAATATCTCCACGTATTTCGCGCATCACGCACCCATTGAAGTCAATGGGTGCGTGAAAACCACGCAGGTCGCACGGAAGCACTTCCGTGCGAACTGCCTGTTTCGCGCACCAGCTGTCAAAAGGATGAATGTAAACAGAAAAGCACCACGTGCTTTTCTGTTTACAAACATCCAAACGGAGTGTCTTTGAGATGAGCGAACCGAACTTCACCGGGTTCGGCCGAACTCGTTTTGGCCGAACCCGGCAAAAAAATTTCCGGTACGCGACGTCAGGAGATAGTCACTGTCCAGGGTGCTGAAAGAGTTAAACTGTTTCAGCACCCTGGACAGTGACTTCCGATCCCAATATACATGAACGTGTAAAAAAAAAAAGAAGTTCTGACTTACCGATAACTCCCGACTTCTTCCTCCAGTCTGACCTCCCGGGATGACAATTCAGTCCAAGTGACAGCTCCAGCCAATCACAGGCCAAGCACAGGCTGCAGCGGTCACATGGACTGCGGCGTCATCCAGGGAGGTGGGGCCAGATGTCAAGAGAGGCACGTCACCAAGGACGCGTCACCAAGGCAACAGCCGGGAGGGAAGTTCTCGGTAAGTACGAACTTTTTCTTTTTTTTTAACAGGTTTCTCGATATTGTGATTGGCATTCACTGTCGAGGGTGCTGAAAGAGTTAACTGCCGATCAGTTAACTCTTTCAGCACCCTGGACAGTGACTGACGTCAACTAGACTCATCTCTATGATGGCGGCTGCGCGAAAATCACGCAGCCGCGCATCATACATGGATGACACACGGAGCTGACAAGCGGTTTTTGCGCGCGCAAAAACGCAACGTTCATCTGAATAAGCCCTTATGCTGTCCTATCCGAGGGCAACCTAAAGCTGTGACAGACACCCTTATTTCAGCGGGCTGTCACTTACTTGTTAATATAGTTTTCATAAAATCACAGTTTATCAGGTGGAGTGTGAGCCGAGCGCAGCGGGCTCCTCCCGTCGCTGATTGACAGCTTTATCCCTATTGCTGTACATAGGGAGAAAGATGTAAATCTGGGGCAGGTTGGCGTGATTAGGCCGCAGCTCATGAATATGGAGGACTCCAGAGCATCAGTGAGAGGACTCATTGCTGACACAGCGCTCGTTCTGCACTGAACACAGAGGGTCGACACGATTGTGTTTATATCAAATTTATAGGTTTTTTATGTTTTGCTATCTTTGCACACTTAAACCAATTTTTTTTACAAAAAAACACTTCCGTCCCTCCTCGCCGCTGTGTATTGACATAGTTGCAGCGATGATGTGCTTGTATACCCACATGATTGCTGCAGCCAATCACTGGTCTCAGTGGGCATATGGCACAGGATCGCTGAGGCCAGTGCTTGGCTGTAGCGATCACCTTTGTATATGGCACGTCATCACTGTACCTATGTCAATACACAGTGGCAGGGAGCAACGGAGCGTTGGCGCTGGATTGATGGGGATCTGTGAGGTAAATAATGGCTCTTTTTTTTTGCACCCCTCCTCCATTGGCCAATTTTTTTAAATAACTAGGAAAACCCCTTCATGCATATTTATCTTATATAATGGGTCGTTATGGATGCAGCAATGCCAATTTTGTAAGCTTTTGTTTTTTCTTTTTTTTTCTTTTTCCCATAATAAAGCATTTTGTAAGGGAAAACACTTTTTTTTTTTTTAAAGAGGCTCTGTCACCACATTATAAGTGTCCTATCTCCTACATAACATGATCGGCGCTGTAATGTAGATAACAGCAGTGCTTTTTATTTTGAAAAACAATCAATTTTGAGCAAGTTATGCACAATTTTAGATTTATGCTAGTTAGTTTCTTAATAGACAACTGGGCATGTTTTTGCTTTTTTACCAACTGGGCGTTGTACAGGGAAGTGTATGACGCTGACCAATCAGCGTCATACACTTCTCTCCATTCATTTTTAGCAGTACTCACAACACAGTGTGATCTCGCGAGATCACTCTGTGCAGTCACATTCTCCCAAATTAACTTTACCGAAGTGTCTTGGGAGTGAATAGACATCACTTCCAGCCAGGATGCGATGTCTATTCAAACTTCCAACACTTGGTCAGCGTAATACACTTCTCTTTACAACGCCCAGTTGGTAAAAAAGGAAAAACACGCCCAGTTGTCTATTAAGAAACTAATAAGCATAAATCTAAATGTCACGTTGGGTTCTTGGACCCACTGGGACGTACCGCCTTGGCGGTATGGCAGCTGGCCTACAGGGTGCAGGTTAAAGTCTATAGTGTGTATAGGGTACCTGTGGCAGCTCGGACAGTAGCAAAACAGGCTCGGCTGGGACTGGGCAGCAGGTAGACGTCAGGTGTGGTGAAGCAGGACAGGCGTGGATCCGGCACAGCACGACTTCAGCTCAGCAAGGCACTAGACCAGGATAACACGGGACACAGGATACAGGAGTGGGGAACACTGGGAACTGAGAAACACTAGGAGACCATTTGCATAGACAAACTTAGGGTACAACATCAACGCTCAGGTGTGGGAGGAAGGGGCTGACCCCTTCTTATAGTCCAGGGTACTATGGCCAAATTAATCATTAAAGTCCGGTGCGCGCGCTGCCCCTTTAAGAGCGGGTACGAGCATGCGCGCGCACCCTACGGGACCCGGCCGAGGTGAGCGGAAGTGAGCGCTGGCGTCTCCTGAGGAGGAGACTGGGGCCAGCGCTCGCAGATCCATGGCTGAAGGCGTCAGGAGGTGAGTGAGCCTGACAGCCCGCGGCCATGGGCATGACACTAAAATTGTGCATAATTTGCTCAAAATTAATCGTTTTTCAAAATAAAAACCCCTGCTGTAATCTACATTACAGCGCCGATCACATTATGTAGGAGATAGGGCACTTATAATGTGGTGACAGAGCCTCTTTAATATTATTTGTTATCATCTCCTATTCTGGTTATTAGAGATGGGTGGAGGGAGATGGTCTTCTGTATAATACACCCAGGTACCTGCAAGTGATGGTGCAGGGATAGCTCCTGTGCCTGCCAAATCGCTGTCACATACTATTACGTCAGTTCACAGATTGTATAGTTCCAACAACGTAATTGTACTTCATAGGGCGAGAAGGGGTTAACAATTATTTCAGGGACTTAGGCTGGATGCTTAGGGCAAGGAACTCAAATGTAGTTTTTTTCTGAAAATCTACCTGTACCACAAGCCGCACCAGAGAGGCAGTGAGAGATTAGGGAGGCAAATAAGTGGCTCAAGACTTGGTGTAGGAAGGAGGGTTTTTTTTTGTTTTTTTTAGAACTTGGCCGGCTTTTCTGTTGGCTACAGGTTCTAAAGTAGGGATGGGCTGCACTGGAACGGGGAGGGTGCAACAGTGTTAGGAGAAAAGATGGCTAGGAGTTTGGAGGAGTGTTTACATGTGGGATTTGGGGAGGGCAATTATAGTACATGAGGGGAAGACAGTGCAGATAGTGAGCTGGGATTGAGTAATGAAAATGGGGGTGGAATAGAGAGAAGGGTTAATAGGAATAAGAACAAAAGCAATACAGATAAACATATAAAGTGCATGTATACAAATGCCAGAAGCCTCAATAACAAGATTGAGGAATTAGAATTGATAATGCTGGAGGAGAATAGTGACATGGTGGAGATAAGTGAGACATGACTGGAAGATAGTTATGACTGGGCAGTGAACAGGGTTACAGTTTGTTGAGAAATGATCATACTAATAAGGAAGAGTAATAAAATACAGATAGATTTTTGTTATAAGTCTCCAAGTATATTGGAAGCAGCAGAAAATCTACTAATAAAGCACATAGATTAGGGATGCACGATGCATTGAAATATTGATGCTGTGCGGGGGCAAACGGTCCAATACCGTCAATTTATGTATTTCGATACCAAGCTGTGCTGCCGCACAGTCTAAAGCGCCCGTTCTTTTCTTACAGTGACCCTTTCCCTGCCCCTTTCTCACATTCTCAGATTATCATTGGTGGCAGTAGAGAAAGGAAGGAGGAGCATTCCTCCCTCCTACTGTGGCGGCCCGCTTATCATTAATGCTGTCCGCATCACAGTAGGGGGGACGAACGCTCCTCCTTCCATTCTCCCCTGCCACCAATGATAATCTGAGAATGTGAGAAAGGGGCAGGGAGGGGACTGTCACGTGCGGCACAGGTTTCCTGATGACGTGCCTTTGTCGCTCACGCTGCAGTGAAGTGATGGATCGGCCCCAGGCAGGTATTACAGCAGGGCACAAGCTTGAAATAAAGGCATCCAGCATTGAGGAACATTGTAGTTAATATGACCCACATTAACCCCAATGTTGCCATTGTGTGAGGGAAATTATGAAGTCACTTATTATTAATGTGAGGCACATGGTGTTATGAATTTAGTACCTCCATGTGCCTCACATTAACAGTAATTAACCCCATCATGTACCTCACACATTAACTCAATGTTGCCCATTACAACTGTGAGCGAGGTACTTGATGGGATCCCTTATTTTAATGATTATAATGGGCACCATCGGGTTAATGTGTGAAGGAAATTATGTGGTTAATTCCATTGGCTGTATTCGGTGCGTGAGATACAGACCGCATGTCACCCGCTTTTCCTGGATCCAACATAGTTCAGAAAGCCGGGGTCCCAGCATTATAGTCATCCATGATGCCGTGAGTCACTGCCTCCCCGCGGGAATACTGTCCTGTAGTGTAATCATGTTTTCAGTACGGGAGCACGGCTTTCTGAACTATGTTGGATCCAAGAAAAGCGGGTGACATACAGTCTGTACCTCACGCACCAAACACAGCCATGTGAATTAACCACATCATTTCCGTCACACATTAACTTAATGAGGCCCACTATAATCATTATAGTAAGTGATCACATCGAGTACCTCGCTCACAGTTGTAATGGGCAACATTGGGTTAATGTGAGGTACAAGATGGGGTTAATTACCATTAATTTGAGACATATGGAGGTTCAAAATTCATAACACCATGTGCCTCACATCAGAAAATGGAAGGGCTTTATATTTTCGAGTTTTTTTTTTATTCTTGCCAAAGTATTGTTTTGGTATCAAGTATCGCAATACTACTCTAAGTGTCGGTATCGAAATCCAAACTCTGGTATCGTGACAACCCTAAAATAGATGAAGCAGAAAACCATAATGAAGTCATTATTATGGGGGACTATAACTACCCTGGTATAAACTGGAAGGCAGAAACCTGAAGGTCCAAGAAAGGGCCTCATTTTAACAAATAGACTGAACAGGATAAGCTAAGTAATAGTGACCACAACATGATAAGTTTTCATTGATCCTTTACCAAGATGTTTAGTAGAAGAGCTATAAAAATCACTTAACTTCAGGAAGGCCAATTTTCATCTGCTAAGAGATGATCTTAGTAAAATAAACTGGGAAAATGTCCTCAAAATTAAAAGTATACAATATAAATTTGACATAATTAAAAGCATATTAATTAGGTCCTGTGTAAGATATATACTGTACCTTGTGGGAATAAACCAGTTAGAAATAGGAGGAAACCGATGGTGGTTGAATAAAACTGTAAGGGGGCAATGAAAGACAAAAAGAAAGCGTTTACAATACTAAAGCAAGGCATTAAATAATTACAAAGAAAAAAATACGGGGAGACGTGCTGCCGACAACGATAATAGTTTTTCATTTTTAAAACTTCATAATCAGCAGATGAACAAGGGTTTGCCCGATAATTGGCTCCTGTAAAAGGGCCTTAAGCCTCTATAAAGTAACCAACACAGAGAAAGAGGATAATATAATATTGTAAAGTAATTTGGGAAAGCTGGAGGCATCGGCAGAAAATGGCAAATTAAGTTTAATGTAGATAAATGTAAAGTTATGCACTTGGGCCGAGAAAACATATTTACAATTACGTATTAAATAGTAACACTGGGTAAAATTGACACTGAAAGGGGCTTGGGGATATTCGTGTACAGTAAACTTATCTATAGCAGTCAGTGTCAGGCAGCTGTTACCAAGACAAAAAAAAACATGCATCAAAAGAGGCATAGATGTACATGAAAAGAAAATAGATTTGCCTCTGCACAAAGTACTAGTCAGGCCACAAATAGAATACTTTGCACAATTTTGGGCACCTGTGCATGGAAAGGACACAAATGAACTGGAGGGGGTGCAGAAGGAATGGGAGGCTTGCAGTACCAAGAAAGATTATGAAACCTGGGGTTATTCAGTTTGGAAAAAAGACGGCTTAGGGTGCGATCTAAAAACTACGTACAAATATATCAATCTAAAAGAGAGAACAGAAAACACGGCACCACATGTTGCAGATCACAAAACTATAGAGGAACAAAAAGGACGCAGATAAGATGATAACTGCGTCATCTGGCCTGATGAAGACGCCTGTTCAGCGTTGAAACGCATATCCTTTACAATAAAGCCACAATTATTTCTACTTATATGGTCCCTTCTTGATGGTAGCAGCGCTCCACTGTGGTTCTTTTTTCAACATATCTGACCTTCAAATATATAAATGGACAGTACAAAGAGCTGTCTAATGATCTTTTTATACCTGGGTCTGTAACCCTGCCAAGGAGAATCCACTACAGAAAGGGGAAAGAAGAAGATTTCACCATCATCATAAATGCGATTTTTTTGTTGTTGTAAGAACAGTAAGACTATGGAACTCTTTGTCACAGGATGTTGTGATAGTTGATTTGTTGGGCAAGTTGGGCCTGGATGTCTTTCTTGAAAGATATATAACAAGTTATACTTGTTAGATTACAGTAAATGGGTCATTGATCCAGGGATTTATTTGTATTGCTATATTTGTAGTCGGAAAGGAATTTTTCCTCCTAATATGAGGCATTTGCCTCATAGGTTTTTTTTCCCCTTCCTGTGTATTAGCACTTTAGAGTTATAGGTTTGACTTGATGAACCTGTGTCTTCTTTCAACTTTATCAACTATGTATTGTGTGGACATGCATGGGAGTATTTAGGCATTGTATGGCCATATTAGAATAGAAGTGTTTTAAGGGCATTACATGGTGGTATAATTTGAAAATTGTATGGAAATACTATTGAGACATTGTATAGCGGTATTCTTTTATACATGCAGCCTTTGAAATGACATGTCTAAAAACCGAGCGGGGGAGGGGGACTCTGCTTCGCTTATTGCCCATAGCCCCATTTCCTATAAACCCAGACCTGCCTCTGAGATAAGCGTCACCAGATGTAACTAGAAGCTGTCTATGCCTCCTGCCAGTTCAGCTGGTGATAGTAACATGTTGGAGGTAATGGCTGTCAGACAGACAATTAAATTTCTATGACCCGCTTTACACTAAGACGAAGCATCAGAGCACGGCAGAACCCAGGTGAGTTATATCCTGTGTCGGAATTCTTGCACAATAAAGGGTATATAAATCTGCGTTTTGAAGCCATTGAAACAAATGGCCGAGGTCACATGAGTGGTCGTGACACAGAAGTCTTTACTTCCACTTTTCTACCCTTTAACCCAATCCCTACAGGGCTATAGCACAGAAGATAAAAACAGGAATATATCAATTAATGTTGTTTTTCTTTTTTTTCCTCTTAACAAAACAAAGCAATAGTAATCCCCTCTCAATCAACAAAACCCAACATAATGAGAGATTTGGGCGGGGAACTCATTGCATGGAGAATCTGTAAAAGACTTAAGCCCTTGCAAAGCACCTTTTGTCTTTTCTTCATCCCTAATTACTACTTGTTAAAGCCATTGTGTCTTTGAGGAAGTGATGGGTATTACCTCAATAGGGACCACAGAAATGGGAAGAATAACTCATGGTCTTCAGTTTGTGGCTGGAATTATTGGCCCATGATGGACGATTCATCAACAAAACACAATTGCCTTGGTCCAATAAGGGGTTGAGAATTCATCTGCGGTGAAATCAAATGAATCTGTTCATACAAAATCCAAGATGTATATACATGCGTATTTATATCCACAGCAAATCATAGTAACCGGGCAATATGTGCATTATGTATATACAATAGTTTCAGGAACTGATGTTTTATGTATTAAAGAGGCAAATAACCGCTATATCTCCGTTAAATTCTTTACATCCCGGTGAGGTATTATATGTACTTGTTATGTATTAAAGATACTTGCCCCCTAAAATCAATAAACCTCCTCTTAAAGGGATTTTCCCATCAGGGACATTTATGGCATAAAATGTCAGATAGATGCGGGACCTCTGGGACAAGTACCTATCTCTAGAACGGGGCCCCCTAAACCCCATTCTATCTTTCTCTGTTCCCGCTGTGACCTGTAATTTCCGACCATGTAAGTAGAAAACAGCGTAGCTCGCTCAGCTACACTGTTTACAGAACTCCCATAGAAGTGAATAGCAGTTATGGAAACAGCAGAGCACGCGAGCTACGTTGCTTCCGTAACTGCCATTCACTTCCATGTGGATATGCCATAAATGTCCCTGATGAGAAAACCTATTTAATATAAATTGTTTGTCAAGTTGTTGTAAATTCTATTCAGTGGTTTCTTTTTTTTTAATGCTTTTGGAGAAGCAGGGCCACCTTTCCGTGACCCCAGCATGTCATATCTGCAATGTTCCCTTCTTCCCTGTTGATGCATAACTAGACAAATTTGCCATTCAGGATTCAGGAAAAGCTGGGTAACAATCCTGATATTAGTTGTCCATCATCCATCATTTCCAGAGGCAGATTTATCTTAGAAGAAATGTTTAACCCCTTCGCGCTCAGGTCAGTACTATTACGTCGCGCTAAGTACATCGTTCGCGCTCAGGTCAGTAATAGTACTGACCTGAGTAAACACGGCGCCATTTAATCCCGGCGCGTGCTTGAGCTGTGATAACTGCTGTTTCTGACAGCAGGCTATCACAGCTTAGTGTGCAGGGACCGATCGCGGTGGTCCCCGCCGATTAACCCCTTAGAAGCCGCATTCAATAGCGATCGCGGCTTCTTAGGGGTTAAGCTGCCATCGCCGGCCTGCTACACGATAGCGGGCCGTGATGGCTACTATGGCAACCAGAATCCTAACAATGGACTCTGGCTACGCCATCGACGGAAGCCTAGTGGGTCCCGACAAAATCAGGACCCACTATGCTTGCTGTCAGCGAACAGCTGACAGCTCTAATACACTGAACTACGTATGTAGTGCAGTGTATTAGAATAGCGATCAGAGCCTCCTGCCCTCATGTCCCCTAGTGGAACAAAGTAAAAAAAGTGTGAAAAAGTTAAAAAAAAGTTGTGTAAAAATAAGAAAATAAAAGATTTAAAAGTAATAAAAGTAAAAGTCCCCCTTTTTCCCTTATCAGTTCTTTATTATTAATAAAAATATATAAATAAACAAATAAACTATACATAATTGGTATCGCCGCGTCCGTAACGGCCTGAACTACAAAACGATGTCGTTATTTATCCCGCGCGGTGAACGCCGTAAGAGAAAATAATAACAATCCGTACCACAATCAGAATTGTTTGGTCACTTCACCTCCCAAAAAATGGAATAAAAAGAGATCAAAAAGTCGCATGTACCTAAAAATGGTACTGATCGAAACTACAGTTCGTTACGCAAAAAATAAGTCATCGCACGACTTTCCTGATGGAAAAATAAAACAGTTATGGCTCTTAGAATAAGGTAACACAAAAAATAAATTATATTTTACAAAATGTATTTTATTGTGCAAACGCCATAAGACATAAAATAAAACTATAAACATAGGGTATCGCCGTAATCGTATCGCCCTGCAGAATAAAGTGAATGTGTCATTTATAGCGCACGGTGAACGCTGTAAAAAAAATGGAATAAAAAAACAATAGTAGAATTGCTGTTTTTTTAGTCACCACGCCACCTAAAATTAGAATAAAAACTGATCAAAAAGTCGCATGCACCCCAAGAAAACTACAATGGATTCCTCAAGGTCTCTAGTTTCCAAAAAGGGGTCACTTTTGGGGGGTTTCCACTGTTTTAGCACCACAAGACCTCTTCAAACCGGACATGGTGCCTAATAAATTAAATTAAATTAATTAAATGTCACCTCTACTTTGCTCTAAATTCCTGTGAAACACCTAAAGGGTTAATAAACTTTTTAAATGCTGTTGTGAATACTTTGAGGGGTCTAGTTTCTGAAATCGGGTGTTTGATAAGGGTGTCTAATATATGGGCCCCTCAAAGCAACTTCAGAACTGAGCTGGAAACTAAAAAATAAAATAAAAATGAGGCAATACTTCGCTTCTTACATTATACTCATAATGAGCCGTGCCCACCCCGAGATGACCCCAGTTTTGACCGTTTGTATAAACGGAGACCCCTATTAGACCATTTCAGTGCCCGGTTTTCCCAGCATTCACCCCCAAGAAGTGTATTTCTATAGATGAATCCCTGGTACATTTGAAAGGGAGGCTTCAATTCCGCGAGTACCTGCCGGGTAAGAGGGCAAGGTATGGCGTGAAGATGTATAAGCTGTGCGAGAGTGCATCAGGGTATACCTACAAATTTAGGATATATAAAGGGAAGGACACCAGTACTCAGCCCCCAGAATGCCCCCCCTTACTGGGAGTTAATACAAAAATTGTGTGGGATTTGGTGCACCCACTGCTGGACCAGGGTTACCACCTCTACCTGGATAATTTTTATACCAGCGTCCCACTCTTCAACTGCCTCGCTTCCAGAAGTCCTGCGGCATGTGGCACTGCTAGAAGAAACCTGAGAGGCCTCCCTAAGACTCTGCTTGGGCAAACACTCAGAAGGGGTGAGAGCAGGGCACATTCTAGCAGCAACATATTGTGTGTCAAGTACAAGACCAGGGAGATGCCACGCCAGTACCCATGTACCTGTACGAGGTACCAGTACAGGGACCCCCAAACTAGACTGCATCCTGGACTACAATAGGTACATGGGAGGGGTGGACTTGTCAGATCAAGTCCTGAAGCCTTACAGTACTTCTGGAAGCGGGGCCACAGGCATCGTACCAGGGCAACACTTTTTAGGAGAAGTTCCCCAAACTGGCAAGAAGGGAAAAAGTCAAATGAGGTGCAGAGTCTGCTATAAGAGGGGGATAAGGAAGGACACAATATATCAATTTGACACATGTCCCGAAAAACCAGAGCTCTGTATGAAAGAGTGTTTTAAAATTTATCATCCATCCCTTTATTTTTAATTTACCCCAGTTTTACTCGCTCTGATCCACTTCACACAGCTTACCACTCCTCATCTTTCCCCTCTGAGCACTGCTGTGTGCCTAGGCAGCTGATAACAGCCACATGTAGGGTATTGCCGTACCCGGGAGAGCCAACATTACAGTTTATGAGGTGTATATCTCCGGTGGCGCATGCTGGGCACAATATATCGGACACTGAATTGGCATATATGTATAGAAAATTGCAAATTTCACTCTGCACCAACTGCTGCACATTATCTTTTACACAGTACCTGTGGGGTCAAAATGCTCACTACACCTCTAGATGAATGTCTTAAGGGGTGTAGATTTTAAAACAGGGTCACTTCTTGGGTGTTTCAACTGTACTGGTACCTTAGGGGCTTCTGCGTACAAGACTTAGCACCAGAAAAGCTCCAGTAGGCCAAATGGTGGTCCTTTCCTTCTGAGCCCTGCCGTGTGCCCAGGCAGCTAATAACAGCCACATGTAGGGTATTGCCGCACCCGGGAGAGCCCACATTACAGTTTATGGGGTGTATGTCTCCGGTGGCACATGCTGGGCACAATATATCGGACACTGACATGGCATATATATATAGAAAATTGCAAATCTCACTCTGCACCATCTGCTGCGCATTATCTTTTACACAATACCTGTGGGGTCAAAATGCTCACTACACCTCTAGATGAATTCCTTAAGAGGTGTCGTTTTTAAAACGGGGTCACTTCTCGGGGGTTTCAACTGTACTGATACCTCAGGGGCTTCTGCACACATGACTTAGCACCAGAAAATTCCCAGTAGGCCACATGGTGGTCCTTTCCTTCTGAGCCCTCCCATGGGCCCAAACGGCAGTTTATCACCACAAATAGGGTATTGCCACACTCAGGACAAATTGGGCAACAAAATGCGGTATTTTATTCCTTGTGAAAATAAGAAATTTTGAGCCAAAACGACCTCTTATTGGAAAAAATATTTTTTTTTTTAATTCACAGCCCAATTCAAATAAATTCTGTGAAAAAACTGTGGGGTCTAAATGGTCACAACACCGATAAATAAATTCTTTGAGGGGTGTAGTTTCCAAAATGGGGTGACTTCTGGTGGGTTTCCATTGCTTTGATACCTTTGGGGCTCTGCAAATGCGACATGGCACCCGAAAACCAATCCAGCAAAATCTGGGCTCCAAAGAACACATAGCGCTCCTTTCCTTCTGAGGCCTCCCATTGGCCCAAACGGCAGTTTATCACCACAAATGGGGTATTGCCGCACTCAGGACAAATTGGGCAACAAATTGGGGTATTTTATTCCTTGTGAAAATAAGAAATTTTGAGCCAAAACTACCTCTTATTGTAAAAAATTAAATTTTTTTGAATTCACAGCCCAATTCAAATAAATTCTTTGAAAAAACTGTGGAGTCTAAATGGTCACAACACCCATAAATGAATTCCTTGAGGGGTGTAGTTTCCAAAATGGGGTCACTTCTGGTGTGTTTCCATTGCTTTGATACCTTTGGGGCTCTGCAAATGCGACATGGCACCCGAAAACCAATCCAGCAAAATCTGGGCTCCAAAGAACACATAGCGCTCCTTTCCTTCTAATACCTCCCATGGGCCCAAACGGCAGTTTATGGCCACAAATAGGGTATTGCCGCACTCAGGACAAATTTGGCAACAAAATGGGGTATTTTATTCGTTGTGAAAATAAGACATTTTGAGCCAAAACTACATCTTATTGGAAAAAAGTTTTTTTTTTTAAATTCACAGCCCAATTCAAATAAGTTCTGTGAAAAAAACTGTGGGGTCTAAATGGTCACAACACCCATAAATAAATTCCTTGAGGGGTTTTGTTTCCAAAATGGGGTCACTTTTGGTGGGTTTCAATTGCTTTGATACCTCTGAGGCTCTGCAAATGCGACATGGCACCCGAAAACCAATCCAGCAAAATCTGGACTCCTAAGAACACATAGCGCTCCTTTCCTTCTGAGGCCTCCCATGGGCCCAAACAGCAGTTTATCACCACAAATGGGGTATTGCCGCACTCAGGACAAATTGGGCAACAAAATGGGGCATTTTGTTCCCTGTGAAAATAAGAAATTCTGATCAAAAATGACATCTTATTGGAAAAATTGTCATTCTTTTAATTTCACAGCCCAATTCAAATACGCGCTGTGAAAAAACTATGGGGTCAAAATGGTAACAATAACCATAAATTAATTCCTTGAGGGGTGCAGTTTCCAAAATGGGGTCAGCTTTGGGGGATTCCTACTGTTTTGGCACCTCAACACCTCTCCAAACCTGGCATGCTGCCTAAAATATATGCTAATAAAAAAGCACCACCAAAATGCACTAGGTGCTTCTTTGCTTCTGGGGCTTGTGTTTTAGTCCACGAGCGCACTAGAGCCACATGTGGGACATTTCTAAAAACTGAAGAATCTGGACAATACATATTTAGTTGTGTTTCTCTGGTAAAACCTTCTTTGTTACAGAAAAAAATTAGAATAAAATTGAAATTCAGAAAGAAAAATGAAATTTGCAAATTTCACCTCCACTTTGCTTTAATTCCTGTGAAATGCCTGAAGGGTTAAAAAACTTTCTAAATGCTGTTTTGAATACTTTGAGGGGTCTAGTTTTTAAAATGGGGTGCTTTATGGGGGTTTCTAATACATAGGCCCCTCAAAGCCACTTCAGAACTCAAGAGGTACCTTAAAAAAAAGGCTTTTGAAATTTTCTTAAAAATATGAGAAGTTGCTGTTTATGTTCTAAGCCTTGTAACGTCCAAGAAAAATAAAATAATGTTCAAAAAACGATGCCAATCTAAAGTAGACATATGGGAAATGTGAACTAGTAACTATTTTGGGTGGTATAACCATCTGTTTTTCAAGCAGATGCATTTAAATTTTGAAAAATGATATTTTTTCTAAATTTTCTCTAAATTTTGCAATTTTTCTCAAATAAAGACTGAATATATCGACCAAATTTTACCACGAACATGAAGCCCAAAGTATCACGAGAAAACAATCTCGGAATCGCTTGGATAGGTTTAAGCATTCCGACGTTATTACCACATAAAGTGAAATATGTCAGATTTGAAAAATGGGCTCTGAGCCTTAAGGCCAAAACTAGGCTGCGTCCTTAAGGGGTTAATAACTTGAGAGAAAAATACAACTCTAGAATTCTTTGAAGGTTTATTATTATTATTATTTCTGGATTAAATAAAAAAAATTTAAAGGAGTTTTGTGAGATCTGAGTGGATTACAGAACACCCCTTTACTTTACAGGACGCCCAAAAAAAGTAAAAATATTTTCAGTTAGCTCACAGTCTTCTTTCCTCCAGTCAGTGACATCACATCACGTCAGCCAATTATCCACATTCCGCGTTACAGCCATATGGGACGGAGGCCATATTTATGCAGCCCTTGCGCCACTTTTTCCAACATGTATGAATATGTGTACCAGACAGGGGCGTAACTAGGAAAGACTGGGCCCCATAGCAAACTTTTGACTGGGGCCCCCCCTCCCCTGGGTATCACACAACCCCCCCCTTGTAGATAGTGCCTCCCTGTAGATTCCGCCACACAGCGCACCCTGTAGATAGCACCATACAGCCCCCTGTAGATAACGCCATACAGCCACCCTGTAGATAACGCCATACAACCCCCTGTAGATAACTCCATACAGCCCCCCTGTAGATAACGCCATACAGCGCCCCTGTAGATAACGCCATACAGCCTCCCCTGTAGGTAACGCCATACAGTCACCAACCCCCCCCCCCCAAAAAAAAATGGCCTATAGTTTGTCCTACAAAAGAGATGTATCCCCTATCCACAGGATAGGGGATACATGTGTGATCGCTGGCAGCGATAAGGAGAACAGGGGACCGAAAGTCCCCCGAAGTTCTCCATGACAAATCTCGGACTTCCGGAGTCTGCGCAGTTCAATAAAAATGAAAGGAGCTGTAAAGGATCTGCCAGGCACAGCTTCGGGGTTAACTCCCAGAACTAATCAGTCAGCACCTGAGAATACATCCCTGAGACTGACTCCTGCTTCCACCATTCAGGCTGGCAGGCTTAGGAGTGGGAGAGCCTATCGTAACCTGGCCAGACTCAGCTAGCTCCCGCCCTCGGTCTATTTAAGCCTGCACTTCCTGTCCCTCGGTGCTTGTGATTCTTTCCTTGTGGTTTCCTGGCCCAGCTACAGCTCCTGCTATTTTTGATCCTGCTCCATACAGACCCTGGCTTACCGACTACTCTTCTGCTTTTCGTTTTGTACCTCGCACACTCCTGGCTTGACTCCGCTCGTTCACCACTCTGGTTGCTCACGGTGTTGCCGTGGGCAACGGCCCCTTTTCCTTGCTTGTGTTCCTTTGTATGTTTGTCGTGTTTGTCGTGCACTTACTGAGCGCAGGGACCGCCGCCCAGTTGTACCCCGTCGCCTAGGGCGGGTCGTTGCAAGTAGGCAGGGACAGAGTGGCGGGTAGATTAGGGCTCACTTGTCCGTCTCCCTACCCCCTGCCATTACAGGAGCGCTGATCACGCGTGCGCACAAGCGCGACCGGTGTGCAAGTAATTTTTATGGAGCTGCCGACAGACCCCGGAAGTCCGAGGTTTGTCATGGAGAACTTCGGGGGACTTTCGGTCCCCTGTTCTTATCGCTGCCAGCGATCACACATGTATCCCCTCTCCTGTGGAGAGGGGATGCATGTCTTTTGTCGGAACAAACCCTTCAGCGGCGTCGCGCTGTAGCAGCCATAGCAGCTGCTAGCGGAGCTTCCGGCTATGTGGGGGCCCGTGCCGGCGGGCGGCGCGGGCCCCCTCATGCTGCGGGACCCGTAGCAGCCGCTACAGCTGCTACAGCGGTAGTTACGCCACTGGCACCAGATCTTGGCCTGCCCCATATTCATCATATTTCTGAGCAAAGGCTCATGCATAGACCCTGAGGTGGCCTCAGGGTCCCAATGTTTCTGTATTCATTAGGAAACTGTATTCTCCCCTAAAATCAATGCTTCTAGGGGAGAATGTCTCTGTAATATATGATATGCGTTAAAACATGTCAAGATATATTTCTCACAGATTTTAAATGAATCCGTGAGGAAAAATTTGTCTTCCCCCTGCATAAATTCAAAGGCACACGGAAGTAGACAACAGCTCCCCATCCTGGAATCACAGCTTGCAGGTATATCAGAGAGAAACACAGAGTTGGTCTTCAGGGAAACACGCGTTAGATATAATTGTATTTGTGGTCCTCCAGGAGTCGGCAAATCTTTTTAAAAAACACTAAAAATTTAAGATTAAGAACATCTTCAAAATTTAAACTTGGATGTGCACGTCTAAGTTTTTTAGATGCTCTTAATAAACTTTGTACAAAGTACAAATATATCTGCACAGTTAGAAAATAGTCCCATAGAAGTCTATGGGTATCATATTATGGATCCATATGCGGCCGCGTACATGTGCTCTTTTTGTATTCCTGCTACTTCCCTAAATTGTAAACCTCGGTGAAATATGTCAGTGCTTTATATATAATAAAAATAATAATATACAGGACATCATATATGGTGTGTGGCTGGACCATTGTGTTTAATTTATACACACACACACGCACACACACACACGCACCTGGTAAAACATTTCCCCATTATTACAAATTGAATATCAACAAAATAACACTTTATCCCTTAGATACATTAACCAATAATTTTATATAGGGTTATGTGCTTTTTGTGCAAGTTTCTAAATCACTAAAATAGAACTCAATGAATTTACTGCCTTGAAAACTTACTATCAGAATGAAAAAAAATCACTGGAAAAAATCTGTTATTTATTCTACATGTTAATCTTCCTTTTCTTATGCCCTAAATTTGCTAAATCATTAACATCTCCTATGCATGCCGTAAGGAGAAACCTTATTTGATTAAGTGACTGGAAACGCACACTGGATCAGCCTTACAAAGCTATTTCTATTTTAATAGTGTATTAAAAATGGTACAGTCATATTTTTCAAATGATTTGTAGAAAATGTGATCTGCTAAATGATGCGATTCTTTTTCTCTGACCGGCATGATTTGAAATTAAAATATGAGGTTTCAAAAGTGCTTCCATTGATCTATGAAGAAATATTATAATGGCTCACTAAAAGCTATTGCCAAGTGCAACCAATTTTCTTTTTCTTTTTTTTTTTTCCAATGGCCATTTGAAAAGCTTATTTTTCTATTTTATATTTGATAAGAGTTCTACAGTGCAAACAAAAAAATTGGGTGTCAGGGTACATCTTAACTCCTTAAGAAATAAGACAATTTTGGCGATCACAACCACAGAAAGTTTTTCGTTTTTGCCTTTACGTACTCTGTCAGCCATAACATTTTAATTTTTATATCTACATAGCTGTTTGAAGCTGTGATTTTTTTTGGAGAAATCATTTTGGAGCACATATTAACATGAACTATTTATAATGGCTAAATGCATGAAAAATGCATTTCCACCATCGGTTTCTTTTTTTTTAAGCCATTTACCGTAACTGACAAAATACCTTTAATGTATAGTATGTGTGATGATGAGTTTAGAGATACTGTGTGATAATGTGTGCATATTCTACCCTAGAAGCATTGCTTCTCTGTATACTTGTACATGCACTAAGGCTATTCAGCTCCCATGGCCAATTTTTTTTTAACTCTATAAAGTAGCTGAGAGGGGCCAAGGACCGTGCCAATTCCTGTAATTTCACAAATAACAGCCTTCAAAGTATAGAGGGTATCCAGGTCAGTAACACCTCGACTAAGGAATAATTCATGCTTGTGCAAAGTCAGAACCTAAAATCAAAAACATTAAGAACATCAGGCTAAAAATCAGAAAATAATAAAACATTTTGTTTACTCAGGTAAGGTGATAACTTGCCTTGATGAAGACATCTGACTTTTTAAGGGTCTGAAAAAAAGTTATTGCCTCAAAACGCGTTACGCAAATAAATGAATGTTCACGTCATGGTGGACGAACTCTACATTCACCGATATGTACACCCTTAATAGATGTGTTTGACATTTAGTGTTTTCACACTTTAAGAGATAAATCTTAGTCTAAACACCACACACAAATTTATGGACTGACCCAAATTAGTGGTAATTTTACACTGTACAAGACTAGAGCTGCAGAGAGGTAAAGGTAGGACCATGTGTGACACTTTTGTGAAGCCCAATTTACTTTACAAATTGTATTCATTTAGGTTGGATGTAAACCATGTATTTACTTTATTCAGCTAGGTTCGGTTAGTACGAATGGAAAACTGTGAACGATGGGCAAATGGATTACTAAAAATGGCCTATTGCAGCAAGAATCTGGCCCAGTGCATTGTTTTTGTACACATTATCTAAACTGATTGGACATCAGATGTTAGTTTTAGTTTGTTTTTCAATTGGTTTTCAGTAGTCCGGTTCTAAACCAGGATCAAAAGACATAGGGGCAGATTAACTAATACGACCTTAAATTTAGACAGTTTAGAATAAGAGTAGATGTGCCAATTTTATTACAAGCGGCATATATTGGACGACAAATTTGGCGCATCTTTAGACACTATTTATACCACCACGTGTCGAACTTACACAAGACTTTTTTGCGTCAAAACTTTGGCGCAATTTGGTGTATCTTAAACAACGCCCCCTTTTCCACTAAACCATGCCCCCCTTGTTTAAAAAAGTGTCTAGGACACTTTATAAATGTGGCTCACATCATGTGCGCCAAAATTGGGACTCAATTTAAGCCAGAATTGATACACATTTTGATTAATAAATCTACCCCATAGTATAGTGCTAAGATAAGTATAAAACTTTTCTTTATACTTCCTCCTACTTTCAGGATCTATCTCTAAAAAACAACAGGAACAAGAAAACTGACTGTGACACTAATGCAAATTTATATATTTTTAGGCATCCACAAATGCACAGCAAATACAGGTGTGCCTTAAAGTCTTATGGTGATCTAAGTACGGTTCAGTAGAACCGTGGAAGTCCAAGTGACGGGTGTTGTAAAACAGGCACTTAAATGTAAACTGGCCTTAGAAGGTGTTTATGTGAATGAGCCAAACAGCATTCATCTCACTGCTCATAAAGAAACAACTGAATTTTGAGAACAATTCAATAAGGATCCATTGGCGTCTGAGCTTTTCAACTCTTTATTATAAAAATAAATGGGAAAATAATATGCAGGTCCAATTTCCATTGGCCACATTAGGACAGTTGAATTTTACTGTAAATGCCCCTTTAGCTTAGCAGTTTAATGGTCTGCAGTCTGCAGCTATTGATTTTCCACTAGAATATCCTGAACTATAGATCATAGAACAAGTGTACCTCTGACCCTTATTGTGTATTAAATAAGCAGCAGATGGTTATTAGTCACCGAGTGAAGGTATTCAAGCTGTCTACCATACTCCATTTTTTTTCTACTTCTTCTGTGTCATGGGGCCATGCCATCAGTTCATATACTATCCCATAGAATTCACATATGTTAATAGGCCCCCATGGTGTAGGAGTGTTATCAACCATAAACGCCTTTTTCTGAGGCTACACCATACTTTATGTGTTCATTTAATGACAATACTATTATACAAATTTGATTGATTATTCTATAACTGTTTTTCTTGATATAACCAGACTCATGTGCACTAAGACACATAGAAAAACATTAAAGGTTATGTAGCTACAGTGGTATTTGTGTGTTTTGTGTGATACTTGTTTTTATTATGACGCTCATACAATACTGCCATGACATGACTAAATATTACCAATATACAACAGGCAGGTAAATACTGTTCTGGTAAAGCGTAGTCAGAGAATAAACAACAATTAGTTCCAAGAACTTACGGCGTGGCCTGCTCTGATAGTAGTCATTCACTTTCACCATCTCTTCTATCAGGCCCAGACAGGTATAAATAAATAAATAAATGAAAGAAACACACACGGCGCCACATAGTGTGAGTAAGCCCAAAATGACAGTCAATTGATGACGAATGGATGCTTACCACAGAAGGGTAGATCAATCGCTTTAAGACAGGTGAATAGCAGTGAGTGCTGCTGCCGAAATCCCAAATGGTCACGCCAATAGGCCCCCGTGCAAAGTAAAGAAGTATTCGGGAAAAACGGGATCGTGTACGGCGCTGCTACTCAATAATGATGCATGAGTTATTATATGATGTTTATTTAATGAAGGCTACGCGTTTCAATGCCGCACCGGCATCTTCCTCAGGCCATATCAATATATATCATATATGGCCTGAGGAAGATGCCGGTGCGGCATTGAAACGCGTAGCCTTCATTAAATAAACATCATATAATAACTCATGCATCATTATTGAGTAGCAGCGCCGTACACGATCCCATTTTTCACGAATACTTCCAGACAGGTATAAAGGTATTATTCAGCTATAATGCACCTCTGCAGAGTTTGCTGCCCAGGCTTCTCACTTTTACAACACATACCTCCCAAGACAGCCACAGATTGCCCCCAGGAAAGCCACAATGCCCCTATGCTAGTCATTATGCCCCCATGACAACCACTATGCCCTTCATGCAAACCAAAATGACCCCCTTGTCAGCTACAGTGCACAATGCCAGCCACAATGTCCCCCCTCTTGCATACGTCAAGCCCCCGCTTGCCTCTTGTGGGTTAGCTTCTGTCTGACATGGGACAATTGGGTGACAAAAAAGAGTTTTTAAAATGGTTTAGTATTTCCACCTCCTTTTTCAATTCTTAGGCCTACTTCACACATGAATACTTTAGTGTACTACAAAGAGCTATAAAAAAAAACACTTAAAAAAATCGGAACAAAGCCTGATGTAGTGTTTGTTAAAATGAAGGTCTCTGGGTGTAAATCTTCCTAGAAAAATGTTACATGCTAGCATTCTGTGTTTTTTTTAAACAACCCGCATAGTCAAATACTAGCAAATGAAAACGGTTGAAACAAACACTAAAACCACGACAAAAACCTGACCTAAACGTTGTGTGTGAATTCAGCCTTAAAAAAATCATAAAGTAATATAAAATGAAACGGACGTTTTTCAATGTTTCTTTTATTTTATTTATTTTATATTTTTGGTTGTCAAATTGCTAAATTCAGTGGGAAGTATTAACATATCCAATTTTTTAAACTTCTCACAAAGTCTGTAAGTAAATGATCCCTTATGTCAAGATAATTCCTGAAATTTTTGTTTTTTTAAACCAGGTGTGTAGCTATAGGGGGTGCAGCTGTAGCAGTCAGGGCCCCTCTGTCACACACGAGGGGTATGTGGGGGGTTCGGTTATGAATTTTGCATTGGGGTCCAGAGGCTTCAAGTTACGCCTCTTATTTGAACAAAAGTTCCATCAAGTTGTAATGTTCTTGTATGAAAGAGTATTATTAGAAGACAGAAGTGCCGACTATAAGACATATTACATTGTTCTGAATATTTAATAGAATTTAGTAAAACAGGCTAAAAGGCCTGAGGTCTCGAAAACTGCTCACACAGTCAATATTTCTATCAGTTTTAATTTTCTGCTTGCGTTTGCATCTCACACAGGAAATGTGTTAATCCAGAATTTTCCTTTTAATGTTCTTAGGGATACTGATGTAACCTGTAAACCTGGGGATGTTTTTGACGCTTGTTAGATGCTTCAATACTTTTTAATGAAAGTGAAAATTTGATGAGCAACGATTAAGGCTGAATTAAGGATTAAAAATAAAACCAAGTATCTCATGTTGATATAACATTTCTGCAGAATGTATTATTATGTGTTTGTGTATGCTTCGTTTGTATGAAAAAGTTCACTTTTTTCCGAATGTTTTTTTTCCAACCCTCTGTCTGTTCTGGACCTCTTTCCTGCCCACCTTCCCTGTTCTTATGATTCTGCGATTACTTATGTATACTAAAAAAACTGTCAGTGGCTCTGTGGAGGGGCAGGGCAGAGACAGTAAGTGGGCAGGGGCTCTGTCAGGGGACAAGGGGGAGAGACTAGGTATCAGCGTTCTGTGCTAAGCAAGCAGAAAGTGGCACGGGCAGGAGTAGCTCCAGGGGGGTATACACACCCTGACAAGGATACTGTTGAGCGGCGTGGGGAGACAGATGGGCAGGGGTCCTGTGGGAGGCCAATGGGAAAAGACTAGGTGTGTAGGGGGGCCACACAACAACTAAAAAAAATCATTGCACTGAAGCTGTTGCTGCTTTTAAACCACAAAGTAACTCACCAAGATTCAGGGCTGGCTGCTGCATAGACGCCACATTCACCTGCTTAAACACCAGACTAGATGACAAAATTAATTCAGACCCCCAACAAGATCCGTGAATTAATTCAGACAGCCGACCAGACTCCTACATTATTTCAGACTCCCAACCAGGCCTCAAAATTAATTCAGACTACAAACCCATAAATTCAGACCCCAGACACGAACCCTAAATTAATTTACACCCCCAATCAGACACCCAAATTAATACAGATCTGACCCTTAAATTAATTTACACCCCAGACCAAACTCTCTCCCCCTTAAAAATGAAGACCTCTTTGTATTTACTGCTCCCGGGTCTTCTTGCCTCCAGTTCCCACCAGGCGCCTCTTCTCTTCTGGGAGCTGCTTCATATCTGGCGCTTGACAATCCTGACACTAGGGCCAGAATGTTTTATGAACATAATGTAATGATACTGGTCAGTGTCAGTCTTGTGAAGCAGGGTCCTGCAATATAATGTGACCAATTTCTTTCTCTAAATTAACATGATCAGTGGGAATAATTTTATATGGGCAGTGGCGTGGGTGGAGAGGGAATGGACAGCGGCGGTGGGTGGGCTTCTTATTTTTATTTTTGTGGACAGGCCCCTGATGGGCTCCATGCACTCTAAAAAAAAGACTCTACTATGACTAAAATCTTTCAGGTGTTGCCCAATCAGGAGAGCCCATTTTCATACGCCTTATAGGGTCGCAAACTCGTGACCCTTCCCTATGAACCTGATCTGTAGAGAGCAGTTCCCACCCTGGTGGGCTCAAAAAGATTTTGTAGCTTCCTCTGGCAATAACAGCTAGTTATCGTCTTAAGTATATTTTATGTTATGGCACCATCTGGAAGGTCCAACTGTTTATGAGGTTTAGTGCATAAATAAATATGACATTTCTTATGACATACAGTATTTTGTTATGCAATTGTGCCTTTTTTCTGGCATTAAAAATGTCACACAAGCCTTAAGAATTGTCTTCTTTTAATGTGGTTAATGCGTCTGAGGGATACACTTGACATGCATGTTTACAGATTTCCATCAAATGTATGCCCCAGTTGCATGCAACTGTATACTTGCACATTGGTACTGCCAATGACTCCAATTTAAAAATAAATAAATAATAAATTATATTATATATATATTGCAAGATCTCCAAAATGTGCCTCTGCAACCCCCCAGTCCCCCCTGGAATGACTTGAAGTACTAATATGCTGAAATAAAATGCAAATTATAATCTTAATTCATGTAATCGAAGGTTTATGAAGTATTTTATGCAAGGATGACGGTGTCAAAAATAAATAGTAAAATTGTAATGCAAGGAGATATAGGCAAATCGCTTATATGGCCGCAAAGTTTATTTAATCGGTAGCCTGAGAACACTTAGAGAGTTCAGGAAAAATATAGCCCATGATAACCTTTGGTATTAAGTATTAATTGTCAAAGAAAATCTGACTGCATTGAAAGAAAACACAAGACAAATGCAATCATTAGGTGAAGCAGTGATTTATAATGGATGATATCTTAGCAAGTAAAATTGCAGGATTAAAGCACTCAGTGATCATTAGCCTGACAGGATGTCTGATACACATCTATTCTTAAAAAAATATTTTCCCTTTAAAAACAAAAAAATGCTTACAATTATTTGGCTTAAAAAACAAAATTTTTCAAAACAATCCAAAAAGCTTTGTACCACCATTTCTTAACAAATGATTCAATGAGTATTCTCCATTCTGCTACAGCAAGATGAACTGAATTCAAACAAATATTCTCTTTTCCCATAAGCCTCAGTAATTCTATTTTAATTATCCTGTGGGATAAAACAGAATCAAACACTTCACAGTCAGCTCTGATTGTCACCTAAACTAGTTGTTAGAAATATAGATGTGTACTGTTTTCGCAATCACTGCCAACAGAGCCAAGCGAGGATGCAAATAAACAAGTGCGGCTGCTGTAATTAGTATTGTCTGAAAATCCTTCATATAATATAGCAGAGGAAATGAAAGCAAGGAAGTCCTAGCAAGGCGATGGCAATGCTGTAAAACTGGGCACCCTTGAAAGTATCTAGTAAAAGTCATTGCTCAAGACATAGGAATGAATCCAGAGGATGGGATGGTGTGTTTCAATATAAAGTACCACTTATTTGTAGGACGCAAAAAAACAAAAATGGCGACATAAATTTTGCAAGCCCGCCCACCCTCCAACTTGAAATACATGAAAATGTCTGTGGTTCCTTTAGACTAGGGCTTATCCAATGTTTTCTACCGCCATCTTACAAGGTAGAACATGATGATACCTAGGGCTCACCAGCGGTCAAAATGATAAAACACTGTCTACATCATTTTAATGGACTCCTGATCTGAATATAACCTTAAAATAAGCACAAAATGAAATTATACTGATAAACCAGAGAAAGTAATCCAGACACATAAATTAATGGTAAGTAAATTGCTTGTTTGGCCAAAAGCTATCTCCCTTGATTCCCAATTAAGCACTTATGCTCAGCCGAGTATGCAGGTTTATTTCAATGGTGATATGGAGACAAGCTGCTGCCCCTGCTGGACATCTATGGCAGTGGCTTATCTCTAAAAAGAATAAAAGTATAAATCCATGTTGAAATCCATAAAGCCCGTACCTCCGTGCTGTCAAGGGACAGTCAAGAGGCCCTAATCCATAAAGGTTACTATTGTATATTGAAACATTATAGAAGTTTCCAATTTACTTTCTCACCGTTTTCAAGATCTTTGCTTGTTGCTACTGAATATGAACCCTTATTGTTTACTTACAGAAATCTCCCTTTCTCCATGTTTTTTTCCTTTTTCTTACTTCTTCTTCTTCTTCAATTATCCTGTCACTGCAAATGCATCTGCCATTACTTATCATTTATTCTGCACAGACTACAATAAAGGTAATATACGTGAATAAATATAGTAAGTGAAATGGCCTAGATGTAAATGATGATATACAAGACCATTTTAGGCAGATGAAAGCAGTCTACAAACATACCAGAGACAAAAGTCAAAATCCCAAAAACCTCCTCTTAAGCATATATACACACACATACACTTTGTATATTATATACACATTTACATATATATGCAACGCAACATAATCTCCTCGACATTTCATTTTCCACATTCTAAATTCACCCTAGAGAACTCAGGTTTTCCTCCCATCAACTCTTCTACGTCTCATTTTCTTGGCAGTCGGCCTATGCATGGTGGGTTCTGTTTACCTTCTTAATGTAAAGCGCTAGGGAACTTTTCACAAAAAAAAAATGACATGCTAAGGATATGCCGAAACATTTTCAAATAAAAGCCAAGAGAAATGACCTGATGGCTTATTAATTGTTTAAGAGATGCTGTAATATTGCACTGCCTGTGTATACATATTGATTCCATCTGACATTGTGGAGCTGAGGACTGAAATCCGCGCCTCTTACCTCCATGTCTCTTGGGAAAACTATTTCCACTCCTAGTTTATTTTTTAAAATGATTTGGGAAGTCTTATTTCTTTTTTTTCTCTCCATATGAGCTCATGCTTGGAAGCCGTATACTTATTAACCACTTCCCAGAAACACACATAAACATTTAGAAAACATAAACTTACTGGATCTAATAGAATTCAACAGGATGCATAAAATAACCAGACAATTTCTTTTTATGTCATTAAATAATTTGTATTTCGTTTTAATAATTACCTGAGAAGAATAATTAAAAAAATAGTAAAAATGTGTTTGGAATCAATTTGTGTTAATTAGACATTTTATGGAATTCTATAATTGAATAGATGTATTCTTCAGTCATTGGCAATGAAAAAATTGATTAGCTCTAGAGAGATGAGCGCTTTTTCTTCATTAAAATCTTTTTTTTAATATTGGAATTGCATTTATTCCACACATCTTAAAACAGAAGTTGCGGTGACTTGTAATTGCTTTAAACTAAGCACATAAAGGGCCAGTGTACTTAACAAATGCAGAAAAAAATTGAGTTATTGCCCATAGCAACCAACCAGACCACTTCTTTAATTTTGTTACCTACATCTGCTCCACCTTTTCATCATACTAATCCTTACATATGAGGCCTGACATATCAAGTTCTCTCTTGGGTTGAACAGGCTTTTTTTTTTTAATGAATATATGGGGTACAAATATATAAGTTGGCAGCATGGTGACTTGACGGTTAGCACTGGGTTCCTGGCTTTAAATCCACTCAAGGGTAACTTCTGCATGGCGCCTGTATGTTATCACTGTGTTGACACCGGCGTGGGTTGCCTCTGGGCACTCCCATACAATTCTTAGCTGGATTTTTATGAAGTGTGTGTATGCAACTGTGAGCCCCATTGGGGACCGTGATTTGATGGTGACAATCTGTGTAAGGCACTGCAGAATAAATTGTCTATAGGAAATACATATTATTCATTATACTTTATTAGTTGTTTATTTTGTTCTTTGCCCATTGACAGATACTAAAAATGTCGATGTAATTGTGGACGCTGAATCATGGACTTGATTTAGATTCTTATCAATGATCATTGTTTATAACACTAAAGTACTAAATTCAATAATGACTTCTTTACAACAGCACATTCCATGTCCATTTCCCTTTCCGTACTTGTTTCTTTTTGTTGTTTTTTTTTTTGACGAACAGGGGAAAAGATTTTGATTCCAAGAGGGAAAAGGCAAAGGATTCCCTCATCATTTTACTGAAATCCAATCCTGTTTTTGGAAGAAAAAAAGATCAGAATGAAAAAAATATATAAACAACTCTCCTATGCAGAGTCCTAAATTTTGTACCTATTTTATTGAGATCAATTTATCTTTCAAATTATTACTGTTTTAGAAATCTTTTTTATATTTATCAATATATTCCATTAGATATTTTCAATTTACATTGTCCTTTTTTTTAAATTAAGTAATGAATCAGACTTAAAATATTATAGTTTATGTAAATTATATTATATACTGTATATAAATGAAGCCACTCTTTCTCCTGTCTATAATTTTCTCTACATAGGACATGCTGCAGTCTGCACTACTTGTCCGTCAGCAGGGTTCAATTAGATGTGTCCTCTCTTTCCCTTAGTAAAACAAACTGTTTACTTACATAACCACACTGTTTACCCCAGCCAGTTAGTGAGAGGGAGGCACAGGTCTTAAATTCACCAGCGAAAAAGGTCTTGGGATATAACAGGGGTCAAAAAATTTAACCCAAGCGAGGTGGGCCCAGTCTTCTAGTTTCAGTTAGAGGCTGTGGTATTTTTTACACAAATCAATGGACACATTATAGGATCAACCCAAACTCACTTGTTGTTCAAACAGCCCCGAAATGGGATCCGTCGCCCACTTTTGTTAGTCTGGTATTAAATTTTACTCTAGAGAATAAAGTCATAGTCATTTTTAATGGAGAGGGAATGCTTAGGTAATGTTACCAAGATGTAGGGATGTAAAAGCATCTTGGGTTTCTATATGAGGAAAGAAAAAGCGGACTGACTGCTATTAGGACGAGTGTAGGGGGGTTGGGGCAGTCCCAGGCTTCTCAGCAATACTGATCTACAGTGTAATATGAAAAGGAAGAATGTATGAAGTACAAAAGCTTTTTGCATCTTGTTTTCGAATATCAGAACACAACAGAATTAAGTATAAATCATGAATTAGAATATATATATAGATACGTATATATATATATATATATATATATATACATATATATATATATATATATATATATACATATATATGTATGTATCTATCTCTCTCTCTCTCTCTCTCTCTCTCTCTCTATATATATATATATATATATGAAGTGCTTTTAAATTATGGTCCACTAGTTTACTAGGGTGTAACAAACATTGGGACCTATGTTCTTGGGCTGAAGAGCTCACACTCCAAATGGAAACCTGAACAATTGCCTCCTGATTTTCTTTTCTCCCAATATAATGCTTTATCGATAATAGACCTGTGACACTGAAGGAGTAAAAGTCCATCATTCAAGACCTAAGGCTAGCCCATGATAGCACATTGCTTTCAGAATAAAACAGATTTCCGAACATATGCTAGGAGGCTTGTGAAAGCAGTTCCTTAAAGGTATAGAGAAGAAGACTCCTTGGTTCTCAAGAGGAAAGGCCAAAGGGCACATCATGTCAATGAGGGTCAAGGGGTTTCTTCAGCTAATTGAGTGTTCTTTTGCTTCCTTCACGAACATTAACCTTTAACCCTTTTCGACTACAGGGGACAGTCAGAGCAATGAATGGGTTAATCAAGACAAAAGAAATTTGTCCTTCTGTGATGATCATATCCTATCACTGGAAAGGAGACAATGATGACACTGACCATAAGGTACGCTCTCATAAACAAATGTTACGCTTTTTGTAGTACCATACCCACAGGACTTGCTATTCAATATCACTAGTTAGCTTGCTAATGGCTATCCCTATGCAGCACAGGTAACTTTTAGCAACGTGATAGCACACAATTGAGCAAACAAATACCATGAGCGATCATGTGTAAGATTAATATATCATCTTGAACGTCATCATTTTTTTAGTTCTTTCTTTTCCAATGTATGTCCCAATCCCCAATCAGAATTTCAACATATCAGTGAAAACAATGGTAGGATTCGGTCTATTAACCGGTGTATAGTAAACCTGCAGGATTCTTACATTTAAAAGGGGCTGTATTTCTGATTGGTGAAATAGCAGTAAAGCGAAGAACATTTGCCCATATTGCACTTAATCCTCTCAAATAGTTGTCGGTATTTCGCTGCCTCAGGCTAGTAAGCACATAGTACAAGAATACAAGGAGAGGGCAATGTGAAACAAGGACTATTACAGCTCGTTTCCTTTACAATACATTAATAATAAATACGCTTAGTAATTATAGTAAGATACATATGCTAAATGACTCGTTTTGTTTATAGATGAAAGGAAAATGTGTACAACTTTAATATGACAATATGACACAATGAAATAAAAATACAAATACCTCCTCTGTAACAGCAACACATATTATATCTATATCACATTTTAGAAATGTTTCAATTGTGCGTTTTTTTTCATATGCTTTTTATGTTAAAACTATAATCTAAAGTTTGCATGAATACCCCCTATGAGCATGTATATTACTAATATTTCCATAGCTAAAGGAATCCTATTCCTTTACATTATGTCGAGGAGTTACTAGTTCCCTGTTATATTATTTGAAGTGGCTCCAAATGTGCAACTTCACTTGAACGACTCTTCATAATGAAATCACTTGATTTATGTATCCATGGGCTGTCAGGTAAGGAAAAGGGAGACAGGATCTCTGCCTCTCCTACCTATCTATACTATCCGATCATAATCACCAATAGATAAAAGGCCATCTGGTATTGGATCATGCTATATATCAAACTATAACTATATTAAGGTTCCTCCACAATTCAGAGCCAATGTTATGCTAGAAATACACCGTATGCGACGCTACATTCAGTTACGGAATAGTTTGAAATGGTAATGTCAAACATATAAAAAGACATATGTAACTGCGTGCCTATACATGCCATTGACTTCTATTTTTATTTTTCAATCCAAAAAGTGTAATAATTGCACTGAAAAACACAGTTGGAGCTGCAGGATCCCAGCGTATCCTAGCCAATTGTATACAAGACACCCTTTTGGCATATATTGGCCCATTAAAGTCTATCGGCCCGTCAACCAATACATCAGGAAATTTCCCGGTGTTGTGATGATTCAAGCCTAGATCAATGGAGACATTCACACATCCATATGCTTTTATTGTATTTTACTTGTATTTCCATACGGTCCCCATTTATCAATACACAGCATGCTACATCAGATGTCAAATGACGCCCATAATCTCCCAATAGAAATCAATGGATCCTGGAAAAAGTGATTTCTAATACAAATGCATATTTTAATTTCATATGACAGACATGACAAATCCTTTTAAGTTTTATGGGCTAAAAACTGAGGGTAAAGTACAACAATTTGTAACAGTCTTCATATTGTTAATTTTTTTATTATTTGCTTATCATTTTTTTTTTTCCATTTAGATCAGTTGCAGAGAAAAATAAAAGAAAACAAACATGCAATAAATTTTTAAAAAAAAAAGCAAGTGTGATCCAGGCCCAAGCAATTTACTAGAATTGAGCCATTTTATATGAGCAATTGGATTGTTGAATGGCCCATAATTTATCATGCAATTTTCCATGCTTCCTAGTTTAGGAATCACCATGCCGTTCTAGCTGCTTATTTAATCTCCTAGGTCACATGGTGTAGGCAATCCATTATTTCAATTCAGTGATGTCACTAGTGGGCCACTTGGCTCCTCTTAATCTGTGTAATTAAGGATGAGATTTGCCGTGTGTCATTGTGCTTGTGTTGTCAGTTTATGTCGGCATTTACGATCCAAAGCAAATCGTAGACAAATTGTGTTAAGTACCAGGTTTATTGGACTCAATCAGTAAATCCAAAAAGATAACCTGTCAGTTTCCTGTGAAAATGAACCTGAGGTTTTGTGAGTGTTAGATATTGCCTTGGGGATGTCATTGGTGGTTACACAGCATCAGTGACTATGAAATTGTATGAAAGAGAAGCAGCTTTACAAATGAATAGATTTTAGGCTTCGCCGTGACTTCCCTAGAAAGCCTATCGATGACTTTGCAGTTTCCTACTTGCTTTTAGCATTACATAATCTGTTTGACAGATCTCCAGACCATCCACAGTGACTATGGCTGTAGGTCAGTCACAATCAAAACAGATCACAAGCATCTGATATATAATAAATGTGTAATGTGGACCACAAGGATTGTCACAAAATCAGCATTGCCTGAGACTACCGCATATTGCAGCAAGATCAGAGGATTTTACATATGAATAAAGGATATCAAGGGAAATTAGATGTTGAGTTCCATATTGTAACAATGTGGCCCTCAAAGCGCCTGAGCTACATCTGGGTAGAATTTGCTTGTTCTCCGTGTGTTTGCTTGGGTTTCCTTAAACCCTCCAGAATAATGGTTGGATGAACATGTGATGTTGGTGGTTTATAAATAACAAATGTTCAAAGGAATTGGAGTTGAAAAAGTAAGTAAATTAATCACTTCCTTAGGCTAAGGTGACACCTGCAAACTTTTTGTGACTGTGGCAAGGTTGCCCACTACCTTGTTTCCCATAGGGTTGCATCACAGTTCTTGTAATCCTGTGCTTCTATCTTTTAGGGGTTCATTGTGGATAACTGTGCAACATACATGTCTAGGATCTGATCTAAAGATGTACAACTTTATCTACAAGAAAAATCCTTAGATTCATAATGGTGACTAGCCAGATAAAAAAAACAAAAAGGCATTACCCACAATCTTAGCAGCTAGCTCTGTACAGGCAAGTGTTATATTTAGTGTGTGTGTGTATATATATATATATATATATATATATGTACATATATACACACATGCACACATAGTTGAGTCACATTATTATGACCACCTCCTACTTTCAACGTCGGCAGCGCGTAGCCCATGAAGGAAGTGATGTATCGTGGGCTGGCTTGGTGGGTATATAAGGTGTGTGATAGGCTGTCTGAACACATATCACTCATGATTATTGGCTTATACAGCGCAGTTTGTGAACTGTTCGCGTGCTGCTGTGGTAAAAGTGTATTGTGAGTGGACAAATGGCACCATGGGGACTAACCGACGTGGAAACTGCAGAGCACCACATGCCACTGACGTGTGAGGTGAACGTCGGCAACGAAGGTGATTGAGGACCGAACGACATGCTACAGTGGAGCAGCTCACCGTGAAGATCAACCAGGGGACTACAGATGTGTGTCTAAAACGACAGTACAGTGAAGTCTACTGCGTATGGGGCTCTGAAGCAGACGGATGATCACTACTCCTGTGCTAACAAAGGTGCATCAGAAAAAAGGCTTCAATTTGCACTAAAGTATCGGAATTGGACCATCGATCATTGGCAAATGGCTGCCTTCTCCGATGAGTCACGTTTTCCCCTTCATCGAACAGATGGACATTGGCGTGTCAGGTGAGCACCATCAGAGAACAAACACCGTGCAACAAGCTGGTGGTGGCAGCGTTATGGTCTGGGGGTTTTTTAAATGGCATTCTCTGGGCCTACTCAACCATGTGGAAGGCAATCTGAACCGATTTGGGTATGAATCCATCGTTGCAGATCACGTCCACCCACACATGCTGTTTGTCTTCCCTGGGGCAGATGGAATCTTCCAGCAAGACAATGCGACATGTCACATGGCTTGAAATGTCCAACAGTGGTTGGTAGAGCACGACCAAGACTTCCAAGTTCTTCCCTGGCCACCTAATTCACCAGACTTGAACCCAATTAATCATCTGTGGGACCACCTCGATCGTCTTGTTCGCTCTATGGATTCTCCCCCACACGCCTTCCAGCAAATGTGGGATGCACTGCAGTCAGCACGGCTCCAGATACCGGAGACATCCTATTAGCACCTTGTTTGAGTCAGTCCCAGCCCGTCTAGCTGCTGTCCGTGCTGCACACGGCAATTACTTCGGATATTAGCTGGTGGTCATAATAATGTGACTCAACTGTGTATATATGTATATGATGAACCCTTTACATTTTTTTTACATTGTTATGTTGAGGCCTTCTGCTAAAATAAAGAAACATTCCAGTTTTTCCCCATCATTCTGCACTCAATACCCCATAATGTGAAAACAGAATGTTAGTAACTTTGCTCATTTATTGAAAAGGAAAAACGAATATATTGCGTTGACATAAGTATTCCGACCCTTTATACAGTACTTAGTTGTAGCCCCTTTGGTAGCAATAACAACCTCCAGTCTTCTTGGGTATGATGCCACAATATTTGCACACCTGGATTTGGGGATTAACTGCCATTCTTCTCTGCAAATCCTCTCAAGCTCTGTCAGGATGGATGGGGACCTAAGGTGGACAGCCATTTTTAGGTCTCACCAGAGATATTCGATTGAGTTCAAGTCAGGGCTCTACCTGGGCCATTCAAGGACATTCACAGTTGTCTATAAGCCACTCCTGTGTTGTCCTGGCTGTGTGCCTAGCGTCATTGTCTTATTGGAAGGTAAACCTTCAGCCCAGTGTGAGGTCCAGAGAACTCTAGATCAGGTTTTCATTAAGAATATCTCTGTACTTTGCTTTATTCATCTTTCCCTCAACCTTGACCATTCTCCCTGCCCTGCCGCTGATAAACACCCCCACAGCATGATGCAGCCACCACCATGCTTCACTGTGGGATGGTATTGGGCAGGTGATGAGCAGCACCTGGTTTCCTCCACACATGACACTTAGAATTGGGGCCAAAAAGTTCAATCTTGGTGTCATCAGACCACAGAATCTTTTTTCTCACAGTCTGAGAGTCCTTTAGGTGCTTTTTTGCAAACTCCAGGCAGGCTTTCATGTGTCTTTTACTGAGGAGAGGTTTCTTTCTGGCCACTCTGCCATAAGGCCCAGATTAGTGGAGTGCTGCACTGATGGTTGACCTTCTGGAAGTGTCTCCCATCTGCACAAAATATCTTTGGAGCTCATCCAGAGTGACCATTGGGTTCTTGTTTACCTCTCTTACCAAGGGCCTTCTCCCCCGATTAATTAGTTTGGTGGGGTGGCCAGCTCTAGGAAGTGTCCTGATTGTTACAAACTTTTTCCATTTAAGGATTATGAAGGCCACTGTGCTCTTGGGAACTTTCAGTGCAGCAGTTTTTTTTTGTTTTTTTTTGCACCCTTCTCCAAATCTGTGCATCCACACAATCCTGTCTCTGAGCTCTACAGCCATTTCTTTCCTCCTCATGGCTTGGTTTTTGCTCTGATATGCATTGTCAGCTGTGAGACCTTATATAGACAGGGGTGTGCCTGTCCAAATCATGTCAAATCAAATCAATTTACCGCAGGTGGACTCCAATCAAGGTGTAGAAACATTTCAAAGATGATCTAGAGAAATGGGAAGCCCTCAGAGCAAATTTCAAGTTTTGTGTGATTCACTTTGGAGCGTCTGGCAGATGCCATAACAGGACATAGACATCCTTCTCTTATACAGCGATTATGACAAAGGCCTGAGATTGGCCAAAATCGCCTGACAAAAAACAACATAACAAAAAGTTGAATTACTTTGAATAAAAAAAAACAATGATTTGAGTAAATCTATTTCTATGTCCATCATTTCTATAGAGTGCTTGGGTTTTTCTACTATACTGCAGATCATATGTCACATTCATATACAATATTGAATTATTTATCTGGTTATCTGTGGCGGCAACCACTGGAAAATACATGGAAGATATAACCCTCCGGCATGAAAGAACCAGTGTAGTGCATTGCAATGAAGTCCTGTTTTATTTTAATTTTAGGTCTTAAGTTAAATGTAAAAAAAAAGATGATATGGTTAGAAAAATAACAATTGGTGATTTTGGCAACAGAAGGGCATATGCTAATCATAAAAGAGGCCTGTCTGTTTCGATATTTAGAGAAGAACCTGTCTTCATGAGATTACCCCATTAATTGCAGATATACACTCTACTTTTGAACTTCATTGCCTCAACATATTGTATTATATTTTTTACCTCAACTCATCTGGACGGCGCCCTTCAATATGCTCTGGTAAAGCATATGGAGATCATTAAAGGGGTTGCTACATTCAATGACATTTATATGCCAATAACAGGGCACAGAGAAAAGGGTTGTACAATAGAGGAAATAATAGAAGCTGTCCTCCGCCGTTTTGCCTATTCACACTGCCAATGTTACCCCATCATGTCCTATGCTTGCCAAAAGTAGCCAAGCTTCTTCTTGTCCCTTTGCAGAATTCAGCATTGACATTAGTTCTCATTACATTACAAAGGGTATACTTGTTCAATTACTTTTTACCATATAACATATTTACTTTTCTCTTTAGTGAATATATATCTGTATTTTGCAGACCTGACAAATAAAGTTAATTGAATATCTAGTGTGCATAGGAAAATTACATAATCACATAAAACTGTGATTACCATTTAAGATACAACTTACCTGCTAAATTTGGGTTTATAATCTAAAAATATGTGACAAGACAAATGAAGACAGCAAATTCCACATTTCTACATCACTAATATGTAATTCCTTACCATATCCCCATATCCTTTAAAACCAGGGGTGTACAAACTTTTCTGGTCCATGGGCCACAAGGGTAACATTAAAACTTAAAGGGGTATTCCCATCTGGCCATTTATGACATATCAACAGGTATAACAAAGTTGCTCATTTAATAAGTCGCTTCAAATAGAACTCATACAGCCCCAAAGTGCCCCAATAACAGCGCCAGCCACACAGTGGCAACGGTAACGATGCCAGTCAGACATTGCCCCCCATTGGAAGTGGCAGCAGCATGCCACTGCACGCAGTTACTTTTCTCTATGACATGGAAAATATAGGTATGGAAAATATAGGTAAACAGCCATTAGAGGGCGCTCAAATGTTTTCTCCAAGAACTGCACTTATACCTATGATCAGTGCAGGGAAGAGAGGTTGGCATGCTATACGTTGCAAGCATGTCTGTGTTCTGATTAGGAGATTCACAGAATGGCATCGTGGGCCACATGTGTTATGTTTAAATCTGTTTTGCTTTAATAATTGGAGCTATACCTGTAAAAATAAGGAATAGATAGATGCATGTGCACCATGTTATTACTCCCCAAAAACAATGGTTTGAATGAAGATGCCATTAGAAGAAGCAATGCAACGCATTTGCTGAAAGCTTGATAAATGAAAGGTTAAATCTAGCAGCCTGTGTGAGGTTCCACATAAGAACGGTTTGTGTACAAAACTCTTTCAACATTTGGGATACACGATCTTGTAACGGCAGAGGGGGGGCAGGACAGCTTGGAATGTAACAGGCAGCGTGTTCCAGCTGTGCTGTATTCCCATTACCCAACTGTATTGCTCAAAGCTTGACTACAACGTGGTCAACTCTAACGTTTCTTGCTTGAAAATGAATTAATTACTCTGAGATCATTGAGGATTTGAAGGTTTCTACAACAATTTAGAGAGAGATGATTTCTAATACTTCTAATACAACAGTCTCTTTCTCAGAAGCAAAAAGTCAAGACTTTATACAAACTAATAGCCAACTTGTGTTATAAAAAAAGAAGTAGTCTTGGAAGATTGGTCCATTACCTTTTTTGTGACAGTTTAATTTCACCAATAAATGGCTTAAATAGCATATTCGCTTCAGCGCAATTGTCACGATCACAGGGTATGTGGACCCACTAGGCCGCTCTGCCATAGCGGAGAGGCAGCTGGCCTAGTCACAGTCTATGTAATAGTCTATAGCAGTTCGTAACACACGGGTACCTGAACTAGTCCAGACAGTGGCTGAGGCTTCAGTATGGATGGAGGTGGGTCAGCAGGTTGCGCCAGACAAGGCGGATAATACTAGACGTGGCAGACGACACTGGACGTGGCAGACGACACTGGACGTGGCAGACAACACTGGACGTGGCAGAAGACACTGGATGTGGCAGAAGACACTGGGCATGGCAAATGACAGCAGGTGCAGTAGGACACGACTCCAGCACTAATAGGCTCAGGAACAAGAAAACAGCACAGGATACAGGATAACAGGGCACGGGTAACAACTGGAACGGGATAACACTAAGGGACCATTTGCAAGACTGACATGGGATACACTAACAACGCTCAGGCAAGGATCAGAAGGGCAGGTCCCTTCTTATAGTCTAGGAAATCATGTGTAGTTGATGATGATGATTTCCAAATGCGTGCGCGCTGGCCCTTTAAGACCGGGCACGAGCTTGCGCGCGCACCCTACGGGACACAGCGGACCGGAGCGGAAGTGAGCACTGGCGTCTCCTAGGAAGGAGATGCAAGCCAGTGCTCACAGATCCATGGCTGCGGCCATCGGGGGGGGGGGAGTAAACCCGGTGGCCCGAGGCCATGGACGCCACAGCAATGACTTTATTTTCCGTAACTGTTATGGACCTTTTAATGGAAAGTGACAGCACATGCAGAACTTCTTCTCCACTGGGAAGATAAACTTAGCACCCATTTTCTCGGGATTGGTGGGGGTCCAAGTGGCTGGACCCCTACAGATCAGACTTTTATGTAATTTTTATATAAGATTTACATTATGACATAAAAGTACTGCTTTAGATCTTATACAGAGTTCCATGTTGGTAGTAGTAGTAATTAGAAGTAATGCACCTATTATAACGCTCCATACTGGCAATAAGCCAAATAGCGTATTGGATGCCGGTCTCCGACTAGCATAGGTCAAAACTTGGGTAAAGGCTCATGAGCTGTGATGCAGAGTAGTACAACAAAACAGGAATAAACTTCAGTGGCACTATACGTGCTTGTCGAAAGTGGAGTTGACTGTAAAGCAGGAAAAATTTGGCAGCAGACAAAGAGGAAAAATAACAGGAACAATTATTAAGTTGGCACTAGTGGTGCGTAGTCAAAGGCATAACCCGTTCTTTATCCATTGCTGCATTAGGTCCAGAATTAGCTTCAGATGTAGCCGTCTTTATCTTGACTTTTAACGCATTAAATACACAGTGGCAAGACCCTTTATCTTGACAGTTACAATGACTTTTCAATGGCTTTAGTTGTGCGATATCACGCTACAGCAAGTTATCAGAGTCAAGATAAAGATGGCTACATCCGTATCAGGATGCAAGGTGAGGGTCAAGCCAGAGGTCGGTACATGAATTATAGGATATAAGTCATGACAAGCTGGGTCAAACACAGGAAATCACAAGGAACAACAGGGAAAATGCCGGGAAACTCACCACCAGGGTATAGAAACAAGCAAGGAATTACAGCAGCAGTTCCCCTTTAAGGTCTTCAGCCTTTGACGTCATCTCCTGCAGCCGTGATTGATCCTGCCGCTCAACCGCACAGTGTGCAAAGCAGGGAGTTGTTGCGTTGTCCTAGCAACAGTGTTAGGAAACGTACGTCCCTTTAAGATTACCATGACTACTAGTCTAGCTTCTGGGCGGTTCTGGTTTTAGTTGTTGAGCCTATTCCACTTCTCTGTCTTTCTTCCTATCAGATTGAAGTGTAACGTATTTAAATCTGGGTTAGTTCTGTTTTCTTTTGCTTGTAATTTTCCTTGTCTCCGTGTGCTTGATAAAGCTACTGACTATACCCTGTACCTTTGACTATTTGCACTTTTTGGAACTGGACCTTGGCTTGTCTCTGGATTACCCTTTTCTTACTGATTTGGACTTTCTGCTCCCGGCTGGTTTTGACCTCTGCAATCCCTGATATCCACTAGCTTTGTGATTTGGACTTTCTGTTTACCCTTCGGCTGTCTTGTTATCTGCTCTGGTATTACCTACATTGCACCTCTTATCCAACACCCAACTCTGTTAAAACAACCTGTGTTGTATGATGCAAATTCCAACCTGCCTTGCGGTGGGCTCTGGCGAAAACCATAGAGTAGCCTTAGATTCTGTTGATCAGAGTTGTGATGGATTTGGGGTTGCGGATTTATTTGCACGTTCATTTCTGACAGTCTCCAGCAGCCTTTGGGGAATCACTCACCTAGCAATTCCATAAACATCCTCCCTGGGAATTGCTCAACCAGTGATTACATAACAAACAGGACATCACGGCTCAAGATTCATCATGGCAGGGGATAGCAGAGCCCAGGAGCGCCCTGCTGGGCAGATGGAGTGAAGCGGCGAGTTGGGTGCGATCCCTGTCATGCCCCCCGCTTTGCTGATGAAGTGCAGTAGGGGGGCTGTGTTGGGTTGTGATCGCCAACACCAATATATTCATGTCCATGCACAATTTTCTAAAAGTCTATAAAGGAAATCCTAAAACATCCAGTGTCTGTTAAACAAGTTTATGGAGTAACTACACCATACAATTTGCAATTGAATTTAGATATAAAAAGGACTAATCACACACCAATTCTCAATACTCCCACGACTGTTTTCATTTGTGCAAGATAACAAATGGTTTATAGTGTCCACAACCTGTCACCCGCCTTATGGGGAGGAGTTTCCTTCATACTCATAGTGAAATCAGTGCATCAAGAAGCGATTGGCTGACACAGTTCTGTGACACCACATCACACACCAGGGAACACAAGAAAAATCACATTAACTTCTTGAGGACCGGACCAATTTTGAACTTAATGACAAGAATTTTTGACGGTCATAACTTTTTTATTTTCTGTTCAATGTGGCTGTATGAGGCCTTGCTTTGTTTCACACAACAAGTTGTACTTTATTTATGTGCCATTTTTCTGTATATATGCTTTAGCCTTTGAATTTATCTTCATTTTTACTTTGTCAAAAATGCAGAAAAAAGCAATTCCCATGCAGTTAGTATTTCATTTTTTTGTTTACGCTATACCCTGATTATCATAATTGATGTTATAAACTTATTGTACAATTTTTACAGTCATGGGAATACCATATATGTCTATTATTTTATGTTTTTGGACTTAAATTTTAAAAATGTACTTTATTGTAAAAAAATATATATTTTGTTTGTGCCTTTTTTAAATGATACTTTCTTTTTAATTGCATAGACCATTTTTTTTTTTTTATTTAACTACAATATACTACTGGCCTATATCTATATATATATCTCCCTTTATATGTCGCAATAAGCGTTGTTCTTGGCATATAAAGGGTTAAACGACAGAGATCAGCGTTTTCTATAATATTTCATGTTAGAGAAGGGTTGCAGCTGTGTGTAACAGCCTTTGCCCCACTCCTGATCGCATGGGCACAGTAACAGTGCATACTCGTCATGGGTTGGCAGCTGGTAAACGGGGCATGTATCATCAGAAAATTACATTTGATTTAAATCTGATTTTTCTAATAAAAATAAATTTTACACATTTTTGGTGGTTTTTTTTTTTCCATGTCAGTTTTTCCACTAGAGCAGTCACAACAAGTTTGACACTTCCTGTCTTCTGTAACTTACTTTAATTTTTGCTGTATAGCCTAGGACAGCATGAGCAGAGTCAGAGTTATCATGAGAGGGTGTATGAGTTAATGGCAGCTCTAATCTACTCTTGGAGGCCTAGATAAGGCAGGGCTGTAACAGTCTACACCAGGGGCCTCAAACAAGCAGCCCAAGGAGCACTGTGGCATTATCTACATAGGGCACTGTGGCATTATCTACAGAGGGCACTGTGGCACCATCAACAGAGGGCACTGTGGCACTATCTTCAGAGGGCACTGTGGCATTAACTACAGAGGGCACTGTGGCATTAACTACAGAGGGCACTGTGGCATAATCTACAGAGGGCACTGTGGCATTATCTATGGGGGGGTGGCACTATCTACAGAGGGTGCTGTAGCAGTATCTACAGAGGGCACTGCGGCACTATCTACAAAGGCTCTGTGGCATTAAGTACAGAGGGCACTGTGGCATAATCTACAGAGGCCACTGTGGCATTATCTACAGGGGTGGCACTATCTACAGAGGGTGCTGTAGCAGTATCTACAAAGGGCACTGTGACAATATCTACAGAGGGTACTGTGGCATCATACCGAGGTTAGATGTTTGTGTTGGGAAAGCGTGTTGAAGAGTTTTTTTGCTTTAAGACAGGAGATAGAGCTTTTTATGGCACTGAAATATAACAATGTTTTCCAACTTTCTGAACCAGCTTTTCTATCTGATTTAGCGTTTCTAACAGATGTCACGGAACCCCTCAACGCATTCAACTTGAAGCTCCAGGGCCCAAAGCAGATGATTCTGATGATGTATGACAGCTGCAGTCTGGCAATTTGGCTAATTTTTCAGCTATGCAGTCATTACAAGTTGAACCACAATGCTTAAATGGGTAGTCCACTTTCTGAAAACTGATGACCTATCAACCGGATAGGTCATCAGTATATGATCGGTGCGTGTCCGACACCGATCCGCAACTCCGACTGCCTCCGTGCACTGGATGTTTGGAACGGGATGCAGTATGCAGTAGTTGGAGCCAGAAACAGATGGCTCCGACCACTGCATAGCGGACGTTCGGCGAAACTGCAGCTCTGCTCCTATTCACTGCAATACCGCAGCTTAGCCGCTATTCTTTGACAGGAGCCATCTGCTTCCGTATCATCGTCCGATGCCCCGAGGCAGCCAGAGGGTCCAGGTGTCGGACACACATCGATTATATACTGATGACCTATCCGGTGGATAGGTCACCAGTTTTCAGAACGTGGAAAAGCCCTTTAAGTTATTACTCAGATATCACTTCTCAATTACGGCAAGAGTTTGATTGACGTTTTCACGAGTTCCGGGATCTTGAACCTGAATTTGCACTCTTTGCCACTCTGTTTGCAGTAGACGTTGCTTGCGTTTCAGAAGATATGAGGATGGAGATTGTGGACTTGCAGTGTGACACTGTTCTTGAACAGAAGTATATGGACATTGGTGTTCCAGAATTCTACAATTTTGTCTCACTAGAAAAGTTTCCAAAACTTGTTAACGCCGCTGCCAGGATCATGGCCATGTTTGGCAGTACGTACATATCTGAACAGTTCTTCAATTCAATGAAGATTAACAAATTAGCGTTACGGTCAAGACTTACAGATTAACATGTTCGTGCATTATTGCGATTGGCTACCGCGCATGATATCAAGCCCAATCTTGACATTGTTGTGCTTGCCAAACACTGCCAACTGAGCAGCCAGTCTGCATTTAGCGGCACTTAAATTGGAAAACTAGATTGTTAAAATAAGCACGTAGAGTAAACGCGCAAATTTCAGTTAAGTTTAAACCTAGCGCTATTATTATAGTAATGTAGTATTACAGTAATGTAGTATTGTTATAGTAGTGTACTATCGTTATAGTAATGAAGAATTGTTATTATAGTAATGTAGTATTGTTATAGTAATGTAGTATTATTATGGTAATGTAGTATTGTTATAGTAATGCAGTATTATTATAGTAATGTAGTATTGTTGTAGTAGTTCAAATAACTAATTTCTTAATAATAAATTTGTATTGTATCAAATTTGAAAGTAATGCGGCCATCATCTTCAAAATTTTTCTATAAGCGGCCCATTTACCTGGCCGAGTTTGAGACCGCTCTTCTACACCATACACACAGATAAGGTTCTGTTTGCATATGCCTTGTGAAGAGGGGCTATAATAGAGACTGTAATAAATAATTTTTCTCTGTCAATTGACTCCCATTCATTTCAGCTGCCATAAAGCACATACACCCTGCTTTACTGTCAAAGGGAGTGGAGAACTGGAGTCCTAAATTCTGGAACTATCTATCACATTTCCTTGACATGTCTGAACGTGAAATACATGCCTCAACATTGAAATTGCAACACCAAGAAGGGCAAGCCATACAGTTATGAAAATCGAGGAAGTAGCAGGTGTCAATAACATCTGCAAATGATCTGATTTTCAAGCAACTAGCTACAAATTGTGGCATGTGGGAGGGAGGGGTATAAAAGTCAAATTGAGAGCGTGAAACCTCAAAAATCGGATCAAGTGGTGTGGGATGATTGTGCGATATTTCCTTCATCGACGTGCCAGTTATCACCACTTGTCGCAAACTGAGAGGGACAGATTTCTTGAACTGAGAGACCTTGGTTTAGCACTCTGGCAGTCCGCTACGCGCCTAGGCCGAGATTTCAGCAGGTTGGGAGAACAACAGCAAACAGGAATGACAGCAAGAGGTGCGTGGAGCCGAACCCCTGAAGGGACGGATCGTCTGATTGGAAGAATTGTGCATAGTGATGCATTCTGTACTGCAAGTGAAATCAGGCATCACATCCCAAGCCTAGGGCAACAACCAGGGGCGACACAAACCCTTAGAAGGCTTTTGCACGACATTGAGCTATGAGCCAGATGTCCAGCTACAGGTGTTCTATTGACACCACTTATAAATGCTATCATGGCGCACAGCAAGACGGCAAATGAGGCTGGTATGGAGGTCTATCTTTTCAGCAATCTGTCTCAGATGCAATGATAGCCAGAGATTGGTCTGGAGTTTACGTGGGCAACGCCATGAGGAGGCCTTCACAAGGAAACATCACACCAATCCTACTCCCAGGATTTTGGTGTGGGGTGGCATAATTTTTCGTAGCCAGACCCCTCTAATCTTCATTTCAGGTACACTAACGGTTCGGTGTTACATTGATTTGGTGGTGGAACCGGTGGTACAGCCATTTCTGTCCCAGAAGCCGTTTTTCAACAGGACAATGCAAGGCCGCATGCTGCTCGTGCTACTTTGAACAGCCTGCGTGGCCTAAAGGTGCTAACATGGCCTGCATCGTTTTTGAACTTGTCTCCCATCGGGCACATTTGGGACATCATTGGTAGGCAATTGCGAAGGAGCTGCCAGCAGCCAATCTTAATGATTTGTGTGCCCAAGTGCATTCAGTGTGACATAACATTCCTCAGACAACCATTAATAACCTCATTATCAGCATGCCAAAGCGTGTAAGTGGGTGTATTTCTGCGAGTGGCGCTCATACTCGATACTGAATAAATCAAGATGTTTGGAATATTTTGTTACCATTTTTTTTATCATTTGCATATCATTAACATGTCTATTGATCCTGTGATTCCCACAATCCCAAAACATTTCCTTCTTGGTGTTGCAATTTCAATGTTGAGGAGTGTATTTCCATCTAGCCCTCCCATTGCATACTGAGTTTGCTCTTTTTGTGCAGGCATAAGGACAATGGAAATGCTGAAAGTACACAACTAATGAGTTCTTCCACAGAAATAGATATTCTAAGCAACTTGTGTTTAATAAAAGGTAGCCTGAAAACCCAATAAAAAAATTGTAACCACAAAAGGCTCTGTTGTCGGGGAATATGTAGAATTATTCAGGTACATAATAGGACAATGGAAAGAGGGTAGTAGGGGCAAGTAAAAATCAAACTGGCTGTTAAGGATCTGCCAGGCACAGCTTCTGTATCTACGCCCATAGGTAATCAGTCTGCACCTGCTTCTATGTCTGTGTGACTGACTCCATCTTCCACCACTCAGGATGGCAGGCTTAGGAGTGGGAGAGCCTATCACAGCCTGGCCAGACGGAGCTAGCTCCCGCCCTCGGTCTATTTATACCTGCCTTTCCTGTTCCTCCTTGCTTGTGATTCTTCTCGTTTGGTTTCCTGGCCCTGCTGCAGCTTCTTGAACTATTTGACCCTGATTCATATTGACCCTGGCTTACTGACTACTCTCCTGCTCTGCGTTTGGTACCTCGTACACTCCTGGTTTGACTCGGCTTGTTCACTACTCTCCTGCTCTGCGTTTGGTACCTCGTACATTCCTGGTTTTTCTCGACTCGTTCACCACTCTTGTTGCTCACGGTGTTGCCGTGGGCAACTCCCCTTTTCCCTTGCTTCTGTGTACCCTTGTCTGTTTGTCTGTCGTGCACTTATTGAGTGTAGGGACCGTCGCCCAGTTGTACCCCGTCGCCTAGGGCGGGTCGTTGCAAGTAGGCAGGGACTGAGTGGCGGGTAGATTAGGGCTCACTTGTCTGTTTCCTTACCCCCATCATTACACTGGCACCCTCTCCTTGATTGGCTAATCTTGCAGTGCCTATAGAGAAGGGTAATCCTGTTTAGGTCCACATTGCCAATGTAGAAATGGTCCAAGTTGAAACTGCATAAATGCTGGGCCATTGTCATGTCCATGGCCGTGGGCAGGGGCTTAGCTAAAGGCTCATGGGCCCGGGTGCAAGAATTCAGCTTGGGCCCCCCTACCCTTTCCCAACACCACCATCATCAGAACCCTGCGCGCGCCTATGCCCAGACACCTTGCCCAACAGCCCCCATAGTATAATGCCCCCACACAGTATAATGCTCCCATAGCTGCCCCCACACAGTATAATGCCCCATACAGTATAATGCCCCCCATAACAGCCCCATACCATATAATGCTCCCCATATCAGACCCCACAGTATAATGCCCCACATAGCTGCCCCCATACAGTAAAATGCCCCCATATGAGCTTCCCATACAAAATAATGTCCCTCATATGAGCTCCCCATACAGTGTAATGCCCCCCATATCAGCCCCCCATACAGTATAATGCCCCCCATATCAGCTCCCCATACATTATAGTGCCCCCCATACAGTATAATGCCCCCCATATCAGCTACCCATACAGTATAGTGCACCCATACAGTATAATGCCCCCATATCAGCTCCCCATACAGTATAATGCCCCTCCATATCAGCCCCCCTTACAGTATAATGTCTCTCCATATCAGCTCCCATACAGTATAATGCCCCTCCATATCAGCCCCCCCATACAGTATAATGCCCCTCCATATCAGCTCCCATACAGTATAATGCCCCCATACAGTACAATGCTCCCCATACAGTATAATGCCTCCATATCAGCTCCCCATACAATATAATGCCCCCATATCAACTCCCCATACAGTATAATGCCCACCCATACAGTATAATTCTCCCATTTCGGCCCCCATGCAGTATAATGCCCCCATCTTATCAGCCCCCATGCCATATCAGCCCCCCATGCTGTATAATGCCCCCCATATCAGTCCCCATACAGTATAATGCCCCCATCTTATCAGCCCCCATGCCATATCAGCCCCCCCATGTAGTATAATGCCCCTCCATATCAGCCCCCCATAGAGTATAATGCCCCCATATGTGAATAATAGAAAAATAGTATAATTACTTACCTATCCCCGTTCCTTCACCTCCTCCGGTGTGTGCTATGAGTGACTCGGCGCAGACAGGCGCGATGATTTTGCTACATCCCGCCTGCCTGCGTCGAGCCGCTCAGGGCACAGTGAATGCTGGAGCATGACGTCAACTCCTTGCTCCAGCATTGAATGGAACTGAGACCTCGTGAGTGACTCGCGACCCCCCGGAGGTCTTCACACGACCACCCAGGGGGACGCGACCCACAGTTTGTAATGTATTGTGTTGTTTTGTGCAGTTTGCGGTGGAGAGAGGAGGGGGGGCTGTAATTTAACGGGCCCCCCTCCACCGCAAACAGCACAATACAACATGTTACAAGGCAACATAACACAACACATTACAAGGCAACACAATACATTACAAGGCAACACAATACATTACCTTACAAGACAACACAAAACATTACATTACAAAACAACACAACACAACACAACACAACACAATACATTACAATACAGACTCTGCTGCTCACCTGGAGTCCTCCGCACCGACTCTTCCACTGCACTTGTTGGAAGACGTGTCACGTGACAACACGGTCACATGGTACACTAAGTGTACCATGTGACCGTTACCAGGAAGTGCCGGCTTCACGGCACAGAAAATGTATGCTGTATGGCAACGGGGGCCCGTGGGCCCCCCAGGCTCAGGGGTCCGGTCGCAACAGCGAACGCTGAGACCCCTATAGGTACGCTACTGGCCGCGGGCCGTCAGGCTCACTCACCTCCTGACGGCCGCAGCCACCTCGGCCGGGTCCCGTAGGGTACGCGCGCACGCTCGTGCCCACTCTTAAAGGGGCAGCGTGTGCACCAGACTTTTAGGTTTAATCATCCCATGCCTGAGCTTTGTTGCCATACCCAAAGTTTGAATATGCAAATGGTCTCCTAGTGTCTTCCAGTTCCCAATGTTTCCCGTACCTGTATCCTGTATTCCGTGCTATCCTGGTCAAGTGCCGTGCTGAGCTGTAGTCATGCTGTGCTGCATACCATGCCTGTCCTACTACACCACACCTGACATCTGCCTGCTGCCTAGTCGCAGTCGAGCCTGTGGTTCCACGAACCCAACGTGACAGTACGCTCAGGCCATGGACCCCGTTGGTCGATCCAAGACCAAGATGACGTCACAAAAGATGCAGGCGGATATGCTGGACCTCCGGTCTCGACAGGACCAACTCCTCCAGGCCTTGAATATTCTCGCACGTCGGCAGGAGGCACAAGCTGCCATTCCTCCTACTACACCTCCTGGCAGTGTTGATCCTCAGACTACACCTCCAGGCAGTGTTGATCCCCGTTTTTGTTTACCACTTCCCGACCGCTATGATGGAGAAGCAGGTACCTGTCGTGGATTTTTTAACCAGTGCCAGATCCACTTAAGCCTGTATGCAAGGGCATTTTCGTCTGATAGCGCAAGGGTCGTTTTCATCATCTCTCTCCTCACTGGCAGGGCCCTTGAATGGACGAATCCTATCTGGGAGAGACCAGGTTCAGAGACCCGTGACTTCAAGGGCTTTCACCGGACTTTTCACATAGTGTTTGAGGAGCCTGGACGAGTCTCATCTGCAGCGGCTTCCTTGCTAAACCTACGCCAAGGAGACACCTCCGTGGGCGAGTACGCCATCCACTTCCGCACCCTGGTGGCTTCATTCACTGTTGTGGAACAATGAGGCTACCATCTACTCTGGATGACCTCATCCTTCTGTCCGCCCGGATTGATATAAGGATCTGAGAACGGCTCCAAGAAGCTCAACGGGAGGGAGGCCTTCCTAGTCTGGTCCCACCCTTGCAGCAACCTCTGCTGTCTTCAGGTGCCGACACTCCTAAGGAGTCTGTGAGGATGGACCAGTGTAAGCTATCCACCCAGGAGAAACAATGCAGACGCACTTCGGGACTCTGTCTATATTGCAGCCTCGGAGGCCATCTTGGGCGTCTGTGTACCCAAAAGTCCCAAAGCCAAGGGTTGCTAGGAGAGACAACCATGAGTAAAAAAGGACTTCCGTCTAAATTGTTCATACCCGTGACCATAGTGTCCGGCGCGAAAACGCACCGGGTCTCTGCGTATCTGGACTTTGGATCCGGTATTAATTTCATTTGTAGAGACCTGGTAGATCTTCTTCAATTACCCACTACCCCTCTGGAGAGTCCGTTGACGGTTGGATCGGTAAATGGACTACCTGTGCCAGACCCAGTTATAGCTGTGACCAAGCTGCTGAGGCTCCAAGTGGGAGCTCTCCACTCCAAGCTGTTATCGTTCTTTGTCCTGCCCAAGGCCGTTAACCCCATGCTGCTGGGCCTGGCTTGGCTCCGATTACATGCCCCAATCCTGGATTGGAACTCTGGAGAGGTTCCCCAGTGGGGCCCCCGAGTGTCACAACCGTTGGCTGGGACAGATTCGTTCGGCTCAGCCTCCTCTGCCTAAGTCATTGGCAGGATTGCCTTGTCATTATGCTGCATTTTCGAACGTCTTCAGCAAGAGGGAGGCGGAGACGCTGCCCCCCCACCTGGCGTATGACTGTCCTATCGAGCTGATTCTTGGTGCATCCCTTCCCCATGGTAGGGTATATCCTCTCTCCTTACCAGACACTCTGTCCATGTCCGCCTATGTTAAAGAGAACTTGGAGCAAAGCTTCATACGTAAATATTCCTCCCCGGCAGGAGCTGGGTTCTTCTTCGTCAAGAAAAAGGATGGTTCTCTGCGTCCCTGTATCGACTATCGGGGGCTCAACCAGATCACGGTGAAAAATAAGTATCCATTGCGATTGATCTCAGAACTTTTTGATCGCATACGTGGTGCCAAGATTTTTTCCAAACTAGACCTGCGTGGGGCTTAATACCTGATCCAGATTCGCCGGGGTGACGAATGGAAGACTGCATTTAACACCAGTGATGGACACTATGAATATCTAGTAATGTCCTTCGGCCGGTGTAATGCTCCCGCGGTCTTCCAGGAGTTCGTTAATGACATCTTCCGTGACCTCCTCTATGTTTGTGTAGTAGTCTATCTTGATGACATCTTGATTTTTTCTCCAGATTCTATGACTCATCAGAGACATGTCCATCAAGTTTTACTGCAGTTAAGGGAGAATCGTCTGTACGCTAAGTTGGAGAAGTGCGTGTTTGAGAAAGATGCTCTACCCTTCCTGGGCTACATCGTCTCGAATCGAGTTCTTGAGATGAATCCTGAAAAGGTAAAGTCTGTCCTGGAATGGCCACGCCCTCAAGGCTTGATGGACATACAGCGCTTTCTGGGATTCGCCAATTTTTACAGACAGTTCATCCCAAACTTCTACTCACTGACTTCTTCTATCTCTAACCTCACCAAGAAGGGCATGTACGCCAAGGTGTCGACTCCTGAGACGTCTGCATTCAATAACCTGAAGAGTGCTTTCACGTCAGCCTCTATCCTCCATCATCCAGATGTTTCTCTACAGTTCTCGTTGGAGGTGGACGCCTCCTCTGTCGGTGCTGGTGCACTCCTGTTCCAGAGAGGTTCCAAGGACAAGTCAATGGTATGTGGATATTTCTCTAAGCTCTTCTCTTCTGCAGAACTCGACTACTCAATTGGTGATCGGGAGTTACTGGCCATCAAATTGGCTCTGGAGGAATGGAGACATCTACTAGAGGGCGCAGCTCATTCTATCCTAATTTTTACAGACCACAAGAATCTCACCTATCGCCAGACGGCCCAACAGCTGAATCCTCGTCAGGTCAGGTGGTCGCTGTTCTTTACCAGGTCTTGGCCGGTCTTCCTTCTGCTCCTCAACTGGCCAAGCTTTTCATCCAACACACTTTCCTCTGCGGACTCCTAGGTGTAAAGTTGGACTTTTCCTAAGCCTACCATCCTCAGTCCAATGGTCAGGTCGAGAAGATCAATCAGATCAAACTACCTACCCCACTTCATCTCAAAGCAGCATGATGACTGGGTGCAGTTGCTCCCGTGGGCTGAATTCTCATACAATAATCATTCTAGCGAGTCCACAAGGAAGACACCGTTCTTTATTGTCTATGGCCAACACCCACGAATTCCTCTCCCGGTGCCTGATACATCCGAGATACCAGCTGTTGACACTGCTTTTAGGGACTTTCTGCAGATCTGGCAGCAGACTCGATCCTCCATCCTGCTGTATGTCGACCGCATGAAACAGAAGGCGAACACAAGGAGAAGGGAACCCCCTCAGTTTCTCCCTGGCACGAAGGTCTGGCTGTCCTCCAGGAATATTCGACTAAGGGTTCCATCCTACAAATTTGCTCCCAGGTTCCTCGGACCTTTCGAGATCCTACAGAAGATCAACCCGTCGCCTACAAGCTTCGGCTGCCTCCTACCCTCAAGATTCCCAACTCCTTCCATGTCTCCCTCCTGAAACTGGTGGTTCTGAACTGCTTTACCAAGACTCCTAGCCCTGCAGTTGCCTCCAGCGGTCCTTCAGACAACTTCGAGGTTAAGGAGATCTTGAATATCAAGAAAGTAAGAGGAAAGACTTTTTATTTGGTGGATTGGAGGGGGTTTGGTCCTGAAGAGAGGTCCTGGGAACCAGAGGAGAACCTCAATGCTCCTATCCTTCTGAAGAAGTTTCTCTCTCGCTCTGGTCCCAAGAAGAAGGGGCGTAAGAGGGGCATACTGTCATGTCCGTGGCCACGGGCCGCTAGGTTCACTCACCTCCTGACGACCGCAGCCATGGGTCTGGGAGCGCTGGTCCCAGTATCCTACTCAGGAGAGGCCAGCGCTCACTTCACCTCGGGTCCCGTAGGGTGCGCGCGCACGCTCGTGCCTGCTCTTAAAGGGGCAGCGCGTGCAGCAGACTTTTATGTTTAATTAGCCCATGAGCACCCTGGACTATAAGAAGGGCCCAGCCCCTTCCTCCCATGCCTGAGCGTTGTCTTCATACCCAAAGTTTGTCTATGAAAATGGTCTCCTAGTGTCTACCAGTTCCCAGTGTTTCCCGTACCTGTACCCTGTATCCCGTGCTATCCTGGTCAAGTGCCGTGCTGAGCTGTAGTCGGGCTGTGCTGCATACCATGCCTGTCCTGCTACACCATGCCTGACTTCTGCCTGCTGCCTAGTCCCAGCCGAGCCTGCCTTGCTACTGTCCACAGGTACCCTATACGAACTATAGACTGTTACCTGCGCCCTGTTGGCCAGCTGCCATACCGCCAAGGCGGTACGGCCCAGTGGGTCCACAAACTAAACGTGACAGCCATCTTGTCCAGGTTGGGAGGGAAGATATTGTTGCATGAACCAGTATCACAATGGAGGCTCCTTTTTGATTTTTAATCTGATGGTTCCTCTGCCTTATACATCTTTCAACCGTAACGTCGTTAAAACTACCTGCCAAATATTGTGTAGGTCACTTTCGTGTAACCAACACAGCACTGACCCATCAAGGCATAGACTCCACAACACCTGTGAAAGAGTCTTATGGTATGTGGCATCAAGACATTAACAGCAGATTTTGTTAACTCCTGTAAGTTGCGAAGTGGGGCCTCCATGGATCCGCCTTGTTTTCCCAGCACATCCCAGCAGATCTGGGGTATTTGCAGGCCAAGTCAACATCTTAAACTCTTGTTGCCATGTTCCTCAAACCATTCCTGAACAATTTTTGCCGTGTGGCAGGGTGCCTTATTCTGCTGAAAGTGGGTCATTGCCATTAGGGAATAGCGTTGACATGAAGGGGTTACTTAGTCTGCAACAATGTTAGTTAGGAGGTACATATCAGATTAACGTACACATACAGTGAAGGAAATAAGTATTTGATCCCTTGCTGATTTTGTAAGTTTGGCCACTGTCAAAGACATGAACAGTCTAGAATTTTTAGGCTAGGTTAATTTTACCAGTGAGAGATAGATTATATTTAAAAAAAAGCAGAAAATCACATTGTCAAAATTATATATATTTATTTGCATTGTGCACGGAGAAATAAGTATTTGATCCCTTTGGCAAACAAGACTTAATACTTGGTGGCAAAACCCTTGTTGGCAAGCACAGCAGTCAGACGTTTTTTGTAGTTGATGATGAGGTTTGCACACGTTAGATGGAATTTTGGCCCACTCCTCTTTGCAGATCATCTGTAAATCATTAAGATTTCGAGGCTGTCGCTTGGCAACTCGAATCTTCAGCTCCCTCCATTTGTTTTCGATGGGATTTAGGTCTGGAGACTGGCTAGGCCACTCCATGACCTTAATGTGCTTCTTTTTGAGCCACTCCTTTGTTGCCTTGGCTGTATGTTTCGGGTCATTGTCGTGCTGGAAGACCCAGCCACGAGCCATTTTTAATGTCCTGGTGGAGGGAAGGAGGTTGTCACTCAGGATTTGACGGAACATGGCCCCATCCATTCTCCCATTGATGCAGTGAAGTAGTCTTGTGCACTTAGCAGAGAAACACCCCCAAAACATAATGTTTCCACCTCCATGCTTGACAATGGGGACGGTGTTCTTTGGGTCATAGGCAGCATTTCTCTTCCTCCAAACACGGCGAGTTGAGTTAATGCCAAAGAGCTAAATTTTAGTCTCATCTGACCACAGCACCTTCTCCCAATCACTCTCAGAATCATCCAGATGTTCATTTGCAAACTTCAGACGGGCCTGTACATTTGCCTTCTTGAGCAGGGGGGCCTTGCGGGCACTGCAGGATTTTAATCCATTACGGCGTAATGTGTTACCAATGGTTTTCTTGGTGACTGTGGTCCGAGCTGCCTTGAGATATATATATATATATATATATATATATATATATATATATATATATATATATAATTTTGACAATGTGATTTTCAGTTTTTTTTTTATATAATCTATCTCTCACTGGTAAAATTAGCCTAAAAATTCTAGACTGTTCATGTCTTTGACAGTGGGCAAACTTACAAAATTAGCAAGGGATCAAATACTTATTTCCTTCACTGTAAATGCCTGGACCCACGGTTTCCCAGCAGAACATTGGCCGGAGTACCACACTGGCTTTGCCGGATTGCTGTCTTCCCATAGTGCATCTTAGTGCCATCTCTTCCCCAGGTAAACAACGCACATGCACCCGACTGTCCACATGATGTAAAACAAAAATTGATTCATTGGACCAGGCCACCTTAATCCATTACTCCATATTCTAGTTTTGTTGCTCATGTGCCTACTGTAGGCGCTTTTTTGCGATGGACTGGGGTCGACATGAACAATATGACCAGTCTATGGCTACGCAGTCCCAAACGCAGAAAGCTGGTATGCACTGTGTGTTCAGACACCTTTCCATCATAAACATTGTTAACGTTTTTAGCAATTTGTGCTACAGTAGCTCCTCCGTGGAATTGGACCAGACGGGCTAACCTTCGCTTCCCGCACACATCAATGAGGATTGGACGCCATGCCCTGTTGCCAGTTGTCCTTCCTTAGACTTTTGCTAGGTACTAACCACTGAATCCTGGGACCACCCCACAAGACCTTCCATTTTGGAGATGCTCTGACCCAGTTGTCTAGCCTTCACAATTCGGCCCTTGTCATAGTTGCTCAGATTCTTACGTTCTTCCTGCTTCCAACACAAAAACTTCAAGAAATTGTTAACTTGCTGCTTAACATATTTCCAACCCTTGACAGGCGCCATTGTAACGAGATAATCAATGTTATTCGCTTCACCTGTCAGTGGCTGAACTGTTTATATACCCCTGATATATATTGCAATGTTGGCACTATATAAATAAAGATTATTATTAATATATTATAATATTGGTTATATACAGTCGAATCACATTATTATGACCACCTCCTACTTTCGATGTCGGCGCGTAGTCCATGAAGGAAGTGATGTGTCGTAGGCTGATTTGGTGGGTATATAAGGTGTGCGATAGACTGTCTGAACACATATCACTCGTTGTTGCCATGGGTAAAAGGTGCAATTTATCAGAGTTGCAAAAAGGGTTCATTATTGGCTTTCGGGCCAAGGTTGGCAGTATTTCTCAAACAGCGCAAATTATGAACTGTTCGCATGCTGCTTTGGTGAAAGTCTATCGTGAGTGGACAAATTGCATCATTGGGAATAACCGACGTGGAAACTGCTGAGCACCACGTGTCATTGATGTAAGAGGTGAACGTCGGATACGAAAGTGTGCGAGGACCGAACGACATGCTACAGTGGAGCAGCTCACCGTGAAAATCAACCAGGGGGCTACAGACGTGTGTCTAAAACAACCGATCAGCGAACCCTACTGCGTAGGGACTCTGAAGCAAACGGATGGTCACTGCTTCTATGCTAACAAAGGTACATTAGAGAAAAAGGCTTCAATTTGCACAGCAGTATCGGAATTTGACCACCGATGATTGGCAAAGGGGTGCCTTCTCCGATGAGTCACGTTTTCTACTTCATCGAACGGATGACGTTGGCGTGTCAGGGGAGAAATATCAGAGAACAAACACCCTGCAGCCATTGCTGGAAGAACACAAGCTGGTGGCGGCAGCCTTATGGTCTGGGGAATTTTTTTGCTGGCATTCCCTGGGCCCACTCATTCATGTGGAAGGCACTCTCATCTGATTTGGGTATGAACCCATCGTTGCAGATCACATCCACCCGTACATGCTGTTTGTCTTCCCTGGGACAGATGGAATCTTCCAGCAAGACAATGCGACATGTCACACAGCTAGAAATATCGGACAGAGGTTGGAAGAGCTCGACCAAGTTCCCTGGCCACTAATTCGCCAGACTTGAACCCAGTTGAGCATTTGTGGGAACACCTCAATCGTGTTATTCGCTCTATGGCTTCTCCCCCACACACCCTTCAGCAAATGTGGGATGCAGAGCAGTCAGCACGGCTCCAGATAACTGAGACAACCTACTACCACCTTATTAAGTCAATCCCAGTCCGTCTAGCTGCTGTCCGTACTGCACACGGCGGGTACTCTGGATGGTCATAATAATGTGACTCGACTGTGTATATAAGTAACACATATTTCTAATAGGTATGTCCACCAGTCTTACGAAATTTATCTTAAAACCTGAACATTTGCCTCTTTCATTACTTAGGAGATATAATTCAGTGTAATCCTATTCATCATGATATCTTCTCCTGTTATTTCTTAAGTAACATTCTACTGTTTGCAAGTCATATTTACACCAAAAGTGACAGTTTGTACCAAAGCATGAATACATATGTGTAAATATAAAATTGATGTGAGTGCGTTTTTAACACAATAAAGCAATTCCATATGTCTTCTGCAATTGTAAAGAAAATGTGCCCTTCTAACGAGAAATATATTATTCTAAACTATAACTGTATTTTTAAGTGATCACATAGACCCGTTGGGTCAAATTTCGCTGCAGATTCTACGTAAAAATTAGCAAATTAAACATGCAGATTCTCTACATTACTCAGCAATTATCAAGGGTGAATTCTAATGTTTAAATTTACGCTATAAACTTAATAAAATGCAAATATTTTCTGAAGTAAAAAAAACACAGTCGAACATTTTTTTTTAAAGCTATAGGTGATCCACAACGGCAAAACATGTTTTCTCTGTGTATCAGGAAAAACGGATCAGAAATTGCTGCCAATTGCTGCAGCACCAGCCTCAGTAATTTACCTTTCAGTAGACTTTTATAAAAGTGTTTTGTACAATGAATATAAAGTGTAGGAAGAGTATACAGCAAGTCATGATCCAAGACTGTTCCAAAATTGATGCAGATGGAGAAATGGACTTACACCAATGCAAATGTGTATATCCAGCAGTAATGTCACAAATGTACGAAAAAGGGATCAGTTATAAAATGCAAATGTACCCAAAAATACTTTATATAGTGTCATACTGTCACATTTGCAAATAGGCTAAGTCTTCACGAGGAGTCACAGTAAAATTGTGATATTACCACACCTTGCCTGCAATCTGCTTTACCCTATGAAAAAAAAGTCGAAGGTGACAAGCGGCAATTCGAATTCTTGCGCAACTTTTCCCCCCAAAGTTAACACTACAAAACAAAGACAACTCCATGTCACCGTGGATCTTTAACCATAGGAGATTTTTGTTTTTTCTCAAAGAAAATTGCCCCACCACCTTATTTATTGACTTGTCCTTTTCTTACAAGTTGTAAAAAATTATTTTGTGCCTTTTCTTAGTTATATTTGTTCCTTAGAAAGCGGAGTGTTAATTAATATGGCTGTAAAGGTGCAGTCACGTGTGGCATAGAAATACGATACAAAATACGCAACAGTAATCCCGCAGCGGAATTAAGGTATGTTTACATGGCTTATTTTCAGCCATTTTTCAGGGCGAAAAAACGGAGGCTAAACGCTTCCAAACATCTGCCCATTGATTTCAATGGGAAATACAACGTTCTGTTCCGACGGGGCATTTTTTACGCGGCCGTTTAAAAAAAACGGCGCGTAAAAAGATGCCCCATAAAAAGAAGTGCTTGTCACTTCCTGAGACATTTTTGGAGCCATTTTTCATTGACAGCCGTAAAAAACAGCCGTAAAAAACGCAGCGATAAATGCGAGTTGCTAAAAAAAACGGCTGAAAATCAGGAGATGTTTTCCCTTGAAAACAGCTCCGCATTTTCAGACGTTTCTTAGTAAGCGTGTGAACATACCCTTAGAGGCTTCCTTAAAATACAGAATGGCAAATCTGCTTTGTCTGGCATTTGGGAGCCTGGAAAAGATGGCTGGAAATTCAATGTGTAATTGGTTGTTGGCTTTCCAGATAGCTCTGAAACTATAACTAAGAAGCGGCTAAAAAGAATTGAAACAACTTAATAGAAGGGGGTAGCTCAGAGAAAAATGTGGGAAAAATGTCTTCGGGTATATCTACACATATTGTTTTTTATGCTGTTTGTGTTACGGTTTTCCTGGGGTCGTGCATTGTTTTTATTTTATTTTTTATTTTTTTAATCACAGTAAAATGTTTTTTACTTTGATCTTTTTTTTTTTAATTATCAATGATCACTGCAGAAAAAAATACTTAAAACAACCCATGTGAATACAGTATTTAAAGAAACACGCCAGGTAAACAAATCTGATACTCTGTGTTAAAAAGTAACTGTCTTTCAGCAAACTTTGACGAGTCAAAGTGACTTGTCAAAAGTTTTGTTCGTTAAATGAACATTAGCGCTTTGCCACTTTGGCTGCGAACACCAATCCTAGTATGCCTGAAGCCAAGCTAACATAGAAAGACTATGAGCACGTCTTCAGGCTAAAAAGACTCGCTCAAACACTATCCATGTGAGCCCGTCTTCTGGCATACTAGGATCGCTGATCGCAGCCAAAGAGGCAAAGCGCTTGGTGGGCGATTCTGTCCATTAATTTTGGCGATCAGTGGGGGTCTCGGCACCTGGACCTCCACCGTTTAAAACGTCTGACATGTGACTATGACATGTTTGCTGAAACTTTTGTGTCTCCTAGTGCAAATAAAATAGTAAACTGCACTTAGAGGAAAATGGGGCGTTCAGCCTAAAATTACTGAAGTCTTATTCTGAGGCATATTTTTTATGTTCGCAAAGTATCAAAACTGATTGAAAAACTTATGTAATAAGTGGATTCGTTTTCCAATTCATTTTTCAGTGGAATGGTGAAAAAAATCTTTTTGTCATTATTGATACCCAAATTTCTATTTGTATTTCTATTAAAAAAAAAAAGTATAAAAACAGGTCTTATTTTGTAGATCTATATTTGTAAGCAAGAATATAAACAATATAGGCATATGCACACAACATTACCACATGTATGAATCTTGTACAAAGGCACATGGAATCCCTCTGGGTCCGTATTATGTGCTGCCATATGGAGCCTATGTAAGTAAGGCCTCTAAAGGACAATATCTCCGTTGTACAGTATGTGATAGGGCATGCCACAATATATTTCTTGCAGATTCTCATAGAATCTGTGAGAATAAAACCTGTGTACCTGTCATTTGACAGGGGCGCATGCCGGGGGGTTTACAGTTGACAAGTAACCTCCTGTGACTAGAGCCGGATTATCATTGGAGCTTCAGATACAGGCCCCCCGGGCTCAGGGAAGCCCCCGGTAGTCCCCGCTGACTCAGAAGGCCTTCACATACAATTGGACTCAATTGTACTGCGTCCTTAGGACGCGGATATAATGGCCAGCGCTGGCGAGGTAAAGGAACCACCAGTTCCCTTTCCCACCATTCGGCCCTTTTTTTGATGAAGGCGGCTTGATGAGGTCATCGTGCCACCTGTGTCGTTCCTCTGGAGCAGGCCGGGTCAGAAGAGACCAGGCCTGTATCGCTGGTGGACGGCATGGGAACGGGACAGGTGAGTGTGTTTGTTGTGGCACGGGCCTCAATCTACATGGGACACTGTGGTACTATTTACATCTGTGGCATTATGTACATGGGCACTGTAGCATTAACTACAGGTGCAATGTGTGGCACTATCTACATGGGCACTGTCTGGCACTATATGTTCGTGGCACAGTCTACAGGGGTAAGTGTGTGGCACTATCTATAGGGGGTCAGTGTATGACACTATCTGCAGGGAGCAATGTGATACTATCTACAGGGGACACTATGGCACTATCCACAGGGGGCACTGAGAGTGGCACTATCTACGCTGGTTTTTACGCTACGATTAGCGGTCAGCACATATCCACTAGCCTAGCCCTTTATATTCAAACTTGTGATATAAAGGGCTAGGCTGATGGATACGTGCAGACCAATACTAGTAGCGTAAAAACCAGAGGGTTATAGGAGAGAGAACTTGGTTTTAAAAAGTATGCATTTGGAAACCCTCCTTTAAAAACCCTGTGTTTGCCCCTGTATGGGGGTACAGTATTGGTCCAAAGCAGGCTATATGTGCTGTATTATGCATTTGTACAAGATGCATTCTTAAGACATCGGTGTGCATGAGGCCTAAAAGTTATTACCATTGTTACAGAGAAGTAATGCTACAGAGAAACTTTACTCCCTCACATCTTACTTTAAAGTGGGGGAAAAAAAGGTCTTTCTTTCTGAAGCGATGGCACTCTTCTCCATGACCTCTGACATTTCAACTCATTCCAATTCAAGTTTTGGGGCTGAGCTGCAATACCAGGCAGAACCCATGGACAAGAATGGTGCTGTGTCCGGAAAAAAGCAGCCATGTTTTTCTAATCTCATACAACCCATCTAAGATTACTTTATACTAAAATATTTTCATATCAAAGTAAACTGTAAAAAAATTAATAAAACGCAACACAAAAAAGCTGCTGTGCTCACATTTACATATAAATGAGTCAACAATGATTTTTACATTGTGGATGATAATATTTGTTGCAGTAGCATTGAAAAAAGATAATGAAATGTTCAGAGGTCATGTCAGTGTTCGTCGACTACGCTATTCATTCCGTCAAAACGACGGAACCCTTGCACAACTAAGACAAACGGAAACCATTGGCACCGGATCCGTCACCTTTGAAATCTATGGTGATGGAATCGGAAACCTTTGGTTTCCGTTTGTGTCAGTCAGGGTCCCGTTCCAACGGAAAGCTCAAACGGAACGTCGGAACGGGTCCCTGACGCAGCTGTGAACGAAGCCTTAGCTGCAGAATTCATACGAATGCAATTTAGTCTATATGACAGGAAATATTACATTGATGCTCATTCTAGGCAGTCTACAATATAAAAGCTAGATAATAATAGAGGCGTATATTTATTTTTAGTGCACATTTACCAGCATAATGTCTTTATTACATATCACACATTTTCTTCAGTACTTAAACCAGTTATTTTTTTATTGTAGCGCCAATTAAACCCAAACAAAATTTACATTTATTTGTCTCTATCCCTAATCCCCATAGACTGTCAGCTTGTTCAGGCAGGGTCATCTCTCTCTCTCTCTCTGAGGGTGGATTCACACGAAGGTGTATTCGGTCCGTGCGGGCCGTGTGGTTTTCACGCGCCACGCACAGACCAATACAAGTCTATGGGGCAGTACAGACAGTCCGTGCTTTTTGCGCAGCGTTTGTCCGCTGCGCAAAAAGCGCGACATGCTCAATATCAAAACGCAACGTTCGTCTGAATAAGCCCTTAGGCCATAATTATTCACACGAACGTGTCTCTTTTGCGTGCGTAAAAACGCAGAGTTTTTTCCTGCGTTGCAGTTCCGTGTGACATCCGTGTATGGGCGCGTCTGTGTTTTTTAGGCGCCTCTGTCATCCATATGTCATGCGCTTTTTATGTCAGCAAAAATAAACTGAAGGGGGTGGTTTTCTTTTTCTCATCATTTCTTTAGCAACTGTTGCGTGAATCACGGACAGCACACGGATGTGCGACCGTGTACTGTCCGTGATTTTCACACACCCATTGACTTCAATGGGTGCGCGATGCGAAAAAAACGCACAAGTATAGGACATGCAGTGAGTCTCACGCAGCGGGCATATGCTGTGTGAAAAACACTGAATGTCTGAATTGCCCCATTGAATTGCATTGGTCTGTGTGTCGTGCGTTGTTTTAACACGGAAGTGAAATACGCTTGTCTGAATAAGGCCGGGTTCCCACATAGCATAAACGCTGCGGAATTTCCGCAACGGAATTCTGTGTGGAAATTCCGCAGCATCTACAGTAACAACAAAGTGGATGAGATTTAGTAAATCTCATGCCCACGCTGCAGAAAAAAACCACAGCGTAAACGTTAATAAATTGACCTGCGGTGTGGAATTTTATTCCGCAGCATATCAATTTATGCTGCGTTTTCATAGATTTTCTGCTGCGGGGTTTCCCCATTGAATTCAATGGGGATGCAAAACCTGCAACAGAAAGCCAAGTGTTGCGACTTTTGCAGCGTATTCACAGCGTTTACACCGCAAAAAATGCAATGCCGGGAAAAACAAACATGCTTACCCAGAACGCCCTCCTCCTTCCTGCAGTCCGGCCTCCTAGGATGACGTTGTATCTCATGTGACCGCTGCAGCCAATCACAGGCTACAGCATCACAGTGCCTGAAACTGCATTCCAGGGAGGCCGCAGGGGACGTCAGAGGAGGGGGGGGGGGGGGGGAGTATGTGCTTAATTACGCAGTGGAATTTCCACCCCAAAAAAATCACATTGCAATGTGGTGTGATTTTTCGGATGGAAAGTCCTGCGTGTTCCAGGTCGGATACACTGCATATCCATCCAGTGGGAACCCAGCCTTAGGGTCAGTTCACACGTTGCGTAAATACTGCAGTTTTTCCACAACGGAATTTGGTGCGCTTTTTCGCCAGGAATTCCCTGCGGCGCACAGGGCGGATATGCTGCGTGCTATTACGCAGCGTATCCGCCCCGTGTGAACTCGGCCTTATTGTATCTTTCACTAATGTTAAACTGTCTGTATTTCTACATTTGTGTATTCAAGTTTGTTTTAGATCACGACGAGTCTATAGAAAAAATGGTATTAACCCCTTGTAGTCCAAGTCATTTTTTGTTTTTTCGTTTTTCACTCCCCGCCTTCCAAGAGCCATAACTAATTTATTTTTCCGTCGGTGGAGTGGTGTGAGGGCTTTTTTCTTACCATATAATGTACTGGGAAACTGAAATAATAATATTTGTGGGATGGAATTGGAAAGAAATTGTGATTTTTGAGAGCGAAGGTGACCAAAAAAGCAGCGATTCGGGCGTTTAATTTTCTTTTATATGTTATAGTGTAATAGTTCTAAATTTTACGGACGCGGCGACTTCATTTTTTGGGTTTTTTTTTTTACATATATTTTTTAGATTACTTTAATATTTTTGTACACTACTGAAAAAATTGTATTTAACAGTTCTTAACATTTTTTTATTAGTCCCCCTAGGGGATTTGAACCAGCGATCGTCAGATCTCTGGTACGATACTCCACAATACAAATGTATTGCGGTATATTTTCATTTTCACCGGCTCAACCGCGGCAGAAGTAAAGCAGACCTGGGGGCCTTCTTTAGGCCTCCAGGCTGCCATGACAAACAGCGATTTGAAACAGCGATCGTCAGATCTCTGGTAAAAATACACCGCAATACAAAATGTATTGTGGTGTATTGTCATTTTTACCGGCTTAACAGTGGCAGAAAGAAAGACCTGGGGGCCTTCATTAGGCTGCCATGACAACCATCGGCACCCAGCGATCATGTCTTAGATGCCACGGTCACTTTTGACCACGGCATCTAAGCAGTTCAACTGTAGACTGTAATACACAGCTGACACCCGCAGCGTATGGAGCAGAATCAACCCGTGAGCCCGCTAAATACTTCAACCCCTGCACTATGACGTACAGTTTCGTCATGGTGCGTCAAGGGGTTAAATGGGTTGTCCAATCTTATATATATAAATATTAATCTTTTACAGTGAAAAAACATTAAATGTGCTAATATACTTTGTTTTAATTCCTCACTATTTTTAAGATACCTACTTGCTGTCAGTGAATGGAAATATATATTGCTTACATTCAGTGGCTGATAACCACCCCTCATCTAGTTCTGCTCACCATAGAAGTAGTTTAAAGCTCCTGGGTCACAGGCCAATATCTCTACCAAGGCCAATTCCCTAATATCATTATTGACCTGGGCACATTGACTTCAAGTATACATTATAAAAGTGAGGCATTCATTAAAGGGTTGTCTCGACCAGATAGAGCATATGGACATCATAGAGATGGGTCCCCTGCTCCGGATGTCCTTCTGAGCAGGGGACAGAGCGCGTTTATTAGATTGTAAGTATGAGATTTGTTTTTTTCTGAATTGCGTTTTTTGCGATGGAATCGCTGCGAACCTGCCGCAAAAAAACTGCAACAACTGCTATTTGTTGCTGGATTTACCTCCCCATTGAATACAATGGGGAAAACCCGCAACAAATAAGCAGCATTTACGCAAATACAATTGACATACTGCGGAATAAAATTCTGCCCGGCAGGTCCATTTCTGAGCGTTTTTTTCCGCTCAGTATTTACGCAGCGTGTGGCTGAGATTTTTTTTATCTCATCCACTTTGCTGCTACTGTATTTGCTGCAGATTTTCCAAAACAAATTCCATTGTGGAAAAACTTCAGTATTTACGCAACGTGTGAACTGACCCTAAGGCCGGGTTCCGACGGGATGGATACGCAGTGTATCCGACATGGAACACGCAGGACTTTCCCGTCCGAAAAATCACACCACATTGCGGTGTGATTTTTCGGATGGAAATTCTGCTGCGTAATTAAGCGCAGATACTTACCCCCTCCCTCCTCTGACGCCCCCTCCGAGCCAGAACGGAGAGACGCTCTGTAAACGCGTCTCCTGCTCTGGCGAACCCGGCATCTTCATGCATTACATGGATGGCCATTGAAGGGCCGACAAGGAATGCTGCATTAGGTCTATTTCACACTGCATAGTTTTGAAGTTGCCAAAATATGAATAAAAAAACACTTAATGGGGTTGTCTATCCACAGCATAGGCCATCAGTATATAATCGGCGGGGTCCCTACCCCAGCCTAATGCGTGATTCACACAAGCGCTGCACATCTCGGACATGAAAAACTGCAGTTTTTCACGTCCGAGGTGCATCCGTGCTCAGCGCTGCGGGAGGCGATGTCACGCATTCACCATAGTTGAGAGTCTATGGAAGGATGCGTGATGCGTGAAAAGATAGGACATGTCCTATTTTTGCACGGACCCTTCACACGGTCCGTTGAAACAACGGCTGTGTGAACGGCCACATTGAATTACATATGTCCGTGGGACGGCTGCTGTTTCAACGGCCGTCCCACGGGCGTTTAACACGTTCGTGTTTATCAGGCCGAAGCGTAGGGACGCACACAAGAGTATACACTGCGGATTTTTCGCAATGGAATTGCAGAAAATCCACAGCGTGCTACAGTAGCAGCAGTCTGGATAAGATTTAAGCAAATCTCATCCACTCACAGTGGAAAAAATCTGCCAAGAAACCGTTTATAAATGGACATGCAGTGCAGGATTTTGAATCCACAGCATGGCAATTTATGCTGCGGAATCGCTGCTCTACTGTTGCTGGCAAAATCCACACAAATTGCAAATGAAAAAAAAAAGCTTTCATTTAAAATTTATATAAAAGTTTTTACTTACCCCGGCCGTTATCATAGTTTCATCCTATGTGACTACTGCAGCCAATCAAAGGCTGCAGCGGTCACATGGACTATAGCGTCATCCCAGGAGGCCGGGCTGTGCTCAGAGCAGAGGGTCTCGTCGCTATGATAACGGCCGGGGGTAAGCATAAACTTTTTTTGCTTTCCTGCAGTATTTACGCAGTGGGCATTCCGCCCAAAAAACTGCACCACAATTTGGTGCAGTTTTTGGGTGGAATTCCCTGCGGTTTCCAGGACGGATACGCTGTCTACTTTTACGCATTGTATCTGCCTTGTGTGTCCCTACCCTAAGGCTATATGCACACGTTGCAGAATTTGGTGCAGTAAATTGGCATCAAAACTGCAGGTAAACGCAGGAAATTCGGCAGCTAAAATCTGCACCTGTTTTTTTTATGCGTTTTTAGGTGTGTTTTTTTATATTTTGATGTGGAAATCGGTGTGGTTTTACGCTACAGATTTTTGTGCGTTTTTGAGGAAATGCAGGATAAATTGACATGCTGCAGAGTTTAAAATACGCACCGCCGGTAAATCTCATTTACTTGGCTGGTCCTGTATTAGGCTGCGGATTTGCAAATCCGCACTTAATACGCATCGTGTGCATTCAACCTAAGGTTGGATTCACACGTGGCAGATTTTGTTGCAGAAATTTCTGCAACTGAAAAGCCTTTCTATTCATCTAAATGGAACCTGCAAAAACCTATGCGGAAAAAACCACACTCAGATAATTGGAACTGATTTTCAATTGCCAAAATATCTGTAACAATATCTGCCATGTGTAAATCCAAACTATGTATATTTAGTACATTACCTGCTGGCTATCTATTCTTGATTTTCCGTAGGGAATGCAGAGCTTTTTAAATAAGATTACATTAACAGAATGAATATCAGAACTCTGAAGCTTATGCTATGTGTATGTAAAATAAGCAATGATGACATAAGACGCCATGCACATGATTGTCAGAATAGCGCGCGCACTCCTCTCATTGTGGCAGTTCTGCATCACTGTGTCAGGCCTGAAACGTACTAAGTTTTAGATTTATCTTAACAAGTTTCCTTTCAGATGTGGGCACAATAACTTTCTACTTAAAGTGTCTCAATAGAAGAGCAGAATCTGCTAAATAAATGACTCACGCTTCATAATCAAGTTGTGCTGGGTATTACTCATCCCCACAGCCATTCATGATCCGTTTACTCCTCTAGCAGCGTGTAAAGTTTTCCTGCAGTTGATATCCTGTGGTTCTCTAGTCTCGATCAGTTGTTGTACTGGAGCTCCTCTCGGTGGTCTTTGCTTGACCTCAGCTGGACAGCTTAACAAACAAATAGGGTGGAAGAGCAATCAATGAATTACAACTGAGCTACGGTACACATCAATACACACCATCGTATTATGGATAGAAAACAGGTTTAGTGACAAAAAATAAAAACAAGATTTTATAGGTTAAAAATCATGATCTATATTCTAACCGGTGTGTCCTCAATGCACTATGAGGCCGGGTTCACACGTAGCGTAAATACTGCAGATTTTCCGCAACAGATACAGTTGCCGAAAATCCGGAGCATAATACGGTAGCAGCAGATTGGATAGGATTTGAACAAATTTCCAGATTTTCTACAGCGGTTATACCTACAGATTTAGGCCTGATTCACACGAACGTGTTAAACGTCTGTGGGACGGCCGTTGAAACAGTGGCCGTCCCACGGACCTATGTAATTCTATGTGGCCGTTCACACAGCCGTTGTTTCAACGGACCGTGTGAAGGGTCCTTGCGAAAATAGGACATGTGCTATCTTTTCACGCATCACGCATACCTCCATAGACTCTCAACTATGGGGGATGCGTGACATCGCATCCCGCAGCGCTGAGCACGGATGCACCTCGGGCTTGAAATACTGCAGTTTTTCACGTCCGAGATGAGCAGCGCTCATGTGAATCAGGCTTTAGGCCTGATTCACACGAACGTGTCCGTTTTGCGCGCGCAAAAGTTCAGTGTGGCATCTGTATATGCTGCGTGATTTTCGCGCAGCCGGCATCATTATGACACTCTGTTTTGATGTTACGACACAGTAAAGAAGGAGGGGCTTTTATGTTTCCCTTCACTTCTTTACCTACTGTAGCGCGAATCACGCGCGTCACGCGGAAGTGCTTCCATGTGCCGTGCGCGATTTGCACGCACCCATTGACTTCAATGGGTGCGTGCTGCACGAAATACAGGCATGTATAGGACATGTCGTGAGTTTTACGCAGCGGACATACGCTGCGTGAAAATCACGACATGTCAGAGCGGCCCCATTGACATACATAAGTCCATGCGACGCACGTGATTTCCACGCGCGTAGCACGGACGTAATACACGTTCGTCTGAATAAGGCCTAAGTGTGAAGCATTGATTATATAAAACTTTATGTGCACCTGCAGATTTCCTGCGATTTCATACTCCCTGTGTGCACTTAAAGAGGCTCTGTCACCAGATTATCAAATCCCTATCTCTTATTGAATATGATCGGTGCTGCAATTTAGATAACAGAAAAGTTTTTGGGTTTTTTTTAAACGATCATTTTTGGCCAAGTTATGAGCAATTTTTATATTTATGCAAATGAGCTTTTCAATGAACAACTGGGCGTGTTTTCTCTTATTTCCAACTGGGCGTGTATTGTGTTTTTACCAACTGGGCGTGTATTGTGTTTTTACCAACTGGGCGTTGTGAATAGAAGTGTATGACGCTGACAAATCAGCATCATACACTTCTCATCGTTCCCACCCAGCTTCTTTCACTGCAGACTTACAGCGTGACGTGACCCACAGGTCCTTCAACCTTGTCATCGGACAAAGAAGATACATCAGCTCCAGGCGTCCAAAAGGGTGACGTCACGCTGTGTGTCTGCAGTGAAAGAAGCTGGGTGGGAACGATGAGGTCACCCACAGGACCCTCAACCTTGGCGTCGGAAGAGAGAAGACACATCAGCTCCAGGCGTCAGAGGGTACAGTGCAGGGTATGTGCAGGTAAGCATAGAAAACTCCCTAGAGACGAGCATATTAACCTTTTGGACGCCTGGAGCCGATGTATGTTCTTTGTCCGACGACAAGGTTGAAGGACCTGTGGGTGACGTCACGCTGTGTGTCTGCAGTGAAAGAAGCTGGGTGGGAACGATGAGAAGTGTATGATGCTGATTTGTCAGCGTCATACACTTCTATTCACAATGCCCAGTCGGTAAAAACACAATACACGCCCAGTTTGTAAAAATAGAATACACGCCCAGTTGGTAAAATGAGAAAACACGCCCAGTTGTCCATTGAAAAGCTCATTTGCATAAATATTAAATTGCTCATAACTTGAAAATGATCGTTTTTAAAAAAAACAAAAAAACGTTGCTGTTATCTAAATTGCAGCACCGATCACATTCAATAGGAGATAGGGATTTGATAATCTGGTGACAAAGCCTCTTTAACCTTGTCAAAAGAAAACTGCATCTGAAAACCAGGCATTTTTTAGGCAGATTTGCCAAACATTTTTGAAGTGTTTCTTTAGAGTAGGAACACACTAGGCGTAAACACTGCAGATTTTCGCCAATGGATTTCCTTGTGTATTACAGTAGCAGCAGTGTTGGTGAGATTTGAACCAATCTCATCCACACACAGTGGAAAAAATCAGCCGAAAAAACTTTCATAAATTGACCTGCGGTCAAAAAATTATATATTTTTTTTATTCAAATTAATAAAAAAGCTTATACTTACTCCGGCCGAAGTCCTAGTGACTTCCCTGTACTTTGGGCAGCCGTAGTCCTGCAGCGGTCACATAGACTACAGCGTCATCCCATGATGCGCTCAGAAAAGAGGGACACATCGCCATGACTACAGTTGGGGTAATTATAAACGTGTTTTTTTATTCCTGCAGGATTACTGCAGCGGACGTGCCGCCCGAAAAACTGCACCCCAATTTAGTGCGGTTTTTTCGGACAGAATTCCCTGTGGATTCCAGGGCGGATGTGCTGTGTACTTTTATGCAGCATATCCGCCCAGTGTATTCATACCCTTAAAGTGTTTTTGGCATTGTCCATAGGAAATAATCAGAATCTGCCTTAAAGAGGCTCTGTCACCAGATTTTGCAGCCCCTATCTGCTATTGCAGCAGATAGGCGCTGCAATGTAGATTACAGTAACGTTTTTATTTTTAAAAAACTAGCATTTTTGGCCAAGTTATAACCATTTTTGTAGTTATGCAAATGAGGCTTGCAAAAGTCCAAGTGGGTGTGTTTAAAAGTAAAAGTCCAAGTGGGCGTGTATTATGTGCGTACATCGGGGCGTTTTTAATACTTTTACTAGCTGGGCGCTCTGACGAGAAGTATCATCCACTTCTCTTCAGAACGCCCAGCTTCTGCCAGATCACGCTGTGACGTCACTCACAGGTCCTGCATCGTGTCAGACGAGCGAGGACACATCGGCACCAGAGGCTTCAGTTGATTCTGCAGCAGCATCGGCGTTAGCAGGTAAGTCGATGTAGCTACTTACCTGCAAACGCTGATGCTGCTGCAGAATCAACTGTAGCCTCTGGTGCCGATGTGTCCTCGCTCGTCTGACACGATGCAGGACCTGTGAGTGACGTCACAGCGTGATCTGGCAGAAGCTGGGCGTTCTGAAGAAAAGTGGATGATACTTCTCATCAGAACGCCCAGCTAGTAAAAGTATTAAAAACGCCCCGATGTACGCACATAATACACGCCCACTTGGACTTTTACATTTAAACACACCCACTTGGACTTTTGCAAGCCTCATTTGCATAAATACAAAAATGGTCATAACTTGGCCAAAAATGCTCGTTTTTTAAAAATAAAAATGTTACTGTAATCTACATTGCAGCGCCTATCTGCTGCAATAGCAGATAGGGGCTGCAAAATCTGGTGACAGAGCCTCTTTAATAAACACCTCAAGAAGTGACATGCACTTCTTTTTTACGAGTCGTAGTTTTTTAAAACATAAAGTTACGACTCGTATGCGCTACCCAGCTTTTAACCGTTCAAAATAATGGTAAGCTGTTTGCAAGCGTATTTAAGGAGCATAATGCAATTATTTTAAGCTCCGAAATGCACCATAAAAAAAATCAGATGAATGGAACGGATCAGACACAGAAAATTTCTGAAACAAAGTTGTTTCTGCCACGTGTGACTGTACACCTAGGCAAATGCACACGATGCACATTACGTGCGGATTTGCTGCATGTATTTTCGTGCGGCTAATCTGCACCGTAATAGAGTATCAACAAAGTAAATGAGAAAATCCCATCTACACGTTGCAGATTTTTTCTGCACGGAAATTGGCCTGCGGTGCCTATTTTAAAATCTGCAGCATGTCAATTTATCTTTATCTTGTATCTGACTAGTAAAATAAAAAGCACCAAAATCCGCAGCATAACAACGCACCTACCGCATTTTCGCATCAAAATGTAAGACCCACACCTAAAAACGCATTAAAAAACACGCTTTTAGGTGCGGATTTTACCTGCGGAATTACCTGCGGTTTTGAGGACGAAATTCTGCAACTAGTGCATCTAGCATAAGGTTCAGTTCACACAGTTTTTTGCAGCTGCTTTTGATGCAGAAACCGCGCCAGAATCAACGCCCAAAAAAAGAAAAAGGCCTTAATCACCCCCCCCCCCAAAGATTTCAATGGGAGGCAGATGCGTATTTTTGTTCCCAGGTGGCTTTTGGCATGTTCTTTCTTCTAGTGGTTTCCGCCTTTGATGCATGAAAAAAAAGCAGCAAAAAATATGTAAATAAAAGCGTTAAAACAACGCTAGCAGTTTAAAATCTGTGAGGCAGATTTGCTCTTCCTACAAAAAACTCAGTGTAATCTTCCCCTTACATAGTTCTATACTGCAAACACATCTCCTGGTGTTGGTATCGTCATGAAATCATTGCTTTCAAGCCATCACTGGGCTGCTGCTCTTAGTACTCAGTGGATTAAGTAGACCATAGGTCCTGGGCAGTCCCCCAAACGTGGGCCCCCTTTTCCCACCGCCGTTCTGCCATGCCTATAGTGAACACCACCTATCTGTGTGAGCATTGACAAATGTTTGGTATTATTCCCCTTGTTAAAGGGCTGTGTCCCTACATACTAACAGTCTCCAATCATCGCTGACAATATGACACTGTATAGGGACACATCCTCTTGACAATGGGAATGGTAACACACATTTGTCTATTAGTCCTGGACTACACAAAGACTTTATGTGGAATACAAGGATTTCCTACAACAGATATATCAGGAGAGGTGACAGATCCTCTATAAATCTAGTGACCCACATGTGACGTCTTCCCTGATGGGAGTTGTTCTCTTTTCTTTTCTTCTCTATGGCGACTTCTCCTGGAGACTGCAGAGTTTGCTGATGAGAAATCTTTGCCCCTCTCTTCTGCAAGCATTTCCAGCCTCTATAGAAAGAATAAATTCAGACAACAAGGCCCAAGCCCATACATTAAAGGGGTTGTCCGGGCACGGATCAGTTTTTCATACTGATGACCTATCCACAGGATAATTTATCAGTATATGATTGGTGTGGGTCCTACACCCGGACCCCGCACTGAGCAGTTGTTTTGGCTGCCTCCGGTCACCAGATGTTGTGCAGTGTTGAGTGCCCGTAGTGCTGAAGGCAGATGGCTCCGTACACTGCATAGCGGCCTTGCTGCAGAACTTCAACTCTGCTTCTATTCACTTTAATAGGAGCAGAGCTGCAGTATTGCAGCACACCCGCTATACTGTGACCGGAGCCATCTGCTTCCGGCACGCCATCAAGAGGCAGCCAGAGCAGCTGATCAGTGCGGGGTCTGGATGTCAGACCCCCACCGATCATATTCGGATGACCTATCCTGTGGATAGGTCATCAGTCCGAAAAAACGATCTGTGCTCAGAAGACCCCTTTTACTCAGACTAATAAATTCAGACCCCAGACCAGATTATAAAATACATACAGACCCCAGATCTTCTAAACTATTGCAGTCCCCAGACCAGAACCCCCAAACAAATACAGACCCCAGAACAAGCACCCTAAATAAATGCAGACCCTTGACAAGACCCCCTAAAAACAGACCTCAGACCAGACACCTAAATACAGTCCCCAGACCTGACTCCCTAAACTAATACAGACTCCAGACCCCTAAATACAGACCCAGACCCCCTAAATACAGACTCCTAAATATAGACCCCCAGACCAGACCACTAAACTAATACGGACCCCAGACCAGACTCTCTAAATACAGATCTCTTAAACTAATACAGACCCAAGACCAGACCCCCTAAATACAGACCCCAGAATAGTCCCCCTAAATACAGACCCCAGACCCTTAAACTAGTACAGACCCCAGACCAGACCTCCTAAATATAGACCCCTTAAATAAATACAGACTCCCTAAATACAGACCCCTTAAACTAATCCATCCCCTTATACTTACATAGCAGCTCATTCTTCTCGCTGGAGTCTTGCTGCTGTTCTAGGACCTGCGGTCATGTGACCTGCAGGTCTCTAAGCAGTAGCAAGAACTGCAGACATAAGCTCATGTAACATTACATCTGCAGGTCCTTTTGCAGGACATAGACAATGCAGTTATGTCGTGGTTTTTGCCGCAATGTACTTTGGGCAGCCATGGGAGCCTCGGGCCCCGGGCGGCCGCCCAAAACGCCCCTATTATGATCCGCCATTGATTCGTGGCCAATTTATTCAGACGGATTAAATTGGAAGGTCAATTTGCTCATCTCTACTGAAAACCAAGTACTCTTTGGGTACACAAAAAAAGAACCAGGGGAACAAACCTGGTAATGAAAAGGCACTAGACTCTATATGTCTTACTTTATGATCTGTTCTTTATCTAACTGCTGGAAACGTTCACATCATTTTGTCTCTGTATACACTGTGATTTATATATAACCCGGCCGGGTCTGTGTTTGTCCTATTGCAATACAGGATTACCTGCGATGCGGTTATTTTCAGCCTTTTTTAATATTAATATAATTTTTTGCATTAATAAACATTTTGTTACTTTTTATAACCTTAGAGTCCAGTGCCTTTTCATTACCAGGTTTGTTCCCCTGGTTCTTTTTTTGTATGCATCTTTATCTTGGCGGCACCGTACTATTTGTACAGTAGTTTATCGTAAGTGATCCTTCTCTGTTTTTTTTCTACTCTTTGGGTAAGTTCACACGTAGCGTAAATACTACAAATTTTCTGCAACGGATCTAGTTGCGGAAAATCCACAGCATAATACAGTACCGGCAAAGTGGATGACAATTTAACAAATCTCTAACTTCTAAATCTCTCTCTATCTAAAAAATTTTTAGTCAGCAGCATGTCAATTGTGTTTGGGTAAACGCTGCTTATTTGTTGTAAGTTTTCCCCATTGATGTTTCATCCCACATGATCGCTGCAGCCAATCACAGATGGTAAGTATCAATTTATTTTTTTCTGGCAGTTTTCCGCAGCAGACGTTGCAGCCAAAAAAGTGCACCATAATTTGGTGCAGTTTTTTGGCCGGAATTCACTGTGGCGCACAGGGCGTATACGCTGTATGTTTCTGTGTGAACATACCCTTTAAGGCCACTTTCCCTTGGCAGTATTCTGGTCAGTATTTGTAAGCCAAATCCAGAAGTGGGTCCAAAACGCAGAAGAGGTGGAAATCTTTCTATTACACTTTTTTTCTGTGTCAGTTCCACTCTGGCTCACAAATGCTGAAGCAAAATACAGCCCTTTAGTACATTAGTCTGGAGCTTGCTTTCTACAGGATAAGGCCCCATGCACGTGCTTTTGCGGCCGCAATATTCCCCCGAAAATCCATGGGAGAATTGCGACCCCATTCATTTCTATGGGGCCTTCACACGACCGTAGTTTTTACGGTCTGTGCATGGCCCGGGAGACCGCACCGCAGAAAGAACGGACATGTCTTATTACGGCCGTCTTCTGCAGTCCGGGCTCATTGAAAATAATGGCCGCGGCCATGTGCATTGCCCGTGATTTGCGGGTGGCTTGCGGCTGACAGTCCGCTGCCGGCCGACCCGAAAATCACGGCCGTGCACATGGCTACGGTCATGTGCATGAGGCTTAACTGGTTTGATGGATTATTTCTATCCATATGTTTTTTTCTGTGCACTAATCTCCAAGCTGCCTTATTGAAAAATATTAAAATAACTACCAAGTGGACGCTAACTATCAAAAGGACACATAGCAAGTGGAGTACAGAGCACTTGCCATATTGCAGTACTCTTAGGCCTCCTTCACACAGAATATTTCTTGCAATTTAAACTGCATTAAAAAAACTTTTCTAAAAACGCTAGCATTAATAAGATGTAAAAAATGTTATCGAATGTAATTTTGTACAGTAAATGCTTTTTTCAAGCGATTTTGAAGTCCTATAGAGAAGCCTATGGGAAAAATGCCTGCAAAACGACATATTCAGAGCATGCTGTGTTTGGAAAAAAGCAGTACTGACCACAAAGTTTCCTCAAAAACGCCACAAATCAAAACGTAGTTGTATGTGCAGATTCTGCAAATATTTTTTATGCTAAAACCAGGAACGGAACATAAACAGAAAAAATATATAAAGCAAATCTGCACTGTGTCAACCAGTCCTGAGGGTTAATGCACACGATGCGTATTACTTGCGGTTTTGCTGTGCGTATTTGCGCGTGGCAAAACCTCAGCGTAATACAGTACCAGCATAGACAATGAGATTCCAAGGAATCTTATGTCCGTGCTGCGGTATCTTTCGGTACGTAAATGGACACGCGGTGCGTATACCGTGGCATGTCAGTTTATCCCGCGATTATACCTGGGAATTCCATCCCTATAGTTCTACAGAAATACACCCGCAGCATGAAAACGCTGCAATTTATACAGCAAAACGTAAAAACCGTACCGAAAAACGCAAAAAAAAAAAATTCACCTTCGGGTGCGGTTTTTTTGCTGCAAATTTCTTGCAGTTTCCTGCACTTCTGTTGCATATTTTCCGTAGCAAAATACACAATGTGTGCATCTAGCCTTAAGGTGGATTCACACATGGCAGATTTTGTTGCAGAAATTTCTACAACTGAAAATCGGTTCCATTCCTCTGAAATACATACTGAAATCCATTGACTTGCCTAAGTAGAGTCATGTGCTGTTGAACCTTTTATTCCCCTTTTTCTCACCCATCACCAAAAAAAGACACGTGACAACTGAGGTTGGATGTGAAATGGCCACAGCAGCCGTTTATTAATTCACATTGGTTATAAATGCAATTTAATCCGAAACATTCGGATAATACTTAGGAATTCAATCAGAGAATTCCTCCTATAATTCACATGACCCAACATGGGTCAGAAACATTAATAACAATCAACATTAACCCTAATCAGAGCAGGGGGAAGTCCTTGAAGCCATTTTTCAGTTTTTTTACCTTGAATTAGCCATCTGCAAACCACCACCAACTATTTACCTCCAGCCGTAAACCAGCTCGGAGGCACTGCTCACCTCTGCAGATGGCTCCAACCACTAGAAGACCACTTCAGAGGGATAACACCCTATGAAGTCTTCAAATAATATACCTTTTTGGGGGACGCATACCCCCGATGCAACCCCCCCCCCACCATTTCGTACTGACCAACCTCAAGGACTCCCCCCGCCAGCTGCTATGACGCCTGGACCTGCTCCTAAAATGAAAAAACAACAAATTACATGAGAATACACCACCAGTACTAACGAGCATAGACGAACACACACATCGAAGACAAAATACAAGGGACCCAACCCAATTAAGGGCGGGAGCTTTGGTTCCTTCTTGCTGCCGTCCAGCCTCTTTTGTAGAAATCCATGTACCTGCTGCAGAAAAAAACACATTTGGGGTATGTCCACACGCTTAACAAAATACGGCTGAAAATACAGAGCAGTTTTCAAGGGAAAACAGCGCCTGATTTTTAGCCATTTTTTAATCAAACTAACATTTTTTGCGGCGGCGTTTTTTACAGGCGTTTTTGGAGCTGTTTTTCTATTGAGTCAATGAAAAACGGCTCCAAAAACGGACCAAGAAGTCACATGCACTTCTTTTTACAGGGCGTCTATTTACGCACCATTTGTTGAAAATGAGGCGTAAAATACGCCCCGTCGGAACAGAACACCATATTTCCCATTGAAATCAATGGGCAGATTTTTGTAGGCGCTCTGCGTCTGATTTTTTAGCTGTTTTTCTGGACGTTTACGGCACGAAAAACGGCTGAAAATAGCCTGTGTGAACATACCCTTACATGAATGGAACTGATTTTCAGCGCAGAAATTTCTGAAAGAAATCTGCCACATGGGAATTTGCAGAATTTGAAAACCGCAATTAATTTCGCAGGTAATATCCACACTTTTTAATGCATGTTTTTAGGTGCAGATTTTAGATTTTGATGCTGAAACTGGTGCGGAATTTAAGCTGCGGATTTTGTTGCATTTTTTTTTAAACTTGTCAGCTATAATTCTGAGAAGGAAGCACAAGATAAATTGACATGCTGTAGATTCTAAAATTTGCACCGCAGGTCAATTTACGTGAGGAAAGATATCTGCATTGTGAATATGAAATTACTTGAAATCTTACTTACTTTGCTGGTACTGTATTACGCTTCGGATTTGCTGCAGGTAAATCAGAAAAGCAAATATGCACAAGGTAATACACAATGTGTGAATGAGGCCTAGTTCACAAAGTGCAGATTTGCTGCAGATTTCGCCTGCATCTTTTAAGTCAAAATCAGAATTGGATCCAGGAGAGGAGACACTTTAGGGGTATGTTCCCACAGGTCGGATACACTGCGTAAAAGTACGCAGCATATCTGACCTAGAACCCACAGGGAATTCTGGCTGAAGAACCGCACCAATTTGTGGTGAAGATTTTTGGCCGGAATCATCACTGCAGAAAAAAAAAAAGCCAAAGCTTACCTTAAAATTAACGTTGTTTTTAACACATGGTGGACACTGTAAAAACTAAACCCAAAAAACAATCGTGTAATAATGTTCACACGGAGTATTTTGCAGGAGGAATATCTGCCTCAAAATTCCGTTTGGAACTTTGAGGCAGATTTTCCTCTCCCTGCACGCCGATTTTCGCATAAAACACCGTGAAATGCGCTTTCTCTGCCTCCCATTGAAGTCAATGGGAGGTCAGAGGCGGAAACGCCCGAAGATAGGGCATGTCGCTTCTTTTTCCCGCGAGGCAGTTTTACTGCTCGCGGGAAAAAGACGCAGACGCCTCCCATTGAAATCAATGGGAGGCGTTCTCGGGCCATTTTTGCCGAGTTTTGCGACGCGGTTTCCGTGTCAAAAAACTCTGCAAAATACTCCGTGTGAACATAGCCTTATAGTTCTTTTTCCCATTCCATCCCACATATAAATTTTTTCCAGTTTCCCATAATATATGGGGCAATAAATTGTGCCGTAAAAAGCTGTAACTGCAAAAAACAAGCCATAATACGGCTAGAAATAAAAAAGTTATGGCTTTTGGGAAGTGGGGAGGAAAAAACAAAGAAATTAAAAATGGCTACGGTGGTAAGGGGTTAAAACTGAAACAGCGTGATTGTAATATTTCTAGGTGATTACACTGTGCTAGGTCCCCTGGCAAATTTTACTCATAATCGCATACAAACTAAAGATGGCGAGGTTGTATAATGAATTCACGCAGTCGGTGAACGTAAAGAAAAATAATCCGCCACGTCTTTTATTTTTTGCTGCTTGATGCAGTTTCTGTACTATTGTCCCTTACACAGACCACCTGGTGGGCCGCTGCTAGTGCACTTCCCCAAAATAACACACACTCTGCATGATGTAAAAGTTGTTAGTCTCTCCAACAGAAATCGTCTTTACAGACCTTATATTTCCAAGGGCTACTTCTGCGACTTTTTGTTTCACAAACACTATCTAATTCTCATCCCCCTTCCTCTCTTTTCCCCCAGCAGTCACAGCAGATCTGTTCTACCTTTCGTCACCTAAGAGCACACACGCAGGGAAGCTATTGATCCTAAAATTGCTGGGATTTCCTCCCCCTGCTGCTTGTTTGTTCAGTCTGTTGTCATTGAACTGGTTAAAGCTTTGTTTGTTTGTTTTTCTTTGAATGGCTCTTAATGGATTAAAATTTAAGAAGATTTCACCAAATAAGCTAGTGCCTGTTAAAAATGCAGCCACACTTTAACATAAATTAGAGCTTAGTATGAACACTCCAATAGATCACACCTTTATATTAACTTTTTATTGCCCTCTGGAAACTTTTGTAGCTCATCTTCAAAACTCTAGGCTGGATTTCCACTCTGCATTCTTGTGGTATTTTTATAGTCATTTCAAAAAAATTCTACAGTCACATCTTAAGGTGGTATTATGTTGCCTGACGTGGGCCGTGTAAACGAGCGCCGATCAACGACACAGCTCGTTGATCGGCGCTCGTTTGCTCCTTTCACAAGGAGCTAGTATGGGGAGGAGTGCTCATACAGTTCTATTGTGTCGGCAGCACGTCTCCCTGTTAAACGAAGATAAAATTATCATGGTGCCACGCACTATGTCCGTAAATATACTGTAGTAGTACCAAACACTGTGATTCTGAATATAATTGTTTGACACACTGTAAAGTAAAGCACCACATACACACACCCCCATGTAGGTAGTGCCACACACACCCCCTGTAGATAGCATCACACACAGCCCCCTATAGATAGCGCCACACAGACTCCCTGTAGATAGCGCACACTGATCGTCTGTAGATAGCATCACACACACATCCCCCTGTAAGAAGCACCATACACAGCCCCCTATAGATAGCGCCACACAGTACTTCCCCTTGCATATAGTGCCACACATTGCTCCTTCCTTGCATATAGTGCAACACAGGGCTCCCCCTGGCATATAGTGCCACCCAGCGCTCCCCCTTTTATATAGGGTCACACAACCCTTCCCCCACTTGTATATAGTCACACAGTGCGCCCCCTTTTATTTAGTACTACAAAGTGCTCCCCCACCTTGTATATAGTGTCACACAGCTCTTCCCCCCTTCTATATAGTACCTTGTATATAGGACGAGCGCTGCTTCCCCTTAATTTCTTCTTGCTCACTGTGAATAGTCGACACGGATCTAGCGGTGATTCACAGTATTGCAGACTTCTCCCATTGAAGTGAATGGGAGAGAAGGCTGCAATACCAGTAAATTGCAGCTACATCTTTATCGATTTACAGTGAGCAAGCAGAAATGAAGGGGCCGCAGTGCTCGTATGAGTGCTGTACCCACTTTAAAACAGATGATCGGCGGGGGTCCCGGGAGTCGGACCCCGACCCATCAGCTATTGATGGCCTGTCCTGAGGATTTTTTTCTATATTTAAAAAGAATGTACCTGGAGAAACTAGAATTTCTAAAATCATAAAATAATGTAATTTATTTTATGATTTTAGAAACGCTAGTGTTCCTAGGCACTAAATAGTTTAAACTCCCTACACACTGTCTCGTGGTTTATTTTTCTCTGAAGTGCTCCGCTCCGGAGTATCTGCTATGCCCTGCTTCGCTGCTCCAGGTACACTGCTGCTGCTGTGTTACGCTGAGCGTTAAAGTGACGTGGTTACGCGAAACTGTCCGCCGAATCCGGGACGGTTGGGAGCTATGGTGTATATGTATGTGTGTGTTTATGTGTGTGTGTGTGTGTGTGTGTGTATATGTTTATGTGTGTGCATACAGTATGTGTCTCTGCGTTTGTATGTGTATATGTTACAGTATGTGTAAGTATATATGTGTTTGCATGTGTTTGTCTGTAAAAGTGTGTGTTCAATATTAAAGTAGAACAGATAAATTGAAGATGTCTGTGCTGCCCCCTATATACCCTGCTGCCCCTATATACCCTGCTGCCTCTATGTATCCTGTTGCCCCCTAAATATCCTTCCTTTATATACCCTGCTGCCTCTTATATACCCTGCTGCCCCTTATATACCTTGCTGCCCCTAAATACCTTGCTACCCCTATATACCCTTCTGCCCCTTATATACCCTGCTGCCCATTATATACTCTGCTGCCCATTATATACTCTGCTGCCCCTTATATACCCTGCTGCTCCTTATATACCCTGCATATCCTTATAAACTCTGCTGCCCCTTATAAACTCTGCTGCCCCTTATATACCCCGCTGCCCCTTATATAATCTGCTGCACCTTATATACTCTGTTGTCCCTCATATACCGTGCTGCCCCTTATATACCCTACTGCCCCTTATATACTCTGCTGCCCTTAATGGAAACACCACATTTTTATATATAGTAATCTATAAAACTTTAAACAATTCATGGCAATTAATGAATGGAAATAATATTTTTAAAATGTATCTCCAGTTTGGAAGTGCACTGCATGATATATATGTGTGTGTATATATATATATATATATATATATATATATATATATATATATATACACCTCTGTGTGTGTGTTTATATGTGCCTGTGGGTATAGTTATCATCTACGACATTATCTGTACTCCTAGAGTTATCACTGTGTTATCTGGGGTGTTACATAGTACTGCAGGTAACATCTACTACATTATCGGTAATCAGAGAGCTATCACTGTGTATGATATGTGGTGTTACATAGGTCTGTAGGTCACATCTACTACATTATATGTACTCAGAAAGTTATCACTCTGTTATCTGTGGTGTTACATAGGACTGCATGTGAAATCTACTACATTATCTGTACTGTGTATATATGTGCCTGTGTGGGTATATATGGGTCTGTTTGTGAATGTGTCTTTGTGCTTGTATATATGTGCCTTTTATGTATATGTTCCTGTCTGTGTATTTATCTGCCGGTGTGTGTGTGTGTGTGTGTGTGTGTGTGTGTGTGTGTTTGTGTATATGTGTCTGTATGTCTATATATTTACCTGTATGTATGTATGTATGTATGTATGTATATATTCCAGAATGTGTGTATGTATATTTGACTTTATGTCTAAATATCTGTCTTTATGTATGTACAGTATATATGTTCCATTATGAAGGAGACCCAATAGAGAGTCCCGCAGAGGACGCCATCCAACCTAAGGCTGGCCCTGCATTTGGGTACCAACAATCTGCATGCATCATATGTCTTAGAGGGAGCTACACTGGGAGTCACTTGTTGAGAAGGATCTGGGTGTACTTGTAAATCATAAACTAAATAACAGCATGCAATGTCAATCAGCTGCTTTTAAGGCCAGCAAAATATTGTTGTGTATTAAAAGAGGCATGTACTCGTGGGACAGGGATATAATATTACCACTATTACCAGAATATGCAGTTCAGTTCTGGGCTCCAGTTCATAGAAAGGATGCCCTGGAGTTGGAAAAAGTACAAAGAAGTACAACTAAACTAATAAGGGGCAGGGAGAATCTAAGTTATGAGGAAAGATTAAAAGAATTAAACCTATTTAGCCTTGAAAAGAGACGACTAAGGGGGGGACATGATTAACTTATAGAAATATATGAATGGCCCATACAAGAAATATAGTGAAAACCTTTTCTATATAAAACCCCCTCAAAAAACAAGGGGGCACTCCCTCCGTCTGGAGAAAAAAAGGTTCAACCTGCAGAGGCGACAAGCCTTCTTTACTGTGAGAACTGTGAATCTATGGAATAGTCTACCGCAGGAGCTGGTCACACCAGGGACAGTAGATGGCTTTAAAAAAGGGTTGGATAATTTCCTAGAAAGAAAAAATATCAGCTCCTATGTCAAGGTGTAGAATTTTTGTTTTGTCCCTTCCCTTTTCCCATCCCTTGCTTGAACTAGATGGACTTGTGTCTTTTTTCAACCGTACTATGTAACTATGTAATATCTAAACCCCATCTGTATGTACAAAATGGGCAGAATCCCTGTTCTTATCTGACTGATATCACAAAGATCAATTGATTTTGGACATATGTCCAGCTGCAATACCTAATTGGCAAAAAGGAATGCTGTAACAAAGTATATTGAGAAAATGTAAGTGGGTTTTTTTTTCTTCTTTTTTTCTCATTAGGGCTTGTTCAAAAAGCGAATTTTTCGTGGCGAGTCCCTCCGCAAAAACCGGCCGCGGAACTATTGCTGCCGACGACAGAAAATTCCTCCGTGTGAACATACCCTTACATTTTCTTATTATTTGGTGTGGTGTTTGTATTGTAGGAAAATTACTAAATATCTGCCTTCTTTTCATCTCTATTTAGAGTGGGAAGTACACTTTCAAGGGGTTCTCCAGTGTAGAAAATAAATTTAAAATGTCAGGACCCCTATCAAATTTAAAAAAAATGAAAAACACAAATGTCGCATGGACAGAAGTATTTAGACCCTTTGCTATGACACTTGAAATTTAGCTCTGGGGGCCTCCCATTTCTCTAGATCATCTTTGAAATGTTTCTACACTTTGATTGGAGTTTACCTGCAGTAAATTAATTTGATTGGAAAGACACATCCCTGTCTATATAAGGTCTCAAAGAAGACAATGCATATCAGAGCAGAAACCGAGCCATGAGGAGAAAAGAACTGCCTGTAAAGCTCATAGACACGCTTAGATCTGGAGAGGGGTACAAAAAAAATTTTGGCTACTCTGAAAGTTCCCAAGAGCACAGTGGCCGTCATAATTCTTAAATGGGAGAAGTTTGGAACAGCCGGGACTCTTTCTAGAGCTGGCCGCCCCACCAAACTAAGTAATCGGGGAAGAAGGGCCTTGGTAAGAGAGGTGACCAAAAAAAAAACAATGGCCACTCTGGCTAAGCACCAAAGATCCTGTGTGCAGATGGGAGAAACTTCCAGAAGGTCAACCATCACTGCAGCACTCCACCAAGCTGGGCTTTATGGCAGAGTGGCCAGAAAGAAGCCTCTACTCAGTAAAAGACACATAAAAGCCCATCTGCACAAAAGCACCGAAAAGTACTCTCAGACTGTAAGAAACAGGATTCTGTGGTCTGATGACCGAGATTTAACTTTTTGGCCTCAATACTAAGTATCATGTCTAAAGGAAACCAGGCACTGCTCATCACCTGCTCAATACCATCCCTTCAGTGAAGCATGGTGGTGGTGGCAGGATTATGCTGTTGGGGTGTTTTTCACCTGCTGGGACAAGGAGACTGGTCAGGGTTGAGGGAAAGATGAATGAAGCAAAGTACAGAGTTTTTCTTAATGAAAACCTGATCCAGAGTTCTCTGGACTTCAGACTGGTCCGAAGGTTTCCTTTCCAACAAGACAATGACCCTAAACACACGGCCAAGACAACACAGATGTGGTTTAGGGACAACTCTGTGAATGTCCTTGAGTGGTCCAGCCAGAGCTCTGACTTAAACCCAATCGAAGATCTCTGGAGACACCTGAAAATGGCTATCCACTGACGGTTCCCATCCAATCTGACAGAGCTAGGGGGTTCTGCAGAGAAGAATGGCAGCAAATCCCCAAATCCAGGTGTGCAAACCTTGTGGCATCGTACCCAGGAGGACTGGAGTCTGTTATCGCTGCCAAAGGTGTTACAACTAAGTACTGAGTAAAGGGTCTAAATACTTATGTCAATGCAATATTTGAATTTTTCTTTTTCAATAAATTAGCAAAGATTACTAACATTCTGTGTTCACTTTGTCATTATGGGGTATTGAGTTCAGAATGATGGGGAAAAGTTGATTTATTTTTTTATTTTTGCACAAAGCCTCAACATAACAAAATGTGAAAAAATGTAAAAGGGGCTGAAGACTTTCCTAATGCATTGTATACCATGGCACTAAGGAACTGCACTATATAACCACCATTTTACACAAGAAATACTAGAACAACTCTATAGTGTGGCAAATCCCACACAACACCACCCCATAATTCTGCTTCCTTGCCCTCTGTGACTGTTATTTAAGGATAGCTGGATATCCGTTTCAGCGTCAATCACACTTAAAGAGGCTCTGTCACCAGATTTTGCAACCCCTATCTCCTATTGCAGCAGATCGGCGCTGCAATGTAGATAATGCAGCAGCATCAGCGTTTGCAGGTAAGTAGCTACATCGACTTACCTGCAAACGCTGATGCTGCTGCAGAATCAACTGTAGCCTCTGGTGCCGATGTGTCCTCGCTCTTCCGACACGATGCAGGACCTGGGGCAGGAAGTGAGTGACGTCACAGCGTGATCTCTCGAGAACACGCTATGTCTGCACTGCCAGAAGCTGGGCGTTGTGAAGAGAAGTGGATGATACTTCTATTCACAACGCCCAGCTAGTAAAAGAAGTAAAAACGCCCAGATGTAACGAACACAATACACGCCCAGTTGTACTTTAACTTTAAACACGCCCAGTTGTACTTTAGAAAGCCTCATTTACATAAATATAAAAATGGTCATAACTTGGCCAAAAATGCTCGTTTAAAAAAAAAAAAAAAAGCTTTACTCTTATCTACATTGCAGCGCCAATCTGCTGCAATAGGAGATAGGGGTTGCAAAATCTGGTGACAGAGCCTCTTTAAATATTTCCATTTCCATTGTTTTTTCTTTTTGTTTTGGTCTTCCAGTTAACCCCTTCAGGACTGAGCCTGTTTTGGCCTTCAGGACGAAGACGATTTTTCAAATCTGACATGTGTCACTTTATATTGTACTTTATGTTAGTGAAAAAATTTGGTCGATAAATTCAATATTTATTTGTAAAAAAAACACCCAGATTTGGAGAAAATTTGCAAAAATTATCATTTTTCTAAATTTAAATGTATCTGCTTGTAAAACAGATAGTAATACCACACAAAATAGTTTATATTTCCCATATGTCTACTTTATGTTTGCATCGTTTTTTGAACATTCTTTTATTTTTCTAGGAAGTTACAAGACTTAAAACTTTAGCAGCAATTTCTCATATTTTTAAGAAAATTTCAAAAGGCTATTTTTACAAGGACCAGTTCAGTTCTGGAGCGGCTTTGAGGGCCTTATATATTAGAAAGCCCCCATAAATCACCCCCATTTTGAAAACTGCACCCCTCAAAGTATTCAAAACAGCATTCAGAAAGTGTTTTAACCCTTTAGGCGTTTCACAGGAATTAAAGCAAATTCATTTGTAATACATTTTTTTCTATACCACAGAAAGTTTTACCCGAGAAATGTAACTCATTATTTATTGCCCAGATTCTGCAGTTTTTAGAAATATCCCACATGTGACCTTAGTGCGCTAATTTACTGAAATACAGGCCTCAGAAGCAAAGGCAAAGATAAGAAAAGAAAAAATACGGTGCCGCATAGTGTGAGTAAGCCCAATGATTAACAAGCTGTTGTTTGACAGATGAAGGCTTACCACAGGTAGATAGATCTAGAGCGTGAAGTAGGTAGATAGGTATTGGATGAGTACTGCTGCCGAGATCCCAACCGGTCAGCCCAGACAGGCCACCGCAATAGGTAATGTAAAGATTCTTTAAAAAACGGGACTCCGTGAGGCGCTGCAACTCAGAGAGGATTCAATGATATTAAATAATAGTAATTTTATTGTTCAGGCTACGCATTTCAATGCCGCACCGGCATCTTCCTCAGGTCACATGAATTGCAGTATTAAACAACAGCCCTTTTAAATACAACACGCGGGGAAAAAAAACGCCAATGTAAACAGGGTCAGAGTGCACTGGTGACGTCATCACCGGGGGGAGTTAAGCTTAAAAATACACGGAAACATCCATTTGTATGTACTAATTGTAACATTGGTTGAAACAAGAAAAAACAAAAGTTAAAAAGGGATATGAAAAAGAAATATATAAAAAAGACAATTTAGAAACAATCTCATAGATATAGTAATATACATGTCAATGGATTAAACATGAATTAAAACTCAACAATCATATAGATATACAGAAGTTATGCCGTATCGCATTAGTGATGTTTTGCGGTAATAAAATATTCAATTAGAATTAAAACGAATTTAGAAGAAATGAACATAATGGGTGAAAATGATAAAAAATATTATTGAACCCATATCAATAGGAACTCAACTGGACGAGGAGAATACCCCTAATAGTGTCTATAATGATGGAAACAATAACCACCCATTAGGAAGATCTTATTATTATTCCCAATGAATTGCCATTTGGACCAGAATGTGGAGATTTCAGAATCCCAATTATGTCCCCAGTGGAGACCTCTATCATACATAAATGTGTGTGTCAAGAACACATATAAAAGTCAAAATTAAATGAATGCTGTCTGTTAAAAACAAAAGAGAGAAACCAGCCATTAATGTATGTAACGATCAAACCCGATTGAAAGCACCAAATTCACCCACTAGGGGGGACCTATGATGAGCAGACTTTCGAGGATACAAAGAACATAAAACAAATTGTAACAAACATTTTAGCAATATTGAGAATTAAAGAGTAACCCCAACAACCAGAACCCTTCCCAAAGAGAAGCAGGCAGCCACAGAGTGCTCAATTTCCCGAATGGTAACCCGATAGGCTAAAAATAAAATAACTCAACTCAAGTAGATAAATGTAGAACAAGTGTATCGGAAGTAGATATACAGCAAAATACTAATCAACGAATTTGAAACAATCAAAATGAATGTATTATATACAAAAAAAGTAAACCAAATGATCCCAGTTATTAGAAACCAAATCATGTGTGATATAAAAATATATAAATCATTAATCAAGAGCTGTTTCTGAAATATCATTCAAACCGTTTGGATGCAGGGTCAATAGCTTAAAAATCCAAAAGTTTTCTCTTTGTTTGAGTTTTTGGAACCGGTTGGGAATGTCGCAAGAAATTTGTTCAATAGAAGTAATGGTAATTCTATTGAATTGGCAGTTATGGGAAGAAGCACAGTGTCTCGAAACACTGTGTTTTAAAAACCCTTTAAGAACATTATACCTATGTTTGTTGATTCTGCTCCTCAGACATTGGATGGTCCTCCCAATGTACTGTAGACGACACGAGCACTCGGGGAGGTAAATAACAAAATTACTACCACAATTAAGGAAAGCCTTAATAGGGAAAATTTCATCGGTTATATTGGAGCAGAAGGTCAGTTTTTTGTGTGAAATATTATTGCAACACAAACAACGCGCTTGGCTACATTTATAGGAACCATTCAAAACTGGAAGAATTCTTGGGATAGAAGGTTTGGAGTTATTAATCCGACTGGGGGCTAGTATATTTTTCAAATTAGCTGACCGTCTAAAGGTAATATTTGGTTTAACAGGCAATGAATTTTTGAGAAAAGGATCATTTTTCAAGATGTGCCAATGTTTGGCCAAAATAGATCTCACTAATTTATGTCCACTATTATACGCTGTAATGAAATTGTTTGTATATTTGGTCTTACTTATATTTATTTTTCCATTTTTGTTTGTACAGTCAGTGGTATCCTCCGTCTTTTTTGTTTGGTCAACACAGGACTTTTGAGTTAATTCTGCCGCTTTGGAACGCGCACCCTTAACCAATTGTATAGGAAATTTTTTTTCTTTATAGACGTTTTATTGACGATTTATTTATTGTATGGAAAGATAATGAAGAAGAAGCTACCGACTTTATGGAATTATTAAATAGTAATGACTTTGGAATAACTTTCACTCATACTTTTTCCACTACTTGCATCGATTTTTTAGATTTAACCATTGATTATGATGATATTAATAGCAATTTTAATACTAGAACACATTTTAAAACTGTTGATGTTAATAGCTACATCGATTTTAGAAGTGCCCACTACCCCCCGTGGATCAAAAACGTACCCTTTGGGCAATTTAGGAGAGTGAGAAAGAATTGCTCCTCTGAACATAATTTTTTAAAGGAATGTGATATCCTTGAAAGTAGATTTAAAGAAAAAAAATTTCCTATACAATTGGTTAAGGGTGCGCGTTCCAAAGCGGCAGAATTAACTCAAAAGTCCTGTGTTGACCAAACAAAAAAGACGGAGGATACCACTGACTGTACAAACAAAAATGGAAAAATAAATATAAGTAAGACCAAATATACAAACAATTTCATTACAGCATATAATAGTGGACATAAATTAGTGAGATCTATTTTGGCCAAACATTGGCACATCTTGAAAAATTATCCTTTTCTCAAAAATTCATTGCCTGTTAAACCAAATATTACCTTTAGACGGTCAGCTAATTTGAAAAATATACTAGCCCCCAGTCGGATTAATAACTCCAAACCTTCTATCCCAAGAATTCTTCCAGTTTTGAATGGTTCCTATAAATGTAGCCAAGCGCGTTGTTTGTGTTGCAATAATATTTCACACAAAAAACTGACCTTCTGCTCCAATATAACCGATGAAATTTTCCCAATTAAGGCTTTCCTTAATTGTGGTAGTAATTTTGTTATTTACCTCCTCGAGTGCTCGTGTCGTCTACAGTACATTGGGAGGACCATCCAATGTCTGAGGAACAGAATCAATAAACATAGATATAATGTTCTTAAAGGGTTTTTAAAACACAGTGTTTCGAGACACTGTGCTTCTTCCCATAACTGCCAATTCAATACAATTACCATTACTCCTATTGAACACATTTCATGCGACATTCCCAACCGGTTCCAAAAACTCAAACAAAGAGAAAACTTTTGGATTTTTAAGCTATTGACCCTGCATCCAAACGGTTTGAATGATATTTCAGAAACAGCTCTTGATTAATGATTTATATATTTTTATATCACACATGATTTGGTTTTTAATAACTGGGATCATTTGGTTTACTTTTTTTGTATATAATACATTCATTTTGATTGTTTCTAATTCGTTGATTAGTATTTTGCTGTATATCTACTTCCGATACACTTGTTCTACATTTATCTACTTGAGTTCTGAGAGCCAGAACTTTTTTACTTTTTCCCCACCGGAGCTGTGTGAGGGCTTATTCTTTGCGGGACAATCTGTAGTTTTCATTGTTAACATTTTAGGGTACCAGGAATTTTTTTGATCACTTTTTATTCCATTTTTTGGCAAGCAAGGTGACCAAAAACCTTCAATTCTGACAATGTTTTTTATTCTTTTTTTTTATGGAGTTCACCCTGGGCTATAAATGTCAATTTTACTTTATTCTGCGGGTTGATACGATTACGGCGATATCATATGTATATAATTTTTTTATGTTTTGCAGCGTTTGTGCAATAAAATCAATTATTTATAAAATTAATTATTTTTTGTGTCACCATATTCTGAGAGCGATAACTTTTTTTTTTTTTTTCAGTCAAAAAAGCTGTGTAAGAGCTTGCTTTTTGCGGGACGGGTTGTAGTTTGTATCGGTACCATTTTGGCGTACATGCGACTTTTTGATCACTTTTTATTGTATATTTTGGGAGGGGTGGTGACCAAAAATGTTGATTCTGGCATTGTTTTTAGTTTATTTTTTTTGCGGTGTTCACCGTGCGGGAAAAATAATATTACAGTTTTATAGTTGGGGTCATTACGAACGCGGCGATACCAAACATGTGTACTTTTTTTAACGTGTTAATTTTTTTCCTATTATAAAAGGCTTATTATAGGAAAAAAAGCAGTTCTTGTTTATGTCACTTAACTTTTATTTTTACACTTTTTAAAAACATTTTCATTATCTTTTTTTTACTTTTTTCACTTGTCCCACTAGGGGGACACTTAGACTTGCAGCTCTGATCACTGCTGGAACACATTACACTACCTACGTAGCGTAATGTGTTCTAACTGTCATTGTGACGTGACAATCACACTGACAGGAAGCCTCGGAGGACCGGCTGGAGGCTGCTCCTCCGAGGCTTCCGTACATGGCAGCCCGGAGGCCATTGTCTGGCCTCTGGTTGCCGTGATAAGGATCGCCAGCCCCCGCAAATGCATGTGGGGGGCTGCCGATCTGCTCTAAACCTCTTCAATGTGACCACCGCATCGAAGGGGTTAATTGCCGATTTCAGCGGCGACAGGCCGCTGATCGGCAACCTGCCCTGCACAGTTAACCGCTGCGGTGTAGCGCCGCGAGGCGGTTAACTGTTAAAGCGCGGACGTAACTGCACGCCCAGGTGCGAGAAGTTACTGCTCACCTGGGCGTTTAGGTACGCCAAGGTGCGGGAAGGGGTTAACGTTATGTAACCATTTTACATTTCCAGTATGTCAGATGTTTGCTTATATACATAGCCATATTTTCATCTTATAGCCATTTTCAAGCAGATAGAAAAGCCGGCTTCACACATTGCATAAATATTATGCTATTAAACCAGCCTAGAAATTTGCAACAAAATCCATCACGAAATCCGGATGTGTTACATGCAGATTTTGTTGTGGATTTAGATGCAGATTTCACCCATTGCATTGGTGCATAGTGTACTGTACATCAAGATGCAGTGGAGATCTCCACTGTGAATCTTGGCATGAATCCACAGCAAATTTGCGGCAAATCTGATTTTGTTGCAACTTTTGCAGAGGATTTACCCTACGCATTGCACAATAGAACGGAAATCATAGTTTATAAGGTTGAAGAAAAACACAGATCCATTAAGTCCAACCTATAATGCTACCGTGTTAATCCAGAGGAAGGCAAAACCCCCATGAGGTTGATGCCAATTGCATCATTAAGGGAAAAATTCCTCCCCGACTCCAAATATGGCAATCAGAATAAATCCCTGGATTAAAATCCCATCTCCAGAATCTAGAACTCATAACCTGTAATATTATATTTTCAAGAAAGGCATCAAGGCCCTTATTGAACTTGTTCAAAGAATCAACCATCACAACATCCTATGGCAGAGAATTCCATAGTCTCACTGCTCTCACAGTAGAGAATCCCTGTCTGTGATGATGGTGAAACCTTTTTTCCTCAAGACGTAGAGGATGCCCTCTTGTCTTTCTTACAGGCCTAAGTGTAAAAATATAATTAGAAAGATCTCTGTACTGTCCAGTTATATATTTGTACATTGTAATTTAATCACCCCTAAGCCGTCTATTTTCTAAACTGAATAGCCCCAAGTTTGATAACCTTTCTTGGTACTGCAATCCGCCCATTCTCTTAATTACCTCGGTCACCCTTCTTTGCACCCGTTCTAGTTCAACCATGTCCTTCTAATACACAGGTACCCAAAATTGTACGCAATATTCCATGTGCGGTCTGACTAGAGATTTGTATAGTGGCAAAACTATTATTTTGTCATGAGCCTCTTTTGATGCATCCCATGATTTTATTTGCCTTGGCAGCAGCTGTCTGGTACTGGTTGCTAAATGTAAATTTACTGTCCACCAATATCCCCAAATCTTTTTCAGTAGTAGTTTTACCCAGTATTTCACCATTTAATGCATAATTGTAAAATTTGTTTCCTCGGCCCAAGTGCATAACCTTACATTTATCCACATTAAACTTTATTTGCCATTTCTCTGCCCAAATCTCCAGCTTCCCCAATTCCATCTGTAGTATTACATTATCCTCCTCTGTGTAGATTACTTTACCGAGCGTAGAATCATCTGCAAATACTGAAATTATACTCTGTAACTCCTCTACAAGGTCATTTATAAACATATTAAAAAGAAGTGGGCCCAATACTGACTCCGTGGAACCCCACTGGTAACTGTGACCCACTCTGAGGATGTACCATTAATAACCACCCTCTGTTTTCTATCACTGAGCCAGTTGTTGACCCAATTACACATATTTTCCCCCAGTCCCAGCATTTTCAATTTATATACCAACGGTCAAGCCTGTGGTGTATGTGGACCCACTAGGCCGCTCTTCCGTAGCGGAGAAGCAGCTGACCAAACAATAGTCAATAACAGTCCCTCGGATAAGAGTACCTGGGGAAATGACCTGCCAGGTACTCACAGTAACAGACACATGGCTTAGGTAATGTTTGGCGTGGCAGATGACATCGGGCGTGGCAGATGACACCATACGTGGCAGATGACACCATACGTGGCAGATGACACCAGACATGGCAAATGAAACCAGATGTGGCAGATGAGGCACACACGACTCCAACAACAGGGTTAGACTCAGGAACAAACACAGCAAAAGGATACGGGAAGCAGGATACGGGAACACTGGGAGCAGGATGAACATAAAGAACCATTTGCATAGATGAACACAGGAATACAAAGAACGCTTAGGCAAGAAGGGAAAGGGCACAGTTGTTTAAATAGTTCAGGGTGCAAAGGGATTGACTCATAGAAGCTAATCAGATTGGTTTGACAGGACTGATCCCTCATAAATCCATGCTGATGTTGTGTTAACAGTTTATTTGCATTGAGATACTCGAGATTAGCAACTCTTAGAAAGCCCACGAATATTTTACCTACAATGGAGGTTAAACTTACAGGCCTATAGTACTCACACACATATAGTTTTTTTATATTGCTAAAATATATAAATTTTCATTTTTGTCATTATGTAATTTTGTATGTTTTCTGCTTCTCCTGATTGTGAATATGTTGGCATACATAAATAAAGACTAATAATATTATAGTAATTAATATTATTATTATTATAAAACAATAATAGAATATTCAGATTATTCCAAAAATTCTAGATGGGAGCCACAAGGTGGAGACAGGGGTCTGCTACTACATGAACATTAATTGTTTGCTAGTGTCCTGGATACATGTTGTCCACTCTTCAATAAAAAATAACACATTGAAAACATTTTCAATTTTGGAAACTTACAGTTAGTTCAGTGTATATTACTTTATGTATCATGTCCTTCTTAGCTGATTTAGTGAAACCAGGCCCAATGATACTAGTGATACTGCTTAACTATGTAATATACAAAGACTTTCCCTGATTCTTAACCCCTTAAGGACACAGCCTGTTTTCGCCTAATGGACCAGGCCATTTTTGTCAAATCTGACGTGGTATTTATGTGATAATAACTTTGGAATGCTTTTATTTTTTCAAGCGGTTCTGAGATTGTTTTCTCGTGACACATTGTACTTTTAGTTAGTGGTAAAATTTGTTCGATACAGTCAGTGTTTATTTGTGAAAAATACCAAAATTTAGATAAAATTTGCACAGATTAGCATTTTTCTAAATGTAAATGTATCTACTAAAATGTCTAAATGGAAAACAAACAGTAGTACCACACAGAATAGATACTAGTTAACATTTCCCATATGTCTACTTTATGTTTGCATTGTTTTTTGAACATTCTTTTATTTTTCCAGGACGTTACAAGGCTTAGAACTTTAGCACCAATTTCTCACAGTTTCAAGAAAATTTCAAAACGCTATTTTTTCAGGGACCAGTTCAGTGCTGAAGTGGCTTTGAGGGCCTTATATATTAGAAAACCCCTATAAAACACCCCCATTTTAAAAACTACACCCCTCAAAGTATTTGGAGCAGCATTTAGAAAATTAATTAATCCTTTTGGTGTTTCACTTGAATTAAAGCAAAGTGGAGGTGAAATTTACAAATGTAGTTTTTTTTTTGCAGAAAATCTGTTTTTATTATTTTTTTCTGTAACATAGAAGGTTTTACCAGAGAAACGCCACTTCATATTTATTGCCCAGATTTTGAAGTTTTTAGAAATATCCCACAGGTGGTCCTAGTGTTCTAATGGACTGAAACACAGGCCTCAGAAGCAAAGGAGCACCTAGTGGATTTTGGGGCCTCTATTTTATTAGACTATATTTTAGGCACCATGTCAGGTTTAAAGAGGTTTTGTGGTGCCAAAACTGTGATAGGCTGTGAAAATGAAAATCTAAGTTTTTTCTAATAAAATGTCGTTTTAGCACAGATTTTTCCATTTTCAGAATAGATAAAGGAGAAAAAGGCACCCCAACAGTTGTAATGTGAACTCTTCTGAGCATGGCAATACCCCATATGTGATGATAAACTGCTGTTTAAACCGACAGTAGGGCTTAGAATGTAAAGAGCACCATTTGGCTTTTGGAGCTTACATTTTGCTGGAATGGTTTGCGGCGCCATGTCACATTTGCAAAGCCCCTGCGAGACCAAATCAGTGGAAACCACCCAAAAGTGACCTCATTTGGGAAACTACACCCCTGAAGGCATTTATTGAGGGATATAGTGAGCATTTTGGCACCACAGTTTTTTTTTTTGCTGAATTTAGTGGAATTCTGCTGTGAAACTGAAAATTGTTTTTTTTCGGACAAAAAGTGAACATTTTCAATTTGTACAAGGAAAAAAGGAGAAAAAGCACCCCAACATTTGAAAAGCAATTTCTCTTCATTATAGCAATACCCCACATGTGGTAATGAACTGTTGTTTGGACACACGGCAGGACTTGGAAGAGAAGTAGCGCCATTTGGGTTTTCGGAGCACAAGTTTTGCTGGAATGGTTTTTGGGTGCCATGTCGCAATTTGCAAAGCCCCTGAGGGACCAAAACCGTGGAAACCCCCCAAAAGTGATCTCATTTGGGAAACTAAAGCCCTCAAGGAATTTATAGGGGTATAGTGAGCATTTAGACCCCACAGGTTTTTTGTGGAATACTAAAAGGTTGATATTTTTTATTTCTTCAAGGGTTAAAGGAGAAAAAGCACCCCAACATTTGTAAGCCAATCTCACCCGATTACGGCAATATCCCACATGTGGTCATAAACTGCTGTTTGGATACACGTCAGAGCTCAGAAAAGCAGGAGCGCTATTCGGGATTCAGATTTTGCTGGACTGGTTTTTGGGTGCCATGTCGCATTTGCAATACCCCTGCCGGTTCAAGGTAGTGGAAATCCCCCAAAAGTAATCCCATTTCTGAAAGTACACCACTCAAGGAATTTATCAAGGGGTATAGTGAGCATGTTGACCGTACAAGCTTTTTACTGAATTTAGTGGAATTCTACTGTGAAATTGAACATTTTTACAATTTTTACAAGGAATAAAGGAGAAAAACACCCCAACATTTGAAAAGCAATTTCTCCTGATTAAGGAAATACCACACATGTGGTCATAAACTGCTGTTTGGACACACGGCAGGGCTCAGAGAGGTAGGAGCGCTATTTGGCATGCAGATTTTGCTGGATTGGTTTTTGCATGCCATTGCGCATTTGAAAAACCCTGGGGTACCAGAGTACAGTGGAAGCCCCCAAGAAGTGACCCCATTTTAGAAACGACACCCCTCAAGGCTTTTATAATTTGCCTGGACATATGACAGGGCTCCAAAGTGTAGAGCACCCTGTGCATGTGAGGTCTATTTTGGTGATTTTCACAGCATTGGCCCACAATTGCAGAGCTCTGAGGTCAACTAGTAAAACAAACCACCAAGTAGTGACCCCTATTTTGGAAACTACACCCCTTAAGGCATTTTAAGGGATGTAGTGAGCATTTTTACCGCTCAGGTGTTTTTTTTCAATAGAAATTAATGCACAGCGGATGGTGCAAAGTGAAAATTTCAATTTTACACTGATATGCCATTTTAGTGCACAATATGCTGTGCCCAGTTTGTGCCACCGAAGACAAATACCTCCTAAAAGGTTAAGCGGGTTCTCCCGAGTATGACGATGCCGTATATGTGGATGTAAACTGCTGTTTTTGGCACACTGTAGGGTTCAGAAGGAATGGAGCGCCATTTGGCTTTTGGAGAGTGGATATTGCTTGGTAAAAGTTTTGTTTCGGGATTTTACTGGTATTTCAGTTTATAACATGGGGGCACATGTAAGCTGTATGAAGTACATCAGGGTATAATAAGAGGGTATAATAATGCGGTAAATAAATAATATTTCATAGATGTGTGGCCAGTGTCACACTGATAAATGGTGCCCGATCTGCTGCACATTTTGAGTCGCCATATTCTGAGAGCCAGAAGTTTTTTATTTTTTCTCCACCGGTGCTGTGTGAGCGGTTATTTGTTGCGGGACAATCTGTAGTTTTCATTTGTAGCATCTTGGGGTACATGCAATTTTCTGATCACTTTTTATTGCATTTTTTGGCAAGCAAAGTGACCACAAACCAGCAATTCTGATTTTTTATTCTTTTTTTTTTTTACAGTGTCAAATGTGGGCTATAAATGACAATTTTACATTAATCTGCGGGTCGATAATATTATGGTGATACCAAATGTATATAGTTGTTTTTAAGTTTTGCAGCATCTACACAATAAAATCACTTTTTTTTTTAGTATTTATTTTTTGCGTCACCATATTTTGAGAGCAATAACTTTTTTATTTTTCAGTCAAAAAAGCTGTGTAAGGTCTTTTTTTTTGCGGGACTGGTTGTAGCTTTTTATTGCTACTGTTTTGGGGCACATGCGACTTTATGATCACTTTTTATTCCATGTTTTGGGGGGGTGATAAAAAAATAGCGATTCTGGCATTGATTTTTGGTTTTTATTTTTGCAGCGTTCACCGTGCGGGAAAAATAACATTATAGTTTTATAGCTTGGGTCGTTATGGACACGGTGATAACAAATATGTGTACTTTTTTTAGAGGTTTAATTTTTCTATAATAAAAGACTTATTATAGGAAAAAATGCGGTGTCTGTTTTTATTAAGTGGAAACTTTTCTTTTTACACTTTTATTTAACTTTTTTTTTTGTCCGACTAGGGGATTTGAGGGCCTGCACCACTGATCTTTACTCTAATAAATTGCACTACCAACGTAGTGCAATGCATTAGAGCTGTCAGTTATTCACTGACAGCAAGCCAATTAGGTCCCGTCTCTGGGCCGAATAGGCTATCGTACGTGGCAGACCATTGTTAGGCCTCCGGTTGCCATAATAATGATCGGCATCCTCACAATCACATCGTGTCGATGCCGATCTCTACAAACCACTAAGATGCCGCGATCGCTTTTGATCGCAGCATCTAAGGGGTTAATGGCAGGGATCAGAGCTAGCTCCATTCCCTGCCATTACAGGATGGTGTCAGCTGTAACATACAGCCGACACCAGCGGCTGATGTCACAGGCTCAGCTTCTGAGCCTGCGCCATCTTTGTTTTGCGGCAGGAAGCCTTTTAGGCCCCGCCTCCAGGTGGGACCTAGCAGTCCTCTGTACTTGGCAGGCAGGAGGCCATTGTTAGGCCTCCGGTCTGCCAGAACAGCCATCGGAACCCAGCTATTTGCATTGCGGGGTTCCGATCTGATAGGAAACACCATAGATGCAGTGCTCGCTTTTCAGCGCTGCATCTAAGGGGTTAATTGGCCGGATCGGAGGCCAGCTCGGGCCCTGGCCATGCAGCAAGGTGTCAGCTGTAATATACACCTGACATCCGCTGGTGATGATGCGGGCTCAGATTCTGAGCCCGCACCAGCAACACAACGTACCTATACTTTGTGTTGCGTTAAGTACTTAATGACAGCGATGTAATAGTATGTCAGATGCCTTAGAGGGCCCGCGGTACTTTGTGCCACATAAGAAGATACCAGAACTATATGTCACAATTTTGCATTGGGACCCAGGAACTTGAATTTATGGCTCTGGGCATAAATTCATTGTAACTCTCACTGATTGCTAGAATTAATTGTCTGTGGTGCATGTGCTATAGCCAACCAAGTCGATGAAGAAAGTCAAGGAGAGGATACAGGGGAGGAAGTTGCATGGCACTTTCCCAGCGTCGCTGCCACTTCATTCGAGAGACTGCCTGGGCTCAACCCTAGTGATATGCCACAATTGTTAATGCTGAGACAATCCTATTAAAACAATTGATTAAAGAGTATAATCTTTATACTCAGAAAGTCTTTGCGTTTTTCTTTTCTTATAAGCCATTTTAATTTTCCTATTAGTTAATTTCTTAAAGATGCACATCAATGAGCCTTAGGCACCCATTACTCCGTAGCCGGTTCACTGGCTGGCCTTCCTTGGACCACTTTTGTAGCTACTACCACTGCATACTGGGAACACCGACAAGACCTTCTGGTTTGAGATGCTCTGATCCAGTAGTCTAGCTATTACAATTTTGCCCTTGTCAAAGTTGCTCTGATCCTTAAAGGGAACCTGTCACCAGCATTTCACCTATTAAACCAGCAATACCTGGTGGTAGTGGGTGAAAAATCATTTCTATATAACCTATAATTGTCTTCTTAGTCGGCTCTGTAGCTTTAGTATTCAGCTTTTTAGTGTTCCCGCACCGTATGCTAATGAGCAGAAAAGAGTCAGATCTTCTCTTGAAAAGAGTCAAATCTTCGTTTGAAAAAAGTCATATTTTCATTCCTCAAGTCTTTCCGCGTTTCCCCGGCTTCCTTACTTTTGATTGACAGCTCCTCGCCTTCCCCCAGCACACAAAATCCTGCGCTTGTGCATTGATGTCCTCTTCTGGTGTGTGCACACAAAGGGACGCCGGATTATTACGATAAAAAGCGCAAAATGTTTGCAGACCGTTATTTACAGTCGGGGGAGGAGTTTAGGAGAGGGGATAATGGCAATTAACTTTTGATAGCAGCGGCCAGTGAGGGATAAGTAAAGTTCAATAGGTGAAATTCTGGTTCCCTTTAAGCTTGACAATTATTCCTGCTTCCAACTCATCAACTTCAAGAACTGACCTGAGCATCAGAACTGGACCATGGAGCAATGGAAGAAGGTGGCCTAGTCTAATTAAATACATTTTCTTTTACATCATGTGGATGGCCGTGTGCTTGTGCGTTGCTTTTCTCCTAAAGAGATGACACTAGCATGAACTATGAGAAGTAGGTAAGCTGCCAGTGGCAGTGCTCTGGGCAATGTTATACTGGGAAACCTTGGGTCCTGACATTATTCTACATTCAAGTACCACCCTTTTTAAACACCACTTCAAGGCAACTGTATTCCTAAATGTCAGTGGCCTCTTTACGCAGGATAATACGCACTGCCGCACTGCAAAAATTGTTCAGGAATGGTTTGAGGAACATGAGAAAGAGTTCATGGTGTTCACTTTGCCTCCAAATTCCCCAGATCTCAAGCCTTCAGAGGTCCTGTGGAGTCCATGCCAAAGGGGTTAGAGCTGTTTTGGTGGCACCCAGGAGACCTTCACAATATTAGGCAGTTAGTTTTAATGTCATGGCCGACATTGTGGATAGATAGATAGACAGATAGATAGATAGATAGATAGATAGATAGATAGATAGAGATACAATGTCAGCCGCACAGCCTTGTGAATCATGGATGGGTGCCGACCTGCCCAGGTCAGGGCTAACAGACCTGCTGTAGTAGAATCCAAAAATCAGGCAGCACTCCAAGGTATAAGCAAAGTAGAAAAAGGTGCTTTATTGGTCCATATACACACTCGACGTTTCAGCTCAACACAGGAGCCTTTCTCAAGTGAACAGATTCATGTCATGACCACACATTTATAAGAGAACCAATGTTACAAAAAAGTAGTGCCAATAAAATGCAACAACACATATAAGGTTGCCAAAAGGTACATAGTGAATTCATATATGTAACATTAAATGAGTGAGGAATGTGTTATAAAGATACTATCACAACAGGACTGTAATACATAACATAATACATTACAGAAAGTTATATAGTCTAACAATCTTTTAATTGTATATAATTAGGTAGGATCGTGCACATGTGTAGATATCACTACACTTGAGGGACTCACCGAGAGTAAGGATCCGGCTCCAACGTAAACACAAACCATGTGCTGTAATCACCATTGTCGAGCTGCTACTATGCAGACTCGTAAATGTCGGGCTGTCAGAAGCATTAGTATTCGTGCTGCGCATGTCACGCATGCGCATTCACGAAGAGAACGCCAATCAGCCATACCCGAAGAGGGCAAATGCCGATCATAGACATGCGAAAAAAAATCCACAATAAGAAATGGAGTTTACGAGTGAAGTGAAAAAACCTTTATCACACATATTTAATACAGGAAGACAATATGTACTAGAATGCCAAATATGTATGTGTATATATATAAAGAAACCTCAGTGTGTATATGGACCAATAAAGCACCTTTTCTACTTTGCTTATACCTTGGAGTGCTGCCTGATTTTTGGATGATAGATAGATAGATAGATAGATAGATAGATAGATAGATAGATAGATAGATAGATAGATAGATAGGATAGATAGATTAGATTATTAGTTTGCCTCTCATTAAACGGTATTCTACTACTACTAGATGATCCAGTTTCAGCCTCCCATCACATCATATACATGTAACATTAGTTTCTATCATACATATAAGGTTACATTACTAGATTATCCCCCAAAAATGAGCAAACATATTCAAATGCTTATAAGGAAAAACAAATACAAACACACTGGTGCAGATTTGCTATTGATGTTGCACCAAAATTCTTGCCTAAATTGCAATTTCTTTTTGGCACAAATCATTTTAACAAATTTGTCTAAAATTAAATGCGCCAAAAAGTACAGATGTTTTCAACTTGCCTAACAAAAAAATGAAAAAAGGGGAGTGGCTTAAGATGTGCCAAATTGCACCACTTTTGGTGCTAAAAAGTGGGCTGAAATAAGCCAACCAAAAGATGGTATAAATGGTGTGCCAAATTTATTATCTAGCACGAGTCACTGTGATAAATTTGGAGCATCTAGTCTAATTCTAAACTGTCTTAATTTTAGACCATTTTAGTAAATCTGCCTCATTTTACCCATACCCTGATCTCTATACCCAACTAAAGACCATGAAATAAATATCTAGCTTAACATCATATTCTTGTTTTGATGTGGAATTAAATCATAAACTTAAAAATCTTCATCTTATTATTATTATTAGAATTATTATTAATAACAATAAAAAGAATAATTATAAAAATATATAATATTTTTGTCAGTGACAATTTTCATACATATTTATATATATCATTTTTTATATAATTACTATCAAGCTGCATGACTATTTGTGTTGTTTTTTTTTTCTTTTTCACTCGACATACAAAAAAAAAGTCTAATGAAACTGCAGCCCTATTAGCAAGCTACTTTCATAGTACCGCATCTGGGTCCATTTCTAACCCGTGTTTGATAAACAGGCAATGAGAGACGAAAATGAAAAGCAGGCAATGTGCATTGTACAAACACTCCAATAGAAGACGGGATAGGTTTGAGAATTCTCTTTTTAATTAGTACTCAACCCACAAGCAACTCAATGAGACAGATTTGTCTTGTTTTGCAAGTTAGATGTTTTTCACCTCTATCACTCAGCCCCTCCATCCAGCTCTTTGTCCTATTGGGAAGAACGGATATGCCCTCTCACTGAAGCCTTAATTGAAACTCTGCTTTCTCCGTGAGCTGGCAAAGCCAGTCTGGGTATCTTATTGTGTCTCTAGATCACCACATGTGTCTCAACACCCTCGTTTATTTTATTTTTATTTTTTTTGTCTTTGACGCTTAATAGGCTTTGAGCCTGCTAACCCAATGTGGTGGGAACAGGCAGAGGAACAAGAAATGCTTTAAAGTAGGTGTTTGTCATTAAATAGAACATTCCCCCTGTCTCTTTAGAAACCATCACAAAAGCTCAGCTCCCTGCTGGAAATTTTCTTAGGCCTCTCAGACAAAAGACAAAGTTTGTTTAAGAAATCGCTGCTGAAAAAAAGAGTGGACAAAAAAAAAGCGTCAGGCCATTAAGGTAATTATATGAAACCTATGCTGTATAACAGCTTAATTGATATTAATATTTGTCTAATTGGTGATTGGGAGACTGCTTTGGGCTAAATCTCTTTAGAGCAGTTTCAGCGGTTCAATAGGCTGACTGCTTGTGGGGAGAGTTCACAGCTCTGAATAGCCCTGTTATCTTTCTCAGATGGCTCCCTTCACCTCCTACCCCTGGAGCGGTCCTGCCACTCACTCAGCCACTTCAGGGGCAAAAGCAGTCCTCTCTAGAATAGTCTAATGACATTTTCTTTTGTCAACGTTGGACAAGAGGTGGCAGGCGTTCAGATGCAATTAATTGATTGCTATATTGCTCTCTAACTATGACAAGAACTATATACATATATATATATATATATATATATCTATATATATATATATATATATACATATATATATATATATACTTTCTTCAAATAATACAGGTGACTTTCTGTTAAAGCGTTACATATTTATATATATATGTAACGCTTTAACAGAAAGTCGCCTGTATTATTTGAAGAAAGTATAGATAGGCTCAAAGTGGTAATCCTCCAGCAAGTGTAGCTGGCCTTTTCTTCACCTGGGGTACAGATTCAGTTTGTTGCCCTGGCCCTGTATTGTAATACCTTTGCCAAGAAAGAGTGGTTTGTTGTTCTCCCCTGGCACCCAGATTGTAAGACACATGCCCCCCCCCCCCCGCCCGCACACACGCCCCCTGCTATACTCCTGTCCACCACCAATATTATGAATAATATTCACCTTTAGCTTTTGATCACAAAACTTTAAGGAAGTAAGGCATGGGAAGGACCGTCACACTATGATAAATCGGAAAATAATTGTCAAAGTAGACTTTTAGTGATTAAAAAAAAAGGCACTAACCACGCATATTTAACCTCTTAAGAACCGACTGAAGAACCAAGCTTTATTTTTTACACAACTTTTTTTATTTTTTAATGTAGCTGTATGAGGGCTTATCTTTTTTTGTGGGCCATGTTGTTTTTTTCAATGGCACCAATCTGTGTTACATATCATTTATTGTTCTAGCTTTCTTGAGGGGTTATGTAAAATAAATAGCAACTTTTTACGTTTTAGTACTATTGCACATATAAAAACTTTTTTTTATGGAAAAAAGTCATTTTTGTGTTGCCACATTCCAAGAGCCAAAACGTTTTTTTTCTTTCAACATAGCCATATGAGGGTTTGTATTTAGTGGGACGGGTTGTAGCTTTTATTGGTACTCTTTTGTCCAACATATCATTTACCGACTAATTTTTATAAAAAAAAGAATTTGAATAGAGTGTATAAAAAAAACCCTCAGCAATTCTGCCATTTAAAAAATAAAAAAAAAGCATGCGTAATGTTCAGGTACCAAATATGTATTTTTTATGGTAAAGTATATTAAAAAAAATAATAAGAATCTTCAATGCAAAAGGGGTTCATTTATTTTTTGGGGAGACATTTTTTTGTTGAATTTTATTAAACTTAATTTTACTTTCTTTTGTCCCCCTAGGGCACTTTAAGCAGTGATCATTTGATTGCTTACATAGTGATTTGGAATACCTAGTATTCCAAAGCATTTTTGCCTAAAGTGTTACACTGACAGGCAAACTATTAGGCAATGCCTCTGGCATGACCTGATAGGCAGATGCTAACAGCAGATCTAGGGGACTTTGTTAGGCCCTGGCTGCCATGGTAATCCAGATTGTGAGACACCAATGGGCTGACAGAGGGAACCCTCTGTCAACTACCTTAGATGATGCCATTGTTTTTGACAGCTGCATCAAAGGGGTTAAACATCAGGGATCAGATGGAGCACTGCACTGTTGAATATTTGGGCACTGTATGATGAACATGTGCCGCATGGAGCCTTAAAAAGGCTCTGTCACCAGTTTAATACCTCTCTAAAAAATGTTTATTATTGACAAAGTTCTGATCATTTTTCGTTTTATGCAATTTTTTTCTAAATGCCTCACTGGCGTTTTTTGTTTTTTTCATTTTACCAAGAGGGCATTGTAAAGAAAAGTGTATGACGCTGACTAATCAGCTACTCTTATAATACACTTCTCTTCATTCATGCGCAGCTTTACTCACAACACAACGTTATCTCGCGAGATCACGCTGTGACGTGACTTCCTCCAGCAGTTCCTTCACCGGAACGACGGGAGAATGACCAGACATCGCCTCCAGCCGAGAGATTATCCTCCTCAGCAGCAGTCCTGGCACGGCTGGAGGCGATGTCTGATCATTCTGTGACGTCTGGAGTGGCACTCACGGGCAAGGTTTATCGCTTGGAGCATAGAGACATGCAGCAGGGTGTGACAGAGAGCAGCGGATAAAACAGAGGCCGGGTAAGTAACAGAGATTTGTCTGAGAAATCAAGAAATGCCAGGAACACAACACCGTGGGACTTGTAGAACTGAGCAAAGAACAATGGAAAAGTTTTGGTTTAAATTTGTCATTGTCTTCCAGGTTCCTGTAGACATCATATGTAACCTTCTTTAAACTACCCGTAGTTTCTTCTGTGGCTCAGATGAGCAGAAGAACAAATATTGTGACACTAAGTATCTCTGACAACACCCAAAAGATCCAAAGTAATAAGCCTCATATAATATTAACAACAACTATATGAAATTGTAGGTTACTGTAATTCATCATTTTTATGTTGCAGCATTTACAAGTCATAAAAATACTAACATTCCTTACATCCTGAGTCTTAAAAATACAGATTCTATAAAACGATTCACACTAGACTTATGTATATTTTATAAGATTAAGTACACAAAGACAGCAACTAATACCAGTAGGAAGATGCAATTTATAGTGGGACCAGAAAAAAATAAACCTTTTATAACTGTAAAAAGAATGGCAAGAAAACTTCTGGAAAGCAGATTGAAAACATTGTATCAATGCCAATGCCCAATACAATTTTATACCTTCTCCTGTGGGTTGAATACCAATTTAGATGCTAACATAAAGGGGTTATCCCATCAGAGACATTTATGACATATCCTCTGGAACCCACACCTATCTCTAGAACGGGGCCCCCTAAATCCTGTTCTACTGCTCTGTGTTGTGGCTGAAGCGTGTGATTCCCGACCATGAATTACAGAAACTCGCTGACCTACTCTGTTTCCGGAAGTCCCATATAACTCATGGTAGTTCCGGAAACAGCGTAGCTCGCATGCTAAACTGCTTCTGTAACTGCCATTCACTACTATGGGAGTTACGGAAAGTGTAATTGTAAAGAGCGCCTTTGTATAGGACTAGATGCAAATGATGGTGAAAAAATAAGGGTGTTTAGCCAAAGGGAAAAAGTATTTCCCTCTTGCAAACTGGAGAAGCTCCCATGGAATTATATAATTAAACCCTCATCTCATTTTAGTCTTTGTTTAAAAACCGGATCCTTGTTTTTACACTTGTGGAAATATAAATGTCAGTGCCCTGAATAGACCTTTACCTAGTAACGCCTTTCTCCACCGCATATTTATTTTGGGAATTTTTAACTCTCCCCATCAGCCAATAGATCAGTAAACTTCAATCAACCTACACGCATTAGCACTAAATTAGGCTCACAGTGCCTCATAAATTCCAGTGATATATGGCACATCATAAATTAACTTTAACCTGTTAGTGATCACCAATACGCATTTTCACGGCGGCCACTAACGGGCTTTATTCTGATGTATACGTCTTTTCACGGCGCTGCATCAGAATAAATCTGCAGCGCCGGGAGCAGTGTAAACTCCCTGTTCTCAGCTACCAGAGGTAGCTGAGAACTTGGGGCATCACTGCTCGAGCGGGCGGATCGAAATCCACCAGTTTAACCCCTTAGATGCGGTGCTCAATTGCGAGCGAAGCATATAAGTGGTTTTGGAGAGAGGGAGGGGGCTCCCTCTCTCACCCCACTGGCACCCTGCTATGAGATCGCAGGGTGCCAGTGTCTTCTATGGCAGCCGGGGGCCTAATAAAGGCCCCCAGGTTTCCCTGTAGTGGATGCCTGCTAGGCCATGCCTCTGGCATGACCTAGCAGATGCCTGTTGTAAGGCAGTAATACACTGCTATATAGAAGTATTGCAGTGTATTATAAAAGCAATTGGACGATCGCATAGTGAAGTCCCCTAGTGGGACTAGTAAAAAAGGTTAAAAAAAAGTGTAATAAAGTTATTAATAAATAAATAAGTGAAAAAAATTAAAAGCCCACATTTTCGCCTTACAAAATGCTTTATTGTAAAAAAAAAGTTACACATATTTGGTATCGCCGCATCTGTGACGACCCCATCTATAAAGCTATTATGTTATTTAACCTGCTCGGCGAACAATGTAAAAAATAAAATTGATAAAAAGTGATCAAAAAGTCGCATGTACTCCAAAATGGCACCAATAGAAACTACAAGTCGTCCCGCAAAAAAAAAAAAAGCTGCATCGGCGGCAAATTAAAAAATAGCTTTTCAAATATGTAGAGACAAAAACACATAATTTTGAAAAAAAAGTGTATTTACTGTGTAAAAGTAGTAAAACATAAGAAAACTATATATATCAGGCTTGATAAAGACCCATTCATGGGTTGAAACGTTGCAAGTGTTTTTATCCTTGGTGAATAAATCAAATACACTTCATTGGATTATCTTGAGTGCTGCAGTTCCTTTCTTCGATTGCATATTGATTGTCTCCCTTAGACCTGGGATTCTTTACTGTGTGTACCACCCATGTTTGGGGAGTTGTCCTTTCCCACTAAAAAAATGTTTATGGCTATGCTGCTGTTTTCTTGAATATATATATATATATATATATATATATATATGGTATCATCGCAATCATAATGACCCACTGAATAATGTTATTATGTTATTTATACTACACGGTAAACGGCGTAAATTAACGACGTAAAAAAAGAGTGGCGAAAGAGTGTTTTTTTTCTATTATGCCCCCAAAAAAGTAAATAAAAGTTAATAAATAAATTATATGTACCTGTCCTGCAAAAAACAAGACGATATACAGCTATGTCAATGCAAAAATAAAAAGGTTACAGCTCTTGGAATGCGACGATGGGAAAACGTAAAAAATAGCTTGGTCGTCAAGGTTTAAAATAGGCTGGTCACCAAGGAGTTAATGTTGACACAAATAGGTTCTGCGATACCCAGCGGATGCATGACCTTAACAGCTGCTACATAAGCATTACTCAAATTGAACTTTGGTCAAGACCAATGTACTAATTAATAAAAGAACAATTATAATTCTAACCCATTTTTATACTTCAACTTCGCAATATGATTTATTAAATATAGCATTACATATTAGGGATTTGGCAATTCTTTAAACGGAAACCCGTTTTAGGGATTTGGCAATTCTTTAAACGGAAACCCATTTTTCCATTGTAAATATTAATTACTAAATCTTTCAGATCTTTAATAAATAATTTCCTATCCATGCTGTTTATTAAGAAGTGGCCAGGATAGGTTTGAGCCCCGGCTAGATATTAGTGGATATGGCCAGAAGATGAAAAGGTTGGATCCTCACTGTCTTGTTGAATCTTCACTGTCTTTCTTGTGAACATCTGATGTTGTCCCTCTCATTGAATAGAAATGGTGGTAGGATGCATTCATATACGTTGAAGAATTTGCCAGCCAGGTACCAGTATGGAGAACATGGTATAGATGGTAAGTATTATTTTTTCATATTTTTTATTCCAATAGTGCCATATGGGAGGTGAACTGCGTGGAGGCCTATAGGGGACTTTCTATTACCCTGCTGAAGTTTTGCTTTAAAACATGAAAAAGCCCAAATAGAATGAGGCATATTACCAATTACTATCATGAAAATGCATGCAAAGTGAACAAAAAATGAAAAAAAAAAAAGACTGATTGTAATTGCATACTCTGTAATAGGAAGGTATGAGGGGTTCCAAGTTTATGGACTCTTCATGGATTGCCCTTACCTAACAGCGACCGAGGTCGCAAGCGCCGCATATCCTTATACTTGGGCGTAATCCGTGTCTGAAGAGGGTTGAATGTATAGACCGAAACGTTAAACCTATTTTTGGATTACTACTTTTCGCTATGAGTGAAATAAAATATCACTTGTTGCATAATACCTTGGAATGCTGAGTTCCCATTTTTTATATGTTGGCGTGAAAGCATACTCACGCACCCTTGAAACATGGAGTGCTGCGGGATCAAGAAAGTACCATAAATTGGTTCTTTGCCACAAAATATGATAAATGTACCATATTTTTCGGACTATAAGACGCACCTGACTATAAGACGCACCCAGGTTTTAGACAACAGAAAATAGGAAAAGAAAATCTTACAACTTTTACTAGTTTTTTGTTAAAAAAATAAATTTGGTCTGCTTCACCACATTCTGAGAGGTACATACGATCGATTTTTTTTATCACATTTTATTTCATTCCTTTTTTTTTTATTTTTTACATTGTGCTTGGGCAAAAATGGGAAAAGGTTTTTTTTTTGAACTTGTAATATTTTTTTACACTCCTGAAAATGTATGTAACTTTTTTTTTACACATTTTATTAGTTCCCCTAGGGGACTTGAACCAGCGATCTAATTAGATCGCTGGTTCAATACACTGCAATACATGGATGAGTTATGGAAACAGCGTACATGGTCGAGTTACGGAAACAGTATAACTCGCTGAGCTACGCTGTTTCCGTAACTCCCATAGTAGTGAATGGCAGTTACAGAAGCAGCATAGCATACTACTCTATTTCCGTAACTTATATTCAGTTCTATGGGAGTTACGGAAACAGCGTAGCTCAGCAAGTTACGCTGTTTCCGTAACTCGACCATGTATGCTGTTTTCGGAGCTGCCGAGTTCCAGAAAAAGCGTAGCTCGCGGTGCTACGCTGTTAACGTAACTCCCATTCACTTCTATGGAAAATACGAAAACAGCGTAGCTCAGCGAGCACTCTGCTGTATCCGTAACTCCTGACCACCTAACCAGGAAGTGGCTGGGAGACAGCGGAGCGAGTAAGCTGGAACGGGGTTTAGGGGGCCCCGTTCTATAGATAGGTGCGGGTCCCAGAGGTGGGACCCATATCTATCTGACATTTATAACATATCCTGCGGATATGTCATAAATGTCCTTCATGGGAAGACCCCCATAAATGCCGTGGTCGCTATTGACCATGGTATTTAACTAGTTAAATGCCCAGGAACAGCGCCATCGCTGTTCCTGGCCGTTAGAGCAGCGTGTCCTCTGTAAAACACAGCTGACACCTGCAGAGTATGGAGCGGGCAAACATCATCCCTTCCCCGCTCCATGATGTGCTGGCACATCATGGGTCGGGAGGGGGTTAAGCAAGAAGCGGTCAGGGGGCCCGGCACTGTCGGGTCCCTTGACTGCCGACTATAAGACGCAAGGACTTTTTAGCAAGATTTATTCTTGCTAAAAACTGCGTATTATGGTCTGAAAATTCGGAAATTAAATTGAAGGAGTGTATGTTATATCCCATATTATTAGGGTTCCCATCTTGCATATATTAACAACAATATTTAGGACTGTAGTTGCATTGGGGTTTTATATTATGACTCCCCCTACCCGTTCCTGTTTGTAGATCAATCCCAAGCAAGTTGATTTGTTTAGGGAAATCTCATTCGCACACCTAGGTCCAAAAATTCTCCCAATGTGTTTCTTCTATGCTTTAGAATCATCAGGAGAGATTAGGCCTTCTAGAAAGGTTATTGTAAGGGTATGTGCACACACACTAATTACGTCCGTAATTGACGGACGTATTTCGGCCGCAAGTAGTGGACCGAACACACTGAAGGGAGCCGGGCTCCTAGCATCATACTTATGTACGATGCTAGTAGTCCCTGCCTCGCTGCAGGACAACTGTCCCGTACTGTAATCATGTTTTCAGTACGGGACAGTTGTCCTGCAGCGAGGCAGGGACTCCTAGCATCGTACATAACTATGATGCTAGGAGCCCGGCTACCTGCACTGTGTTCGGTCCGGGACTTGCGGCCGAAATACGTCCGTCAATTACGGACGTAATTAGTGTGTGTGCACATACCCTAAAGCATGTTTCTGGTTGTGGCTCCCAGTTTTAAAATGCTTGCAGTAACTAAGAACCATGGCACAGCAGTGCAGAGTTCAACAGCACATGTTCCATTCCATGTGCTTGTGTGGAGCGTCTGAGGTGTCTAAGATGGGAACCCTAATAATATGGGATATGAAATACACTCCATCAATTCAATTACATTTATTGTAATTTGTGGCAATTAACCAATTTATATTGTAAGGGCAATCCATGAAGAGTCTATAAACTTGGAACCCTCATACCCTCCTATTCCAGAGGATGCAATTACAAACTGTCTTATTTTTTATTTTTTTTGTTCACTATGCATATATTTTTGTTCTAGCTATGTTATATTGTGCTTAAGTAAAAGTTATATGTTATTACAAAAACTCCAGTCCAACTCCAGTGATTTTATTTCTTAATTTTTTTTGTGGAGTATCTAGTGGAAATCAATCTCTGTGGTGAGAGAATATCACTGTCACTGTTTACAATCAGGCTGGGTTCACACACACTATTTACGGACGTAATTCGGGCGTTTTAGCCCCGAATTACGTCCGAAAATGCGGCTCCAAAGACGGCGCGTAAAAAAGACGCCCGCGTCAAAGAAGTGCCTGTCACTTCTTGAGACGTAATTGGAGCCGTTTTCCCTTGACTCCATGGAAAAACAGCTCCAATTACGTCCGTAATGGACGCAGCGAAAAGCGCCTGCACTTGCCATTACGTCTGAAATTGCGGAGCTGTTTTCTCCTGAAAACAGCTCCGTGATTTCAGCCGTTACGGACGCTGCCGTGTGAACATACCCTAACTATCATGACAAAATCACCAGAAGAAATTTTATGGACAATGTTACAATGATAATGTTACACATTTGTAACATTTCTAATATATGCTAATTTGTCATGCAAACACTTTTTTTTTTCTTGTTTATATTTGAATAAATGGAGCCACTTGCTGAAAAATTATTTTGTGTTGGTGTCTTTATTTATCTATGGTGAGATCCTGTCCTTCTAAGTAATAATTGGAGTTTGACAATGATGATTACTTTTATACTTGGGTGTTTATCATAAATCAAATAACACTTTTATTGCCATTAATGGCTTTAATTACTGTTTTTAACACATGCATTTTGAAAGATTGCTGATGGCGCATAGTATCTTTCTGTGTGCATATTAGTTACCCGCATTTTATGCCTACCAAGCAGTAACTTCAAACGTTAAATAGCTGTCTCTTACTTATCACAAGTAAGAACATCAATACTGTTCTATGCTACAAAAAAAAATGAAAAGGAGAAGTGCATAATATGTAATAGTTCCACTAAATGATTATCAATGAACATCATTGGGTGACTCTATAATTGAGAATGATATAGGGTAATATTTGATTATAAGCTAAATTATAGCATGTAATGCCAGTCTGCTGCATCTAAAGCTCAAATAATATAGTCTTGTACTAGAATAGGCATGGCTTCGTAGGAATAAGTTATTATTTTGTCATTTTTAAAGCACTGGTTTGGCTGCATATTTAATATGTAGTTCAGTTTTAGTGAGCTAGGGAAATTTCAAAGAAAGGTAACCAAATTACACCACTATGTATGAAAGATCTCAACTATGAGGAAAAAGTAGGTAAACGAGTGAAATAATTCCTTTATCTAAATATGATAATGGCCCCTATCAGAACTTCTGCGATAATTTACTAAATGTGCGGACCGCACTAAGGATTCAAGGTGACTACAAATATATAATCTCAAAATGTGTGAGCATTACTTTACTGTTAGGACAAAAAAATTAGGGACATTGCTTGAGGTGTCTGGGAAAACCCAAAACATACCTACATACAGTATGTGGTGGCACTGTCCAAATACAAATTCTTTTTTAATGGAAGTCGCATCACTGAACATCCACGCATGTCAAAGAATAACCAAAGACTATTCCACATGCTAATCTCTGCTGCAAAAACCTTAAACCTACTCAAGTGGAAGCAACCAGTCACCCCTTTATCAGTGTCACGATCTGTGGGTACTAGGCTGCACCGCCGTAGCGGGGAGGCAGCTGGCCAAACAACAGAGTACCCAATCAATACAAAGTCCAGCACAAGGGTGCCTGAATAGTCCAGACAGTCGCAGTGGCTAGGCCCAGATGCAACTTCAGATGGCAGAGGATGCCACACGTGGTGGAGCATATCAGGTGTGGCAGATGTCATCAGATGTGGTGTACGACAGCAGGCGTGACCGATGACAGAACACGACTCCAACACTCGATAGGGCTAGGAAACAACACAGCACAAGATACAGGAACAGGTATTAGGGCACGGGAACACTTGGGAACAGGAAAACACTGAGGGACCATTTGCTAAGACTAACATGGGAATTACAAACCATGCTCAGGCAGGGAGTGAAAGGGCAGGGACCCTTTTATAGTCCAGAGTGATTAGGGCTAAATTGTAATATAATTCATGTGCCCGCTTGCCCTTTTAGGCCGGGCACGAGCGTCCGCGCACACCCTACGGGATACAGCCGTAGGAATGAGATTACGGCCAGCACTCACAGATCCATGGCCGTGGCCACCGAGGGGTGAGTAGGAACGGCGGTCCGTTGCTGAGAGAGAAATTTCGTAATGAGGGTAGGGGCATTGAGGTTCTCTTCTGGCTCCCAGGACCTCTCCTCAGGACCAAAGCCTCTCCAGTCCACCAAATAGAAAGTCCTTCCTCTTACCCTCTTGCAGTCCAGGATCTCCCTCACCTCAAACACATCAGATGAACCGCTAGGAGCAACTGCGGGTCTAAGAGCGGTTCTGAACCACCGGTTTCAGGAAGGACACATGAAAGGAGTTGGGGATTCAGAGGGTAGGAGGCAGCCAAAGCTTATAGGAGACACGGTTTATCTGTTGTAGTATCTCAAAGGGTCCAAGGAACCTGGGAGCAAACTTGTACGAAGGCACCTTTAAACGGATATTCCGTGAGGACAGGCAGTCTCTGGTACCTGAAAGATACTGAGACGGCTCTCTTCTTTTTATATCTGCTTTTCGCTTCATGCGATCAACTGCTAGCAGAATAGAGGACCGTGTCTGTTGCCAGATTTGCAGAAAGTCCCCAAATGCAGAGTCAGCAGCGGGTACCTGAGATGTAGCCGACAAAGGAAGAGGGATTCTAGGATGTTGACCGTACAGAATGTAGAATGTTGTGGAAGTGGTGGACTCACTTGTGTGATTGTTGTCTGAGAACTCGGCCCATGGAAGAAGCTGTACCCAGTCATCATGCTGCGTGGAGATGAAGTGGCGGAGATTATTCTCCATGATCTGGTTAATCCTCTCGACTTGACCATTGGACTGAGGGTGGTAGACTGAGGAAAAGTCCAATTTCACATCCAGGAGTTTACAGAGGGCTCTCCACAATTTTGAGGGGAACTGATCAGACACGATGTGAAGGGGCAAGCCATGCAAGCGGAAGATGTGTTGAATAAAGAGATGAGCCAGTTGAGAAGCAGAAGGTAGGCCAGTCAGCGGAACAAAATGAGCCATTTGGAGAGCCGATCCATCACCACCCAGACTGTATTGCATCCCGGCCGGAGAGGAAGATCTTCGTATGAAGCCCCTCTCCAGATTGTCCATGATGTAAGCCCACATGGATTGAGTCTCTGTCAAGGAGAGAGGATATGCCCATCCATGGGGAGGAGAAGCATTTGGAAGCGGTTCAATCGGACAGCCATAAGACTTGTGTGGAGGAAGAATCTCAGCCTCCTTTTTGCTGAAGACGTCTGCAAATTGGGAATAATTAGTTGGTAATCCTGCTAATGATTGTGGCAGAGGAGGCATGATGGGATGTATCTGTAACAGGCAGCATTGGGGACATTTGGGGCCCCATTGGAGAACTTGTATCTTTAACAGGCAGCATTGGGGACATTTGGGGCCCCATTGGAGAACTTCTCCGGAATTCCAATCCAGGACTGGAGCATGCAACCGGAGCCAAGGCAGGCCCAGTAGAAGCGGATTGACAGCTTTAGGCAAGACAAGGAAGGTAATCAGTTCAGTATGAAGGAATCCAACTTGGAGCTTCAGTGGCTTGGTTTCAGACATGATCGGATCGGGCAGAGGAAGACCATTCACCAAGGCTACAGCCAAAGACATCTCCAGAGAAACAGTGGGCAGCTGAAGATGATCCACAAGGTCTTGCTGGATGAAGTTTGCCACGGATCCTGAGTCCGGATAGGCAGAGACCCAGTGCGTCTTCTTGCCGGACACTATGGTCCAAGGAATTGTCAGTTTGGAAAAGATTTTTTTATTTAGTGCCGTTCCGCCTAGGGTTGTCTCTCCAACCAATCCTAGGAACTGGGGTCTTTTTGGCTTCTGGAGGCACAAACCCACAACATCGCCTCCGAGGCCGCAATACAAAGTCCTGAAGTGCGTCTGCGTTGTTTCTCCTAGGTAGACAACTTGACCCTGCCCACCTGCATAGGCTCCCCTGATGGAACAACTGATGAGGACAGTAGGGATTGCTGGAAAGTAGGTGCTAGCCTAGGAAATCTTCTCTCCCAGGGAACCTCTTGGGATCGCTCCCGGATCCTAATGTCAATCCGGGTGGCAAGTAGAAAGAGATCATCCAGGGTAGTTGGCGGATCGCAAGCAGTAAGCTCGTCTTTAATCCCAGAAGACAGTCCCTGCCAGAATGTAGCCACCAAGGCCTCGTTGTTCCAGATTATTTCTGTAACCAGGGTATGGAACAGAATGGCATACTCGCCCATGGAAATGTCTCCCTGGTGTAGGGTCAGCAGGAATGCAGCAGCAGAAGAAACTCTCCCAGGTTTCTCAATTATAGAACGGAAAGTCTATAAGAAAAACACTGCAAGTCACAAGTCTCTGGTCCCTGACGTTCCCAAATGGGGTTCGCCCATGCCAGAGCCTTGCCAGTAAGGAGAGAGATTATGAAGGCGATCCTTGCATCATCAGAGGAGAAGGCCTTTGCATGTAGTCTGAAGTGGATCTGGCGCTGGTTCAAAAATCCCCTGCAGGACCTCATGTCTCCGAGGAGGTAGCGGCAGGGAGCATAGGGAGTCGGCACTGGTACTAACAGGAGGTGTAACAGGAGGAAAAGAAGGAACAGGTGCGGTGATGACTGCGGCTTGCACATCCAGCCGATGTGCAATGGCGTTCAGCAACAGTCTTGTCGTGACTCACAGTCTCGCATGTCTGCCTGCATGGCTTATAACGTCGTCAAGGTCTTGGGTTGACCATCAGGGTCCAGGACCTGAGCGTACTGTCACGATCTGTAGGAATGTGGTCCCACTAGGCCGCACTGCCGTAGCGGGGAGGCAACTGGCGAAACAACAAAGTACCCTATCATTACAAAGTCCAGCACAAGGGTACCTGAATAGTCCAGACAGTCGCAGTGGCTAGGCACAGATGGAACTTCAGACGGCAGAGGATGCCACACATGGCGGAGGATATCAGGCAGGGCAGATGATATCAGATGTGGGGTACATCAGCAGGCGTGACCAATGACAGAACACGACTCCAACAATCAATAGGGCTAGGAACCAACACAGCACAGGATAAAGGACCAGGCAGTAGGGCACTGGAAAACTTGGGAACAGGAAAACACTGAGGGACCATTTGATAAGACTAACATGGGAATTACAAACAACGCTCAGGCAGGGAGTGAAAGGGCAGGCCCCCTTTTACAGTCCAGAGTGATTAGGGCTAAATTGTACTTTAAATTCATGTCTGCACGCTGACCCTTTAAGGCCGGGCACAAGCGTGTATGCGCACCCTACGGGACACAGCCGAGCGGAGCGGAAGTGAGTGCTGGCGTCTCCTAGGAAAGAGCTGCCGACCAGCACTCAAAGATCCATGGCCGCGTCCTCCGAGGGGTGAGTAGGAACGGCGGTCAACGGCCGTGGATGCTTCTTCCAGCTTCATCAGGTAAATAATATTTATCACATACAAGGACTTTCAGCCTGGATAACTAGGGCTCACCTTCGGTTTAAAAAATTTGGAACCATTTGGACTTCCATTCATTGCCAAAATGATTTTGCAAAGTAATGGACTAACCCAGTAGTGGATTCAACAGTGTAACATTTGTTACAAATATACATAACCAGGTGTTCCATTCCTCCCCGTAATCCCCTCCCCATTTATTTTTCTTGGGTTACCTTACATGTTTTACAATGTTTATGATTAGTTGATCATTGACTTCTTGTTGCCTCATAACTTGGAGCTGCATTATAGTATACGGTCACCTATTACAACATTTGTATTCCTCACGCTTGTATCAATCATCTTTCTATGAAAAACTTCAACAAAGAAAAAGAATTGAAAAGAACTAAAAATTAGGGAACATGTTCCTACTGGAAAAGTCATTGTCGGAAAGTGTGATTGTAGGAAAGTTTTTTTTTTTTTTTTGAGGGACCGAATAAGGCACATTTATGAAATCAGGTGTACTACTGAGCAGTACGCTTCTAGCTCTTGAGGTACTGATGTATTATGTGCCCTATCTTCCACAAGAATCAGATGAGTTGGGCAATATAGTGCATGCTACTGAACAAAGTAAATCAGTCTATCAGACTTGCTGTCACATCTATGGAGTTTGTTGACCCACTAGGCCTCTCTGCCATAGTGGAGTAGCATATGGCCAAACAATAGTCATTAACAGTCTCTAGGACAAGAGTCCCTGGATAGATGATTTGGCAGACACTTGGCATAGCAGACACGTGGTGTAGCAGGCACAAGGATTAGCAGACACTTGGCACAGATGACACTTGGTATGACAGATGACACGTGGCACAAAGGATGAAGTTGACTCCAACACTAGACATCGCTCAGGAACAAACACAATTACTGGTTACGGGATACAGGATACAGGAACACAGGATACAGGATACAACTAAGGGACCATTTGTAATAACGAACATGGGTAGACAAAACAACGCTCAGGCACAGGAAGGAGAGCAGGATGGACTTATGTAGTAAAGGGAGCACAGGGATAGGCTAGGGAAGAATATAGTGGTGCACACTGGCCCTTTAAGAGGCCACCAGGGCGGGTGCGTGCACCTTATGGGAGCAAGGCACAGTCTGGAGCAGTACATGCTGGCGTCCCCAGGAAGGAGGAGCAGGACGCCGGCACGAAGGTAATAGATGCTGGTGGCTGCTAGGGGAAACCGGATAGCGGCGAACGGCGTCCATCAGCGCTACAGTACCCCCTTCCTTGTGCCCCCTTTTAGGACTAGAATGCAAAAGTAACCTCTTGATGAACGCAGGAGCATCAATGTTTTCTTCAGGATCCCATGATCTCCTACCCTCTTATAGTCCAGAATCTCCTTGACTTTGAAGATGTCAGAAGCACCACTGAGTGAAATTACAGGACCAGTGGATTTGCTGTAGCGATTCACAACCACAGGCTTTAGGAGGGACACATGTAAGGAGTTGAGGATTTTGAGTCGGAGGCAGCTGTAGCTTATATGACACAGGATTGATCTGTTGGAGTACTTCAAAAGGACTAGGAATTCTGGGGGCAAATTTAGAAGAGGGGATTTTCAAATAAATATTCTTAGATGATAACTAGACTTTGGCCCCTGGGAAGAAACTGAGGAAGGCTCTTTCTTTTTCTATCAGCATTTCTCTTCATGCGGTCTACCGCCTGTAGGATAGAGGACTTGGTTTGCTGCTAGATATGTAGAAAGTCTCCAAATGAAGAGTTAGCTGCAGGTACTTGAGATGCAGCAGGCACAGGAAGAGGAACACGTGGATGTTGGCTGTAAACAATGAAGAACAGGGAAGAAGCAGTAGATTCACTTGTGTGGTTGTTGTAGGGGAACTCAGCCCAGGGAAGAAGCTGCACCCAATTGTCGTGTTGAACAGAAATAAAATGACGAAGATAATTTTCCAGTATTTGATTAAACCTTTCAACTTGGCCATTAGATTGTGGGTGATAAGCAGAAGAAAAGTCCAATTTCACATCTAGAAGTTTACACAGAGCTCTCCAGAATTTAGAAGTAAATTGCACCCCCCGATCAGACACGATATGCAGGGGCAGTCTGTGCAGACGAAAGATAAATAAATTTGCCAGACGAGAAGCAGAGGGAAAGCCAGTCAGTGGGATGAAATGTGCCATCTTAGGGAAGCGATCCACCATGACCCAGACAGTAGTGCAATCTGCAGAAGGAGGAGGGTCGATTATAAAATCCATGGTAATGTGTTGCCAAGGACCATCAGGAACGGGCAGACGTTGGAGCAGACCAGCAGACCTGGAATGAGTAGACTTGTCTTGGGCGCAACTGGTACAAGAAACAAGATAGTCCACAATATCTGTAGGCAGCGTTGGCCACCAGTAGTGACGAGATATAAACACACACCAGAGTGCCCAGCCAGTTTGGAATTGTGTCCCCCAAAGGAGAATCTTTTTCTTGTCTGCAGGACGAACTAAAGTCTTTCCTTGGGGAATGTCTCTGTTTTGCAGAGGATTAACGGCAATAATCCTGGAAGGATCTATGACATATTGGGGAGCTTCCTCAGTCATCCATCTCAAATGACCGAGATAGGTCATCGGCCCTCACATTTTTATCTGCAGGGCGGAAGTGGAGCAGGAACTGGAAATGGGTGAAAAACCATCTGGCTTGGCAAGGATTTAATCGTTGCGCAGACTGTAGGTGCGTAAGATTCTTGTGGTCCGTATGGATGATTATGGGGTGAAAAGTCCTCCAGCAGTTGTCTCCATTCCTCCAAGGCCAACTTGACGGCCAGTAACTCCCAATCCCCAATGGAGTAGTTGCGCTCCGCAGGAGAGAACAGTTTGGAGAAGTCACAAACCACTGCCTACCCTTGGAGTTTCTTTGAAACAGAAGAGCTCCAGCATCAATGGAAGAAGCATCATCCTCTAGAGAGAACTGTCGAGAAGCGTCAGGATGGTGAAGAACTCTGGCTGAAGTGAAGGTGTTTTTGAGCCTGGTAAATGCTGACTCTGCCTCCACAGTCCAAACCTTGGTGTTCACCCCCTTCTTAGTGTAAGCAGAGATTGGAGCAGTCAGAGACAAGAAGTTTGGGATAAACTGGCTGTAAAAATTGGTGAATCCCAGAAATCGCTGTATAGCCCGAAGGCCCTGTGGACGTGGCCACTCTGAAACGGACTTCACCTTCTCTGGATCTATCTTGAGTCCACAATCGGAGACAATGTAGCCCAGAGAGGGCAAAGAGTTCTTCTCGAACATGCACTTCTCGAGTTTTGAGTATAGACGATTTCCCCTTAACCGCGACAGGACTTGACGGACATGCTTCCAATGCCTCATCAGATCTGGGGAGTAGATCAGGATGTCGTCCAAATATAGCACCACACAGACATACAGTAGATCCCGGAAGATGTCATTCACAAATTTCTGAAACACAGCTGGAGCATTACACAGACCAAAGTGCATCACGAGATACTCGTAGTGACCGTCTCGGTGTTTAATGCGGTCTTGCATTCATTATCTTGACGGATACGGATCAGGTTATAAGCCCCGTGTAGACCCAGCTTTGTAAAAATTTTGGCCCACAAATTCGATCTAAGTGCTTTGAGATTAGTGGCAAGGGGGACTTATTTTTCACTGTGATTTGGTTTAAGTCTCGTTAATCGATACATGGTCGAAGTGACCCATCTTTTTTCTTGACGAAGATGAATCCGGCTCCGGCTGGAGAAGAAGACTTCCGGATGAACCTACTCTCAAGGTTCTCCTTGACGTAAGCCAACATGGCCTGAGTTACTAGTAAGGAGAGAGGATAGACTTCAGAGAGCAGTTCAAGAGGACAATCTTTGGAACGATGAGGAGGAAGAACCTCCTCATCTATGAGACTAAGAGTCTAAGGATTTAGACTCGTAGTCTCAGCGGTTTAGTGATGGACAGAATAGGATCGGGCAGTGGCAGTGTAATGTCAGGATAGGGAGACAGACAGGTGAGCCCTAATCTACCCGCCACTCAGTCCCTGCCTACTTGCACAGCTCAGCCTAGGCGACGGCGTACAACTGGGCGACGGTCCCTACGCTCAATATGTGCGCGACAGACAAACAAGACAAGGGAACACAAAAGCAAGGAATGTGGGGCAGTTGCCCACGGCAACACAGTGAGCAACAGAATAGTGGACAAGCCGAGTCAAACCAGGAGTGTACGTGGTAACAAAAGCAGAGCAGGAGAATAGTCAGTCAAGCCAGGGTCAATATGAAGCAGAGGTCAATAGTAACAGCAGGAACAGCAGAGCCAGGAAACAGGAGAATCACAGGCAAAGGGCAAGCAGCAAATGAAGGTATAAGTGGACCAAGGGCGGGAGCTATAACCGTCTGGCTAGGCTGCAATAGGCTCTCCCACTCCTCAGCCTACCAGCCTGAGTGGTAGCAGATCGAGTCACTCTAGCAGACCTAGGAACAGATGCAGGCTGATTAACCACGGGCGTCTACACAGAAGCTGTGTCAGGCAAATCCTTCACAGGCAGTGTGTCATTTACAGCACAGCAAGGGTAATCTCGCGAGATTACGCTGTAAATCACAGCCCAGCGTGATCTCGATGTGCTGTGCTGTAAATCTCACACAAACGTTAGCAAAGTGTCAGGATTCTGAATAGACATCACGTCCTGGCTGGAGGTGATGTCTGTTAACTCTCAGGACACTTGAGTAGCGTTAGTATGTGTGTATGTGGCTGCACATAGTGATCTAGTAAGATGTAAATGAATGGAGAGAAGTGTATGATGCTGATTGGTCAGCGTCATACACTTCTCTCCACGACACCCACTTGGTTAAAAAGTAAAACACGCCCAGTTGGGCATTAAGAAACTCATTAGCATAAAGTTAAAATAGGTAGTAACTCCGTCAAAAATTATCGTTTTTCTAAATAAAAACCACTGCTGTAATCTACATTACAGCGCCAATCACATTATGTAGAAGATAGGCCACTTATAATGTGGTGACAGAGCCTCTTTAAGTCTCATGTTGGTAGTGTGTGTCTATACACAGTCTGGCACTTTCTGAACTAATTAGACAGTGTCAGAAGGGAATGATAACACCCAGTTTTCAGTTTAGTCATATATTTGCAGGAGAAATAACAGAGGAACAGCATATAAATGCTTTAGCATTGTTAGTTCATGCAGAATGCAAGAATTTACTAAAACAGATATGTCAGAACACCTGACAGGTCCTTTTTACAGATAAATATTTAAATGGAGGTGTAGGCTAAATTATATATAAAATAAAGTGTATGAATATTTCTATTTATTACTTTTTGTATTTTCTAACTATATTGTCTTCTATTACAGATTTATATTAGTATTATATTCAAACTATAGTATTACACAGGGACTTCCCTGTTTTGTAGGCATTATGCAGCCGTTGCCTTTACAATTTACAGTCACCATCAGTCACAAGTTTCAAGAGACTGATAAGTAGTACGATCATTTAAATGTAATGCACTTCCCAGCATGAAATCAGAGACACTACATTACGCTGCTGCCATATATTGTATTTTTAAACACATTCACCATTTCAAGGGATTAAACCTACGATATGCAGACATTATAGATTTCAAATCTACAATATATAAATATAAGCATAATCCCATAATAAAAGGAATGTATTAAAATTCTGATTTCTTCTTAAATGCAAAGTTCAATCTTCCACACTTCTAATAAAACGTTGCTTACAGTTTGAGGGGGATTAATATTATGCTATATATGTAATCTGTCTAGATGCAGTTATTATTTATTACGAACAATATGGCTAAATTATACTTTATATATGTACAAATATATATATATATATATATATATATATATATATGTATACATCTATATATATATATATATATATATATATATATATATTTATTTATTTATGAAAGTGCCCTCTCTAGGTTTTAGAGTATCACTGAATAGAACAAGGTTATTTCACTATAGGATCACCTCCACCAGTTTAACCATTTAAACCACCATAATTTTTTCCTCTAAGACCTGCCCATTTTTCTGAACTTTTTTTTAAAGTGTCTAAAGAGGTGCAAACATCTGTTCTTTAATAAAATGTGGCAAATTGTGCCGCATTTTCTCACAAATTCTAGGAGCAGACATATTTGTAAATCTGCCCCATTGTATATAAAAGAGCACAGTTTTGGTTTTAGTTAGACTCATCTAAACATAAAATAGGTTGGGGGGCAGAGAATCCTAGTCCTGAATTAAAGGCCTCACCTTAAGGCCTTATTCACACGAACGTAGTTCACGGCCGTGATACGCGCGTGATTTTCACGCGCGTCGCACGGACCTATGTAACTCAATGGGGCCGTTCAGACAGTCTGTGATTTTAACTCACTCACTGTCCTATACTTGGGCGTTTTTCGTGCATCACGCACCCATTGAAGTCAATGGGTGCGTGAAAATCACGCGCGGCACACGGATGCACTTCCGTGTGCTGTGCGTGATTTGCGCAACAGTTGTTAACTAAATGAAGAGACAAATAAAACCACCCCCTTCATTTCTGTTTATTAACGATGTCATATGCGTGAAAATCACGCAGCCACGCACCAACTACTGATGACACACGGCGCTGCAACGCACAAAAACCACTGCGTTTTTGCGCGCGCAAAACGCACACGTTCATGTGAATAAGGCCTAACAAAACTGTTTACTATAGCTATGCGTAGTGTCTGCTGCTGTCTCTGAATTCGCAGCATGTACTAGATGATGACAAGAAAAATTCCTTGAGAAATGTAGTGACAGGACATTATTTACTGTGAAAAGGAAAATATTCAGTTTTAACATATATTCATTATATGTTGAACTTAATGGCAGTTAATGGAAAAACAACAGTTTCCTATTTATTTCTATTGGAGCAGGAAAAAGTCATGTGACTGATCTAGTTTCAGCGGCACAACTTGCCTGCAACTGGTTACTCAGCTAAAGTGTTAGCCCAGCCCTAGCTTAATGTGTTCCGATACTGCAAGTCTTTAGTCTGGGACATGTGGAAACCTTCACGTTTCAGTCACTTGACAGTCCAGAATTTCTATAGTCTAAGGTCTTGATCACACAGTGCAGATTTGCTGCAGATTTTGCTGCATTTTTTAATACAAAACCAGAATGTGATCCAGGAAAGCCGACCTATAACACCTTCCTTATATATATTTCTTCTGTTTAGGTTCCGTTCCTGGTTTTGGCTTAAAAAATGCAAGCAAAATCTGCAGCAAATCTGCACTGTGTGAACAAGGGCTAGATGTGAAAATAAAAAATCCTGATGCATAAGAATAGTGGTGGAATCAGAATCTAGAACCAATTCTAGCAGTACTCTTCTATAAGCTTGATCAGGTTTGTTGGGTGCCAGTACCCAGGTGGTAAACCCTCCAATTCACCATTTATACGGAGGGTCAAGACTCCAAATTGCAGGTGGTGGAATTAGGTCAGGAAAAGTAGCAAAATCCTTAGCAGGGGCTGTAATCCCTAACGCCTCATGCACACGATCGTGTGCGCTGGCCGAGACTCGTCAGTGATCAGAGGAAAGATAGAACATGTCCTATCTTTCCTCGGATCGGAGACTCGGATCATTTTTCACGGACCCGATTCACCCGCTAAAGTGAATGGGTCCGTGAAGGCTGTCGGGTGCCACTCGGATGCCGTCAGAAACGGCGCAAGTGGCACAACGGTCGCATGCATGAGGCGTAAAGTCACAGAAATATGTCTGGAAATTTAATTAATCCAGAATGGTCATGATAAGTACTAGACCAGCAAAATGTTCCTGCATAAAAATAAATGGATCTCACCATTATTTAGTAAAAAAATATTTTATTCAAAATTGTAAAATTAATAAAATATTTTTTAGTATTTGCAAAATTAGTCAAATATTTTTATCACTTTCAACAACTTTTTAGCAGCAATATACTCTGGAAATTGTGCCTATAAAGGAGTCAGTTTTGTGATTTCCGACACCCAATGGGACTGCACTTCAAGTGTTACAGTTCACAATGATTTTAAGCAATTTTGCCAAGAATATGGTGAGCCAACTTTTGTCTTTTACAGATGGTTTACTCTGAAAGAGAAATTCTACAAACACCAGAATACTGGAGAAGTGATGTATTTAATAAGTAATTTTGGCCCCCTACCATAGCCCGTTTGTTGTATATTGCTTGTTTTTCAAGCTTGTATTAAAGGACCACTAAATGAACCTTTCACATACTGTACATGAAGGCAAAATGGATTTTTAATCTGACCCTGAATTACCAACACAACCTTGTTAAATTGCACAAAGCATAGTTTTCTCAGCTGCTGAAATTTGTAAAAAATAAAATCCAAAAGGTCTGCCTTAAAGGGTGGAACTTGCAAAGATAGAGATGGATGCATGTGAAACAATGGATTCCAAAGAATTAGGTAATGAAATGAGCCTAGAGTTCTAAAATTGGTTTAATATTCTACAAAACTGACCCTAAACTTGCAATAATTGACAGCAAATTAAAAATATGAGCACCATTAGCTGAAACAAAAGTGATAGGTCACAAGTATAAAAGTACTGAATGGAGACTACTCTATCAACTCCCAGCTCCAACCCTTATTATAATCTCAATATGGATCAGTGCGAAAAAAATGTAAATATATATATTCACCTCCGGATGGAGTAGCGCTTCTTGACTTCCTCTAATATATGTATTTCATATTTATATAGACTAGGAAGCAGCAGCAAATTCATCCATTGTATGCCTTTCAACAGCGTTGTGCCTGGAAACTGCACAACGTACCCAGGTGAGGATAATTCTTACACCTGCATTTCTGTTCAATATTGTTTTGGGATTCCGCACCATGAGGCGCTTCTTCCTTTGATTTATTTCAGATATAAAGTATAATCTCAATATGGTATTCTTCCCCAGACCTATTGATGCTAATGACTTCTGAATAATTTCAAGTTGTGATGCTCACAGCAGACTGTCCCCAAACTGTGGACAGGTGCAGCATACACAGTGCTGCCACCCAGTGACAGATTAAGAAGACCATAGGTCCTGGGCTGTTCCCCAAACTTGGGCCCCCCTTCTCCACTGCCGCATTGACGTGCCGTGTCTATAGTGAACACCACCTTTCTGTGCGAGAATTGACAAATGTTTGTTATGATTCTCCTTGTCAAAGGTCTGTGTCCCTACATACTGACAATCTTCAACCATTGATGACAGCATCACACTGTGTATGGACACATGCTCCTGACAAAGGGAACGGAAACACCCATTTGTCTATTAGTCCTGGGCTACACAAAGACTTTATATGGAATACAAGCATTTCCTATAACAGACATGTCAAGAGAGGTGACAGCTCCTCTATAAATCCAGTGACTCACAGGTGACGCCTTCTCTGATGGGAGTCATTCTCTTTTCTTTTCTTCTCCATCTGACACAGACCATTATGGCAAATTCTCCTGATTACTTCAGAGTTTCCTGAGGGGACATCTTTGCCCCTTGCTTCTGCAGCCATTTCCAGCCTCTATAGAAAGACTTCTTTAGAAAAATTCACACATCAAACCCCCTAAATTGTTCTATACCCCAGACCAGATCCCTAAGCAAATTCAGACCCCTGGTCCATACCAGGCCCATCAGTATATGATCAGTGGGGTTTCTAAACCCAGACCCCGCACCAATCAGCTGTTCCGGCTGCCTTTGGGCACCGGATGTTATGCAGTGTTCAGTACCGGAAGCAGATAGCTCCTTACACTGCATAGCGGCCATGCTTCAGAACCGCAACTCTGCTACTATTCACTTAAATAGGAGCAGAGCTGCAGTAAGGCAGCTCGGCCGGTATTCTGTGACTGGAGCCAACTGCTTTCAGAATGGACAGGAAGAGCAGCTGATTGGTGCGGGGTCCAGGTGTTGGATCCCCACCTATCATATATTGATGCTCTATCCTGTGGATAGGTCATCAGTATAAAAAACTGGTTCATGCCCAGACAACCCCTTTAACTCAGACTAATAAATTCAGACTCTGGACCAGACCTTAAAACACATAAAGACCCCAGACCTTCTAAACTATTGCAAGTCCAGAACAAGCACCCTAAATAAATACAGACACTAGACTAGACCTCCTAAATACAGACCTTGCACCAGATCCCTCAATATAGACCCGAGACCTGACCCACTAAACTAAGAATGATCCCAGATCTGGCTCGCTAAATTAATATAGACCCTAGACCCATAAATACAGACAACAGACCCCCTAAATACAGACCCCGAAATATAGATCCCTAAACTAATACAGACCCCAGACCAGGCCTACTAAATAAAGACGCCTTAAACTAATACAGACCCCAGACCAGACCCCGTAAATACAGACCCCAGGCCAGGCACCCTAAATACAGACCCCAGTCCAGAACCCCTAAATTCAGACCGCAGACCAAGCCCTATAATACATACAGACCCCAGACCTACTAAACTATTGCATTCCCCAGACCAGACCCCCCCTAAACAAATACAGACCCCAGATCAAGCACCCTAAATAAATACAGAACCTAGACCAGACCCCCTAAATACAGACCTTGGACCAGACCCCTAAATACAGACCTAAATACAGACCCCAGACCAAACACCCTAAATACAGACCTCAGACCCCTGAAAACGAATCCATCCCCCTTATACTTACATAGCAGCTCACAGTCTTCTCTATGGAGTCTTACTAGGACTTGCAGGTCTCCCAACAGTAACAAGAACTGCAATCATAAGGTCATCTGATCTTACGTCTGCAGGTCCTTTTGCAGGACATACACAATGCAGTTTTGTCATGTTTTTTTCTCGCGATTCGTGGCAAAAAAGCAACAAAACTGCAATGTATTTTGGGCAGCCAATGGGCCCCCCGGGAGCCTTGGGCCCTGTGTGGCTGCCCCAAATGCCCCTATGATGATCAGCCACTGTCCATTGGGCACAAGTGATCTATTATGTCTAGTATCACCAGACACTGATTCCTACTGGGCCGCCTCTAGGCTTGAGCCTCGTGTGCCTTTTAAAAAAAAAGGCAAAAAATGGGCCAAGTGCACATATCTGCAAGAAGTGCAGAGTTACCAAATGGAAATTTATCAAATTTAAATTCACACATTGCTGTTATTCTATTATTTTACTCTGATGTGAGTTAAAGGTGGTTATGTATAATGCTGTAGTTTTTACATATAGGCACATTAGGTTTTGGTTCGAAGGACATTTCCTAGAACTGCCTCGTTAAAGTTCACGTCAAGCATGCAGGTTTTGCCATGTATTTAGATTTTTTGCAATTTTGTGTTTTATTGGTTTGCTTCCTGATTGCCATACTATCACCATTTTGCCTTAAGGTGACCATAGATATTAGATATGAGTCAGACAATTTTATCGTGAATCTGCCGACAATCCATTATCTTTGGTTTGGCATACACATGGGCCCTGGTGCCTGAGGGAGCCCAACAGCCTTTTTGCAACATAAGAACACACCAATATAATAAATGGCACATGGTTGGATGAGCCTGAGGAAGGGAACCGTCCGGTCCTGAAACACGTAGTGTGTGACAATAAAACGTATACCTAAGAAAAACATACTTCTTTTGGAATAATTACCTGCCAGGCGCCGTGTCCCGAATGTTGCACTTTTTCTCCTATCTATTGATTCCTTCTCCCCGGGCACAGAGGCTTCCACCCAAGAGATAGCAGCAGGTGGCATCCAGCACCTAGAGAAAGACCATCACTGATATCAATGCAAAGCAGTAGCGTTGTACCTATACTTGCACAACTAAACAAGATGAGTAAACCAGCTCACTATGCACTGTTATCTATATACCTTCAAAACCGTATTACCTTAGAGGAGCGCCATTTTCCTCTTCTCTTCCTTTTAAGTACCACCTTGCCTCCACTACTCTGCTGCTAATTTTCCCTGCTGCTGCTTCAGAATGGAGTGGGCAGGCAGACACAGGTCATTGATGTCACCAGCTGTGCACGCCCACTCCAATCATTGAAACTGAGGTCGAATTAAAGGTGTAAGCACAGCTTTAAGGCCCTTTTACAAGGGCTGATGATATGGGGAATAGAACCAATCATCCACCTGGGGATGTGCTGATGACAATGAAGCAAACTGTATGAGAAAGAAACTATCTTAGTCGTCCCCATACAGTTTAATAATTGCTCCATGTAAATGAAGCTAAACAAGCGGCAATTAATAATCTGCCGATGTAAAATGGCCCCTAGACCGCCACTTCTCCTAAAATGGGAACATCAGTCACCATGACTATTATAGGGTTTGCCCTTACAGCTTTTAAAAAATATCTATTCAGCCCTGACATCCTCAAATTTAACGCTGTAAGTCACGGTCAATTAAAAGCAGTTGTTACAAATAACTTACATGGGGCAGTTATAATGAAAGCTATGAAGCTGTAACGAATCCGTCGTACTGGCTGTACGGACGCAATTTATCAAAGAGGTTATCCAGAAGAAATTGATGGCCTATCCTCGAGAAAGGTCATCAATATCTGATCGGTGGGGGTCCGATCCCCACGAATTAGCTGTTTTCAAGGGGCCGTGGTGCTCATGTGGGCTTCCCCTTAATTCCTGTCACTGCTCTGACTTTAAAACACTAAACACACTTGCAGCGGCGGTTCACAGTATTACAGCCTTCTCCCATTCCTTTAAAGGGTAACTAAACTTTCAGAAAACTTTTGACATGTCATAGTGACATGTCAGAAGTTTTGATTAGTGGGGGTCCGAGCACTGAGATCGCTAAAAAAAAGCGGCAGAACTGCTCGGTGAGCGCTGAGCCGCTTGGTTTCTGATCAGCGTGATTTTCGTGCGTGCAGGCCGCGTTTTTTTCGCACGCCACGCACAGCCCTATAGAAGTCAATGGGGCAGTTCAAACAGTGCGTGTTTTTTGCGCAGCGTTTGTTCGCTGCGTACAAAACGCGACAGGTTCAATATCTCCGCGTATTTCGCGCATCACGCACCCATTGAAGTTAATGGGTGCGTGAAAACCACGCAGGTCGCACGGAAGCACTTCCGTGCGAACCAACTGAAACAGCGCACCAGCTGTCAAAAGGATGAATGTAAACAGAAAAGCACCACGTGCTTTTCTGTTTCCAAACATCCAGACGGAGTGTCTTTGAGATGAGCGAACCCGGACAACCAAACCGAACTTCACCGGGTTCGGCCGAACTCGTTTTGGCCGAACCCGGCAAAAAAATTTCCGGTACGCGACGTCAGGAGATAGTCACTGTCCAGGGTGCTGAAAGAGTTAAACTGTTTCAGCACCATGGACAGTGACTTCCGATCCCAATATACATGAACCTGTAAAAAAAAAAAACGAAGTTCTGACTTACTGATAACTCCCGGCTTCTTCCTCCAGTCTGACCTCCCGGGATGACAATTCAGTCCAAGTGACAGCTCCAGCCAATCACAGGCCAAGCACAGGCTGCAGCGGTCACATGGACTGCTGCGTCATCCAGGGAGGTGGGGCCCGATGTCAAGAGAGGCGCGTCGCCAAGGACGCATCACCAAGGCAACGGCCGGGAGGGAAGTTCTCGGTAAGTACGAACTTTTTCTTTTTTTTAACAGGTTTCTCGATATTGTGTTCGGCATTCACTGTCGAGGGTGCTGAAAGAGTTACTGCCGATCAGTTAGCTCTTTCAGCACCTTGGACAGTGACGGGCGTTGACTAGCCTCATCTCTATGATGGCGGCTGTGCGAAAATCACGCAGCCGCGCATCATACACGAATGACACACGCAGCTGTCAAGTGGATTTTGCGCGCGCAAAACGCTGCATTGTTTGCGCGCGCAAAAACGCAACGTTCGTCTGAATCTGCCCTAACGGTGTACGGACTCAATAAAAAGTATATGGGCCCATTCACCATTACATCGGCTTTCCGAGAAAAGCCGATTAGAAACAAAGCGGCTCAGCGCTCACCCGAGCGATTCTGCCGCTTATTTTTAGCGATCGATGGGGCTCTCAGTGCTTGGACCCCCACCAATCAAAACTTCTGAACTGTCACTATGACATGTCAGAAGTTTTCTGAAAGTTTAGCTACAATTTAACCCCTTGGCGACCTACAACGTACTGTTACGTTGTTGTCGCCAAGGTCTTAAGGTAACACAACATAACTGTACGTTGTGTTGCTGGTGCAGGCTCAGAAGCTGGCACCCTGCTGCATGGCCAGGACTGGAGCTTGCCTCCGATCTGGCCGATTAACCCCTTAAATGCAGCGCTCAAAATCGAGCGCTGCATCTATGAGGTTTACCAGCAGATTGGAACCGAGGGATGTAATCAAGGGGTTCCAATACCTGATTTGGCAGACCGGAGGCCTAATAATGGCCTCCTGTCTGCCAAGTATGGAAGCCTGTTAGGTCCCGCTCAGAGGCGGGGCCTAAGAGGCTTCCATCTCCAGAAACAAGATGGTGCAGGCCCAGAAATTGAGCCTGCGACATCAGCCACATGGGTAGTGCAATGTATTAGAGTAAAGATCAGAGGTGCAGGCCTTCAATTCCCCTAGTGGGACAAAGAAAAAGTTAAAAGTTTCGAGCTAAAAAAAAAAAACAGTGCCTTTTTACCTATAATAAGACTTTTATTATAGGAAAAAAAATGAAACCGTTAAAAAAAAAGTACACATATTTGGTATCACCGCATCTGTAACGACCCAAACTGTAAAACTATATTCTTATTTTTCGCACACAGTGAACACTGCAAAAAAAATAAAATAAAAAGCAATGCCAATATCACAATTTTTTGGTCACCACCCCTCACAAAACATAGAATGAAAAGTGATCAAAAAGTTGCATGTTCCCCAAAACAGTACCAATAAAAACTACAACCCGTCCTGCAAAAAATAATCCCTTACACAGATATTTTGATGAAAGTTATGGCTCTCATAATATGGTGACACAAAAATAAATAATATTTTTAAGAAAGTGATTTTATTGAGCAAACGTTGCAAAACATAAAAAAAATATACATATGGTATCGCCGTAATCGTATATCGACACGCAGAATAAAGTAAAATTGTCATTTATAGCCTACAGTGAACACTGTAAAAAAAACAAAAAAAAAAACATTGTCAGAATTTCTTGTTTTTGGTCTCCTTGCTTGCCCAAAAATGGAATAAAAAGTGATAAAAAATTGCATGTACCCCAAAATGGTACCAATGAAAACTACAGATTGTCCCGCAACGCACAGCTCCGGAGAAAAAAGAAGGAAATTCTGGCTCTTACAATAAGGCGACACAAAATGTGTAGAGTGCTCCAAAAGCAGATAAGATTGGGCAACATTTATCAGTGTGACACTGGCCAGACATCTATTAATTATTATTAATTTAGCGCATTATTATACCCTCTTATTATTCCCTGATGTACTCCGCATGGATTACATATGCCCCCACATTATAAACTGAAATACCAGCAAGACCCCAAACAGAACAACTACCAAGCAAAATCTGTGTTTCAAAAGCCAAATTGCGCTCCCTCCATTCTGAGCCCTACGTTGTGCCCAAACAGCAGTTTGCGCCACATATGTGGCGTCACCATACCCGGGAGAACCTGCTTAACAGTTTATGAGGTATTTGTCTCCAGTGGCACAAACTGGGCACAACATATTGTGCACTAAAATGGCATATCAGTGGAAAATTGCAATTTTTACTTTGCACCATCCGCTACACATTGATTACTAATGAAAATGTATGTGGGGTCAAAAAGTTCACAACACCCCTTAAAATGCCTTAAGGCGTGTAGTGTCGAAAAATAGGTGTCACTACTTGGGGTTTTGTTACAAGGTTCGGATAGCACTAGGTAATGGTATGGGTGCATTAGTTAGTGCCCAACCCGATCCAAGAGAGAAAAAGTACTATGCACACCTAGAAGTAATAGAAACTGGGGAGGGAACCTCCAGCTCACCTAACACACTCCAGTGTGTTTGTAGAGTAGCACTCGGATCCTCGTGTCGGCACACGGTGGAGTAGCAAAGGAAGGAAGGATAGGATCCAGCGCTGGGTCGAGTTTAAAATGGATTTTCTATTCCAAGTTTAATGGCATCGGTTTAAAAGGAAGTCCAGTTGTATATGTCCTACAGCCAAGTTTAAGGACGCGGCAGTCGTCCGAAACGCGTAGGCCCCGAGGACAATACCTCCACTTTCTTACACACCCAGGACATATACAACTGGACTTCCTTTTAAACCGATGCCATTAAACTTGGAATAGAAAATCCATTTTAAACTCGACCCAGCGCTGGATCCTATCCTTCCTTCCTTTGCTACTATGCACACCAATATGAAGTTATTTATCCAAACAAATAATTTATTTATTTATAGCCAGTGACAGTGCGACGTTTCGGTCAATTCCTCAGGCACTTTCGTCAATGCTTTATTCTGCGTGGATGGCGCTATAAGCTTGGCGGGTAACCGCTATAGTGTAGCGCCACTATATCCTAACAGATTGCAGATTCCATCACTTTTACCGAACAAAATAGTGCAGCATGCTGTGCTATTTTGTCTGACAAAGCGAAGGACACTGTCACAGAAACCCGACAGAACCCATTAAAGTTAATGGGTTTTGTAAGGTGCCATTGGCTTCCATCATGCAACGGATCCGATGAGTCCAGTTTTTCGTTCCTTTGCTCCTATCATGGAGTAGAAAAATGGAAAGTCCTAACAGATTTGACGCAGCTTAAGGCCTCATGCACACGACCGTAAAAACACCCGTTATTGCGGGTCGTAATTACGACCCGCAATAACGGGCTCATAGACTTCTGTTAGCCACGGGTACCTTCCCGTTTTCTCACGGGAAGGTGCCCGTGCCGTTAAAAAAATAGAACATGTTCTATTTTTCTATTTTACGGGCTGTGCTGCTATACTTTATAATGGCAGCACGGCTCGGAAAAGCGGCCGGCTGCCCGTGGCCGGCCGTGCCCGGCCGCGCTCGTAATTACGAGTCGTAATTACGAGCACGGTCGTGTGCATGAGGCCTTAGGCTGTGTTCCCATCTATATTGGAGGCTCCTTAACCCCTTCCCGACCACCCCACGAAGATTAACGAGCTGCAGCACTGGTCCTTGTGCCTGCAGCCCGTTAATCTACATGTGCTTCTAACAGAGCACACAGGCGCTCCCCGCAGACCGGCATCTCCCAGTACAGGCTGCTACTAGCAGCCTTAGCACTGGGGGAAAACATCGGGCCGGATCATAGCGGTGATCCGAACCGTTTAACCCCTTAAATGCGGCAGTCAATAGCAACCGCCGCATTTAAGTTTTTATAGCAACATCGGCACCCCGCTATGCGATTGCGGGGGCCGATTGTTGCGGGGTGGGGGCGATTGCTATGGAAACCGGAAGCCAAACAAAGGCTTCCGGTCTGCCATCTATGAAAGGCGATAATATGCCTCCTGGCAGTGTCAAACTGACAGGTATAATACCCTGCAATACATAAGTATTGCAGGGTATTATAACAATGATCCAACAACTGGATCTTCAAGTCCCTAGTGGGACTAAAAAAATAAATTAAAAAAAGTTACAAAAAACTGTACAAAAGTAAAATGTCAAAATAGTAAAATTTAAAAATCACCCTTTTTCCCTTATAAAGTCCTTTATTATTAAAAAAAAATATGAAAAAATAAAATAAACTATGCATAATTGGTATCGCCGCATCCATAACGGCCTGAACTATAAAAATATTATGTAATTTATCCCGCACGGTGACCGCCATAAAAAAAAAAATGATACCGGAATCTATATTTTTAGTCACTTCAGCTCCCAAATAATTGCATAAATAGGGATCAAAAACTCGCATGTAAATAAAAATGAAACCAATAAATCTACAGTTTGTTCAGCAAAAAACAAGCCCTCACACAGCTTTCCTAAAAAAAAGAATAAAAAACAATAGAAGTTTTGACGGCCTAATTACACTAAATTCAGCAAAAAAACCTATGAGATCAAAATGCTCACTATACCCCTAGACAAATTATTTTTAGGGCTGCAGTTTCCTAAATGGGGTCACTTCTGGGGGGTGTCCACTGTTTTGGTCCCTCAGGGGCTTTGCAAATGCGACATGACACCCGAAAACCAATTCAGTAAACTTGAGCTCCAATACCAAATAGCGCTCCTTCCCTTCTGAGCCCCGCTGTGTGTCCAAACAGTTGTTTATTACCACATATGGGGTATTGCCATAATCAGGAGAAATTGCTTTACAAATCTTGGGACACTTTTTCTTCTTTATTCCTTGTAAAAATTGATCATTTCTAAGTTTTATTGGGAAAAATTTAGATTTTCATTTTTATGGACTAATTCTACTAAATTCAGCAAAAAACCTGTGGGGTTAAAATGCTCACTATACCCCTTGATAAATTCCTTGAGGGGTGTAGTTTGCCAAATGGTGTCTTTTTGGGACTGTTTCCACTGTTTTGGCACTACAAGACCTCTTTAAACCTGACATGGTGCCCAAAATATATTCTAATAAAAAGGAGGCCCCAAAATCCTCTAGGTGCGCCTTTGCTTCTGAGGTCTGTGCTTCAGTCCATTACGACACTAGGGCCACACATGGGATATTTCTAAAAACGGCAGAATCTGGGCAATAAATATTGAGTTGCATTTCTCTGTTAAAACCTTTTGTGTTACAGAAAAAAATGGATGAAAATGGATTTTCCAACAAAAAAAATAAATTTGTAAATGTCCCCTCTACTTTGCTTTAATTCCTGTGAAACACCTAAACGGTTGAGAAACTTTCTAAATGCTGTATTGAATACTTTGTGGGGTGCAGTTTTTACAATTGGGTGACTTATGGGGGTTTCTAATATATAAAGCCCTCAAAGCCACTTCAGAACTTAACTGGTAACTATAAAAATAGATTTTGGAAATTTTCTTGAAAATGTGAGAAATTGCTGCTAAAGTTCTAAGCCTTGTATCGTCCTAGAAAAATAAAAGAATGTTCAAAAAAACGATGCCAACATAAAGTAGACATATGGGAAATGTTAATTAGTAACTATCGTGTATGGTATTGCTATCTGTCTTACAAGTAGATACATTTCAATTTAGAAAAATGCTAATTTTTGCTAATTTTCTCTAAAGTTTGGTGATTTTCACAAACAAATACTGAATTTATTGATCAAATTTTTCCACTAACATACAGTACAATATGTCATGAGAAAACAATCTTTTTTTTACCTGTCCAAAACTATCGCTTGGATAGGTAAAAGCATTCCCACGTTTTTACCACATAAAGTGACACGTCAGATTTGAAAAAATTGGCTGCGTCCACAAGGCCAAAACAGGCCTTGTGATGAATGACTAGCAGTGGAATTATCACCGATAGGCTGAATTAAAAATCGGTTTAACGGATACGTCATAACCCCTCGTGACCTTTTCATGACATATACCTTATACTGATACCATTGTAGCCTAAGTGTAACAAATGGCACACATCCGTCCCGCTTGGCTATAATGGCAACTATTTAAGGGTATGTTCACACATAGCCTAAACACTGAGGATTTCCTGCAACGGATTTCATTGCGGAAAATCCGCAGCATATTACAGTGGCAGCACTGCGTAAGAAAATTCCAGAGTTCTTCAGAATCGCCGATTTTCTGTTATGGGTTTTCCCCATTCGATTTAATGGGAGGTAAAACCTACAACAAATAGAAAATGTTGCCATTTTTGCGGCGCAAAAATTGCGATTCTGCCACAAAAATTGCAACTCAGGAAAAGAAACACCTTTTTTGTAAAAAGGAATATAAATGTTTATATTTACAGCACGGCCGTTGTCATGCCGACGCCTTCTTCTGTTTTTCGTGCAGCCCGGCTACCTGGGATGACGTTTCATCCCATGTGACTGCTACGGCTACTCACAGGCTGCAGCGGTCACATGGGCTGCACCATCATCCCAGGAGGCTGGCCAGGACAAGAACAGAAGAAACCATCGCTTGGACAACGGAGACCAGCGTAGTCTACTGCGCTATTCCATAATTTTTTTGTGGTATACGAAGGCCAAAAGAACACTTTTTTAGCCTCCGTCTGACAATGAAGCCTATGGAAACGTTTAGCGTGTACATTGATAGCTTTCCTGACATACACACTAAACAAAGAAAAAACATGAAGAGAACAGGGTTTTTTCTTTGTGCCTACACGGACTTGTGCATGATGCAAGAGAAATATCCAAGCTATATCACCTCGTCCTATTTTTGATCAATGTACTTGTAGTCATTCTGTTGGGATATAAGTTCATTTTAATTAGGGCTTATTCAGATGAGCGTATTATACGTCTGCGTGCTGTCCGTAAAAAAAACTGACAGCACATGAACCCATGCAATTAAATGGGCTGTTTACACGGCCATTGTTTTAACGGATTGTGTGAAAGGCCCGTGAAAAAATAGGACATGTCCCATTTTCATCCGTTTTCACGGATCCCTCAATAGACTCAAGTCTATGAGGGATCCGTGAAAACGGGTCCCGCACGGGTGCAACATGGATGTGAAAAACTACCGTTTTTCACATCCGAGTTTACACTCGTTTGTCTGAATAAGTCCTTAAACTGTGGGATAAACAGGTATTGCGGCTAAAATGCTAAATGCTGGCCACATTATAGCAATCTGAAACCAGCCTTACTTTGTATAATGCCATTTCCAACATTTCCGTTTTTGGGGGCAGCTTATTGTTATTTTCAGGGTTGCAGATCTATTTCTAAACTAAGTAAAGTTCTAAAACTTTTGCAGAATTAGATTAGAAAAAAATGTCACGTTGTAATTTACAGTTTATGTTGTTCATAGGAATACTTTTAATGTCCCCCATACAGCGCATGATGCTGTATAGAACAGAGTGACAGAACTGCTGCATCGCCACAAAATCTACTGATCCTCAGCTGGCAGCACCCTGTAGCGTAACGGTAAAAGTCAACACTTCAGTAGTTCAATGACTTTATAGGAGCCCTGTCAGTTCTCTGCCTCACCACCAGGGATCCTTCAAAGTCAGTAGAGAACACAGTGATATGTAATTTTATTGTTTCATCCCACTGTGGGGGTCATGTATTAATAGCGTCGTTTGTACAACACTTTTTTCCTGCCATAAATATCACCATCTGTAACAGATTTTTTTAACAGTTGTATGACATTTCATAAACGACTTGAACTGGAGGGAGCTTGTATGACAGGTCTAACCTGTTGTAGATGTATTATTTTAATACATAATTGATAAAATGGGCTGATACATTTTTTGCCTTATGTGAATGGTCTAACCCTGCCCCTTATAAAAAATTAAACACTCAGCCCTCAGTCATGCAATGCAAATGGTGCATTAAATGCTCTACAATTTTTTTTATGGTATATGACAATTAATACATAAGCCTCTTTGTGTTTATAATACAGCAACACAGATATTCAATGGTCTGTATATGCTCAATATTAATGTTGAGAGGTTCAAGAAATGTGATGGAAACTTATATCACGAAAGGAACATTATTAATTGAATAAATGATGTTTATATTAATTAATGCATGTATAATATGTATATATATACATATATATACATATATATATACACACACACACACACACACACACACACACACACACACACACAAAACACCTGTAATGCTTAAAAAAACAGCTTTTGTCTCCTAATATTCTTTTTTTTTTACCTAATTGCCATTACTGCCACATGCATTAGAGTTCTTTTCAGAGGGGTTAACACAGGCCGCCTGTGAATGGAGCCCTGATTGTGCTGCTGTCAGCCCTGAATGGTGTGCTCATTGTAGAGATGGGGCTTCTGAGTGGGGGGAGGATAAGAAAAGCAGGACGGGTCGTCATTAAAAGCATCCAGCAAAACTGATTGGAGTGGAGGGTAATTCAGACCTAAAGTGGCTTTTCTATCTTTGTACCCACCCACCCCCTTCCTATATTCACCTCTACCCCCACATCTGCTTCACCCCAAAACCAATCCTTCCTTTGTCAGATGTAAGTTTGCTTTAAAACGTGAAATTCTCATATTTTTTATTTATGCATAGTTATGCCAGATCTGAAAATAAAAATCAAGGGAGGGAGTAAGGAATGGCAGTGTGTGTTTTATATAAAGTTCACTTGCCACTGGGCATGAATAACGTCCATTCCTTCAATTGTGTTTATGCTTCGAGTAGAGTGTCTAAAAATATGTCATGATGATTTAGATTTTTACAATGACTTCTTAGCAACAATATAAGCAAATGAGGCCTGCGCTGAGTGTGTATATAAGGACATCCAGAATACATTATATTAAACTTCTTAACTCAGTGTCTCTCTTATGAAGGGATAGTCCCTACTTTTATCCTAATTCCCTATGTCCCTCTTTGCTCCTTAATTGTTCCTGTCTTAGAACAGATCTGCTTAATACTTTGCTGGAGAAAGTGTCATTCTGGGTGCTAGCATTCATCCTATATGTCATTTAATTCTGTATTACTTTTTGGTACATATGCATTGGTATATTCAACTGAATCTGATGGTAATATGTAAAAAATAAAATACTGATATAGAACATAGAACTAAAGAAAAAGTAATAATTATTCTTATCTAACCAAAATATGAAAGGAATATAAAATAAACAATAATAAATACATAAATCTGTAAATGCTGTGTGTAAGTATCTGCAAAGTCGGTATAATTATACATGAGCTTCTAATAAAATAGAAAAAAATTCCTTTAATTCCATTGTTGTAAACGGTATTGGTATACAACTGGTTAATAGTGTCGCTATTGCTGGAAAGACTTGCAACTAAGGCCTCAACCAGAGGTGTCAAAAGAAAAAAAAAACATAAAGCAGATAAAATCCCCTCCGACTGACAGCACTTCCCCTCTCTATAGGATTTCAAGCCCCCTGTTGTTGCCCTCTTTTCTCTTCAAATACCTGTCACGGGCAGAGAGACAGAATGGCACTCAAACCTCATCTATACCCGAGCAGTGTGAATGCAATAGACCTCTAAAGTGGTATGCACACAGTTTCCTCCTCAAACACACAGGTAGACAAAGCTGCCTTTTTCCTACTGGAGTCTTGGGTATAATAAGCATCATTGCTTTTCTATGATTTTTCCTTTTTGTCTACTAAATATGAAGCCTGGAGTATGTTTAGAGGTGGGGGAGTTATGGTGGAATTAAACAGTTTTAGGTTCCATGATGCTGGAATAAATGCACTAAAAAAATATACATTTGCAATTCAATTCCTATGTCAACTATTCTGATCCTTAGAGCATATGAAGCAGCACATATGCCATAGCCATTTGCACATTATTGGAACAAGCAGAAATAAATGAAGAGGTCAGGGATACTGAATGCTATAAAAATGTGTCGATGCTGGATACTTGACGAGGTTACTGAAAACAGACATTTTATGTGAACAGAAATCCCTAAAATTCATATAGAGATGTTTAATAATACAAATCAGGCCCGAATGCCAATGAACAGCGAATCCTGGTGTCTACGTACCTAAGAAATAATTGTTTGACATTCTGTCACCACAAAAAGATTCCCACTGCAGAAATCAAGTCAAGTGGGCTAAGCCCAGAGAAACCGCAGTGACAGAGGGATTCTTCTTAAAATGGCGGCTGATCCCGTAATACAATCTAGTCTATTTATTGTGTTTATATAATTACGCAGAGCCAACAGGAACCAAACAGATGGGGTTTCCCATCACCCCATTCACCACAGACTCAGCATTTATCTAGCTATATGGAAGCTTGGCAGTCTATTAAGAGTAACACAATCTCTCCATTTTCCACAGACAATTATCCTTAGGCTTTGTATACACTGAGCTGTGATCAAGTTACTCATCAAAGCATTTTATGACTAAATAATAACTTTAGGGCGCGACCTCCGACCTTCAGAAGGAACCTGACAGTAATTTTGGCTTTATCTCCTGAAGAGCGTCACTGTCCAAAACCAGCGAACCTGATACCACTAACATTTTTGTTGTGCCCCTTTCATATACTGTGGCCAAATATTTGGGTGGTTGCATATTAGAGCTATTGTGTTTTGTGAAACCCATCACTGACTTTGGAATCGCACCATGGAATTGACAGAGTTTGCTTGGGGTTGTGCTAGTGTGGTGACATTTCAGTGGCAAATAAGATCACATAAAACTTGCTTCACTATATTCAGTGAAAAACCAAAGCCGGAAATGTCCACTGGTGAGAAGCCGACTGGAGATAAGTCACAAGCCTACTAAACAACTGTTTCAAAGAAATATTTTCAATGCAGGGAAATCAAGTACTAACATAGTGGAGTTTTAACAACAAAAATAATATATAAAAGTATGTTTTCTTATAGTATATGTAAGGGTTGACCCAGTGGAAATACCCTTTTTTTGCTCTCTTTTTTTATGTGATGTTTTGCTTTCCTTTGACCATGTTACACTCCATAAAGAGAGAGGATCGGGCTGTAAAGGCCGAGACAGCCAAGCATTAGAGCTTCGGGACTGTGCAGGATTGGAAATGACAAAAGATGCGTGCCTGTGGTAAAGCCACGCCTGCCTTAGACTGACAGATTCTAGTAAGTACGAAGCTAATAAGAAACGGGGTCCTATCCAGGCCGTTACAGTAGTGGCCACTGAAAAAGGGCAGGGAAACTGTGTAGCGTAGCGATAGCAGATTGCTATTGTATCAAGTGCCCTGTTGACCCAGTTTGGGTTGGAAGTGTATAACCCCATGAGAATAACCCTAGGCTTGTGGAGCAAGAGCCACTACTTGCATATTCCAACCAATCGGTGGCGATTTAGCCTTTATTTTCTCCTTTGGATGCGGTGTTACTTGTTAAAAAGACTGCGTTAGACCAAGATAATAACTGTTGAATACCTAAACTGTTCTGTTGTTGCTTTTTGACGAAAAACTGTGCCTCAGGTGTGAGTAACCGCCAATCGTTGTGCCTTCCTGTAAGTAAATAAAAAGACTTGCTGTTTGCACCACCCCCTTGTGTCTTCAGCATCCTGTCAGGGTTCCAACTTCCAAACCCCTCCTTAAATATAATGCAATTGCCAGCAACCACAAAAATCCCCTGATACATGAACTTCTTGATGGAAAAGTATTATTTCAGGTTGGCTTCAATGTGAAGAACCAGATACAGTGTTATAAATAATATTTTCATTAACAGGAGAATGATTGTCCCTGATAAGTTAAATACTGTAGCTGTTATTATGTATAGTATGAGTGTAGTATAAAAAATAACAATAAAATAAAAATGCCTGAATAAAATTTTAAATGGCTCCAAACATATAACGCCTGTTTATATGTCCTATTACATGGCTGCCTATTTATTTGAATGGGTATCATGTAATACTAAATTTTTCCTGCTGCGGTAGCCATGCAGAGATCTGATTACCAGGATGGCTTGCTTTTGAGAAAAAGTTGTCCAAAAATATTCTATTAAATGGACACTAACTTTTCTAATAGTATACCTGATGTAAAACAACTTTGTAATTTACGTGTTAAAATTTAGTTGTTTTATCCATGCAAATTCTGTGTGAAGTTATTTCCACTAGGTGTCTCCCTTCCTGTAATCTGCTGCCCACCTCCTGTTGTCAAGCATTGGCCGTCCCTGGTTTCAGAGCAGAAGAGATGGCTGCAGAAGTTATGTGTGGGGGGGGGGGAGGGTGTCTCTTCACTGCCTGGCTATAACTTTCTATGGAGAAGGGAGGGGTTAGCAGGAGTAGGGGGCAGAAAGTGTGAGTGAGACTCAATAAAACATGTAAGTCTGTGGAGGGGGAGGGGTGAGCAGAGAGACACACAGACGTGATGGTAAGCTTTCTATGTCACACCAGTGCTGGGTTCTCAGCTACACTGGTCTGTACGGCTGTTTAATGTCCTCCATGCTGCTACAGCTTTTATAAATATGATAGAAGGATATAGGAGATCAGAATTCTTCCCTTCTATGTGTGTTATACACTGGTATAGAGACATAATTCCAGTTAGTCTTCATCCACTAGCTTTGAGACATATGCTAAACAATGCCACATATAAGTCATTTAATTGTCAGAAATAGTGTTATTCCTCATGTACACACATATATGACAGCTTATTCTGAAAAATCCCCTGAAAAGTTAGGTATGCTTTAAAGTAAATATTGAGTAAAATTGATAAACAAAATAATAGAGCCATTATGTAAATTTGCTTTAAAGGGTAACTAAATGTTTGACAAACTTCTGAAATGTCATAGTGACATGTCAGAAGTTTGGATTGGTCGGGGTCCGAGCACTGAGACCCCGCCAATCGCTAAAACGAAGCGGCAGAAGCGCTAGTGTAAGCGCTCAGCCACTTCGTTTCTGTTCGGCTTTTCCGGAAGTCAATGTATCGGAGTACGGTCTCAATAGAAAGTCTATGGGCCTGTACTCCGATACATCGGCTTTCCGGAAAAAGCTGAACAGAAATGAAGCGGCTGAACGCTCACACGAGTGCTTCTGCAGCTTCATTTTAGCAATTGGTGGGGGTCTCAGTGCTCGGACCACACCAATCAAAATTTCTGACATGTCACTATGACATGTCAGAAGTTTGTTGAACGTTTAGTTACCCTTTAAGTAAATATGTCCAAAAGGAATCATATTATGAAATACTGCTCTGAGGCTAGATATACAGTGATATGTATTTAAACAACAAAGAAGATGTTCTGGATAGCAACACCACAAATCTCCATTGTGGCCCAAACCAAACAAAATTGCATCACTCCTGTGGACTAAAAAGGTGTAATACAATGCAGCTATGACAATGTTATAAAACGAGTCCTGCAGCAGCATACTGTCTATGCTGTAACATAGTCTGCATCCTGCCTAAGGCTCCATGCACACGATCGTGCCCATAATCTCGGTCTGTGGCCGCGAACGGCTGCGGACAATCACCCGCATTTGTGGGCCTTGCTGCTCCCATTATAAAGTATGGAGCACGGTCTATAAAATCAAAAAATAGGACGTGTCCTATTTTTTACGGAAGCTTTCTACGGAACGGACACCTTCCCCTAAATAAACGGGAATGTGTCCGTGGGCCATAGAAATGAATGGAACCGTATTTTGATCCGCAATTACGGAGAAAGGAAATACACTTTGTGGGTTGCAAAAATCAATCAAAACAGCTACTAAGAATATATTTGGGCTCCTCTAAACATACCTGTGAGTCCTTCTCAACCAGTATTTCTATAGAAGAATATCATCTGATCGCCAGAGGTTTAAGCAGTTGGATCCATAGTGATCACCTGAACTGGCATCAGTTGAAAAGGGTGTTTACGTTAATGCAAATGTACTGACTGCTATCATGTTAAATATATAACTCAATAACTGGATATTTTCTGGTTTATATCACTCAGATTTAATGTCAAGGGTAGCATAAATATCATTTCTATAAATAAGTATCTTCAGAATCTGCAAGTAGTCAACGGTGGCAGATTTTAGTAAGGAGACCGTGAATGCTTAGGGTAAACCAAAATTCTCATCTCTCCAAGTTCTTCCTTGGAAGTGGAGTTGACCCAATTTCCTCCTGCCTCTCATTCATCTATTTCCTTCCATTGTTACAAAAACTGAGTCCCCTTGAAGTGTCAACAGAAGTCAAGCCCCTTTTCCAAATCTCCTGTCTGGCTTGCTTTTGTAAGAAGACTTGGAAGACTGCTTCCCCGCACCTGTGACAATTACCCTGTACTAGTCAGGCTTGTAGGAGTCAGGTCAGAGGTCAGTCACAGTCAAGAGGGGACTATCTAACAGACAGCTAAATCTGTTATCATTTACCTCTAATGCCATAGCTGTCTGTCATTCACCCATCAGCCTGTATTACACCTATCTGACCACTTCCAAATTTCATCATGACATTTTATGAAACAATGAAGGGCAAATGCTCTACATGTTGCATTCCAGTATCAATTGTTCCAAGGATTAAACTTTGAGCAGTTGTAGGATGACATAGTAAAATGACATTGTTGGAATGTGTACTGATCAAGTAGGGAAAAAAATAAAAGTGAGAGGCCACTTTAATTTGCCTGAACAGACCAAAAAGCCTACGAGATACGGGCCCCTGTTACTATAGTAACTGACAGTACTTACCTTCCTGGTTCCGGAGCGCAGCGGAGGTCCTGACGTCACATCGCTGTGGGCAGCGCATGACGTCACAACGCTATGCGCCGCGCACAACATCGTAATCCTGGATATAGTCAGGACAGGACTTCCGCCGCGGCTGAAGCGGAGGGTAAGATTAATATCCCTGTCTGTTGAAGCTGATTGGCGGGGTCCGACTCCCAAGAGCCGGCCAATCAGCTGTTTTGAAGAGGGCGCAGCACTCGAACGAGAGCTGCTTCCCCTTCATTCCGGTCACTTGCTCACACTGTGAATCCGTGTTGGCGATTAACAGTGTGAGCGAGTAAGTGAAATGTAGGGGAAGCAGCTCTCATACGAGTGCTGCGGCCCCTTCAAAACAGCTGATTGGCGTGTTTAGGGACTGGACAACACCTTTATGCCTAAGATGTAGCAGTCTTAGAGGGCACATGAGACAGGATCACAGATTGTGTGATGCTGTCTGCTAGGCCCTGTATCTAAGCCAATCACATGGTAGGCTTAGATACATGGCCCATGTGTGATCCTGTCTGATGAGCCCTGTATATAAATAAGCCTACCACACGGTAGGTTTAGATACAGGGCCCCAGCACACAGTAATCTTATACTGTATAAGATTACTGTCTGCTGGACCCTGTATCTAAGCCTACCTTGTGGTAGGCTTAGATACAGAGTCCCACATACAGTATCACACATGGGCCCTGTATCTAAGCCTAACACGTGTTACTAATCTTTTTTGTGTGTTTTCTTACAGGTTCGGTCGTTGGACTACGTCGAATTCCAGGACTACTTCGATGACGGCTTTTTTATTATCAATAAAATGGTTAATGAGGGTAGTGTGTTTTTTTTTATTTCAATTAAAAAAAAAATCTTTGTCTTTGTGTTTTTTGTTAAACTATATTACTACCGCCTTAGTAATGGCCGCCGGCTGATTGACAGCATCCATTGCTAAGGCGGGGCTTAGTGTTAGCCGGTGCAGAGGTGAACACTAACCCCCTTTATTAGCCCGATACCCACCGCCACCAGGGGTGCTGGGCAGAGCCAGGTACGATCCAGTACTTGACCATCTGTAGTGATGGTTGGGCAATGGGGCGGCTGCAGGCTGGTATTATCAGGCTGGGAAGGCCAGAAACAGCGGCCCTTCCCATCCTTGCAATGCTGCCTGCTGTTGCTTTATTGTATCTGGCTGGTTATTAAAAATGGGGGGACCCCACGTCATTTAAAAAGAAAAAATAATGGGAAAGAGCTATGTGGGGTCCCCCCCCAATTTTCATAACCAGCCAGATACAACACAGCAGCAGCAGGCAGCATTACCAGGGTGGTAGGGGCCACTGTTTTTGTTTTTGGCCTTCCCAAGCCTAATACTACCAGCCTGCGGCCACCCCGGTGCCTGCCTGTCACTGCAGATGGTCGGGTACTGGTTCGTACCCGGCTCTTCCCAGTACCCCTGGTGGCGGTGGGTACCAGGGTAATAATGGGGGTTAGTGTTAGCCTCTGCACCTGCTAACATTAGGCCTCGCCTTAGTAATGGAGGTTGTCAATCAGTCAGCGGCTATTAATAAGGCGGTAATAATAAGTTTAAAAAAATACAAGCACATAGAAAAAATATTTTATTGAAATAAAAAAACACACACATCACTCATTAACCATTTTATTGAGAATAAAAAAAACTCTGTCATTGAAGTAGTCCTCGAATCCGAAGTAGTCCAACAACCGAACTTGTAAAATAACACAAACACACAAAAATAATTAGTAACACATAAAGAAGCAAAACAATTATTAATCTTACCTTTCCTGGCTCCAGCGCTGGAGCTGCAATGTTAGCGAGCTGGGCCCTATATCTAATCCTATCATGTGTGATACTGTCTGCTGGGCCCTGTATCTAATCCAATCATGTGTGATACTGTCTGCTGGGCCCTGTATCTAATCCAATCATGTGTGATACTGTCTGCTGGGCCCTGTATCTAATCCAATCATGTGTGATACTGCCTGCTGAGCTGTGTATCTAATTCTATCATGTGTGATACTGTCTGCTGGGCCCTGTATCTAATCCTATCATGTGTGATACTGTCTGCTGAGCTGTGTATCTAATCCTATCATGTGTGATACTGTCTGCTGAGCCAATGTATCTAATCCTATCCGTAGTTTATAGGGTCGTAGTGCTATAGATATGCTGTGCTGTCTCCTATACATACACACACACACATTTTTTTGGGGGGGACACATGTATTGGGGCTATTTCCCTGACATTTTAAGTCCTTAGTGACGCCCCCGGCTGCTAGTGCTGCATTGTTGGGTCACTTAGGAGACCCAGCGATGCAGCTGAAAGCTGCGGACCGTCAGCCATGAGAAGTTTGTGGGGTGGGGGGCTCAATAAGAACTTTTGAATCGGGGCCCATGAGCCTTTAGCTACGCCGCTGCATTTACATATGCCCTATCAAGGCATATGGATGTCATAGAAAGGGGCCCGCACTTGGGACCCACTTTATGAAAAAGAGTGAAGAACCACTAAGGGGCCTGTTGGACTTGACCCGTCAATATAATACGTAGTCGGCCATTTATATGAATGGCCGACTTGTAATAATGCTTATCCACTGCAGCGGTCAGACTGTCATGAGGTATGTGGGCTTCTTATCCACTGTTTTTGATTTATAAGCTCCCCAAATTGGGAGGAAAAGCACCCATGTGCGAGGATTTACTTAAGTCATAAATCTACCCAATTGTTTCATTTACATCCAAATAATGTCATGCAATTTTTCCAACATGTCTTATTAATTTGTATTTTTTAAAAGCTTACATTATGGAAAAATTAGCAATTTGGGTGGGTGGACAAAAGGGACTTTCCTTGGAAACCCAGACATCATTGGCAATTACCAGTGACAAAAAAGTCTGCCAACTTTTTTTTTTTTTTATCCAGCAGAAGCTAATTAGGTTGGTATGCAGATAAGTTAGTAAAGTAACATCACTTGTCTTTGGAAGTTCCATCTAGTTATTTGTGTGTGCACCTTTGTCGACGGAAAACCACTTGATTAATGGTCAAGGACTATGATGGCTATAAGGGTATGTTCACACGAGGGCGTCCGTAACGGCTGAAATTACGGGGATGTTTCAGCCTGAAAACATCCCCGTAATTTCAGCCGTAACAGCATGTGCAGGCGCTTGAACGCCGCGTCCATTACGGACGTAATTGGCGCTGCTATTCATTGAAGTCAATGAATAACGGCTCCAATTACGGGCAAAGAAGTGACAGGTCACTTTTTTGACGCGGGGGCGTCTATTTACGCGCCGTCATTTGACAGCGGCGCGTAAATTACGCCTCGTGTGAACAGACAAACGTCTGCCCATTGCTTTCAATGGGCAGATGTTTGTCAGCGCTATTTTCGGCGCTATTTTCGGACGTAATTCGGGGCAAAAACGCCCAAATTACGTCCGTAATTAGTGCGTGTGAACATACCCTAAGAGTTGGTGTGATTTATCTACTTAGTGACTCAATGCATACATATGTAAGCAATACAATGAGTAATACAACATTTTTTCTCTTTAACTGGAACAAGCAGGAATATGTATTATAACGTATCCTTCAACACCTGTGATACATTCTAAAATCTAAGATATACACAGCATACACTTCTTTTGCTCAGATCTTTCATATGCACTTTATTTGAAAGTGCACTTAGAAAATTCTACATTTTAATCTTTTTATAATGGAATTGATAAACGAATGTGAAATTTAGTTACCATTCTGTAGGTCGATGAATGTTTAGCATTGTGGCTCAGTAGTTAGCACTATTGTAATGCAGCACTAAGATCCTGGATTCTAGTCTGACCAAGGGCATCACCTGCATAGAGTTTGTATGCTCTGCCCATGTTTGCATTGGTTTGGACTAATTCTGCAATTCATTGCGGGCAGGGACTGATGTGAGTGGTGACAACCCTGTACAGCGCTGTGGAATATGCTGGCTCTGTATAAGCAATGGGAAATAAATACATTCCCAGGGTAAAAATGTATGGATATTGTACACATTATTATCCCTGCTTATTGCATATCTGAAAGCAGGACTGACAGCACATTTATTATATTACTATAGACTTCGTTTTTGGCTTTTTTTTTTAATAATGTGTGGAATAGTATTTATTTCTGCCAGAGGCGTAGCTAGCAGGGTGGCACTGAGATGGTGGGGCCCAGAACCGGTCCTCCAGCGGTGGCATGTCCCGGTATCAACCTTATCTGCGTCCTCAGGATGCAGATACAGTTGAATCCAATGATAAGGGAAGGGAGCTGACTGCTCCTTGCTCCAGCATTCACTATGTAATAGCAGCTGTGAGCGGCTCGACGCAGACAGGCGGGATGTAGTGACATCATCACGCCTGTCTGCGCAGAGCCACACACTAGACAGAGTGGAGGAGCAGAGGGATCTCCGTGGGAACGGGGATAGGTAAATATATATATATATTTTTTAAATTAAGCACTATATATAGCATTATACTGTGTGTGGTGGCGGCTAAGGGGGCATTATACTGTGTAGGGGCAGCTATGGGGGCATTATACTGTATGGGGCAGTTATGGGGGCATAATACTGTATGAGGGCAGCTATAGGGGCATTATAGTGTATGGGGCAGCTATGGGGGATTTTTTACCGTATGGGGAAGCTATGGGGGCATTATACTGTATGAGTGCAGCTATGGCGGATTATAATGTGTGGGGGCCACTATGGGGCATTATACTATATGGGGCAGCTATGGGGCATAATACTGTGTGGGGCAGCTATGGGGGAATTATACTGTGTGGGAGGCACTATGGGGGGCATTATACTGTGTGGGAACAGCTGTAGGAGTATTATACTGTTTTGGAGAAGCTATGGGGGCATTATTCTGTGTGGGACAGCTTTAGGGGTATTATACTGTGTGGGGCAGCTATAAGTGCATTATACTGTGTGGGGGGCATTAAGGGGTTATTATACTGTATTGAGGCATCTATAGGGCATTATCCTGTGTGGGGACAGCTATAAGGGAATTATACTGTGTGGGGGCCGCTAAGGGGTTATACACTGAGTGGGGGCCCACTCAGTTATATGTTTGCCCCCCCCCCATGCTAAATCTCCATTTCTGATTTCTGCCAACTATAAGGCACTGTATTTTTCACAACTTCACACTGGAAAGGCTCTATATACAGTACTTTTATGGCTGCACAGGTTAACAAAATGGTATCATCATGATTGGACCATGTCATTCACCCATCCATATCAGAGCAGATCAAAAGTGAGCAAAAGGCCCATTTTGGTTGTGTAAACGAGCGCTAGTTTGCTCCTTTCACAAGGAGCTATGTATGGGGACGAGCGCTCATTACTACGATCGCCCATCCCCATGCATTTATATCATGTCGGTTTACACAGGGAGATGTGCTGCTGACAACGATAATATTTTGGGCTGACGAAACGATGCGATCAGCCGATCAATGAGCGTTTGTTCGTTCATCGGCTGATCGTTGCCATGTTTAGACAGAGAGGGCAATGATTGGAAACAAGCGTTCTGTGAACGCTCCTTTGCCCAATAATTGGCCTGTGTAAAAGGGCCCTAACTACATCAAGGATAATAAGGGATAGTTTCGACAAAGATGACCAGGGGTATTAATATACAGCCAGACCAGATAAAAAGCATAATACCTAACCTTACATTTCAGTATAGGTTCTCGAGCTAGGCTTTGTCTTATACTGATAGACTTCATGCATAGATGAAGTTAAATTGATGGGGGACTCCTACAAAACAAGCAAAAAGGCTCAAGGCAGATTTATGGTCAGCTGCATTTTGTGGTTTTACAGATGTGTAAATGACCAGGTAAGGAATAATATGCTGCATATTTCCACAAGATTGCTTCCTCTGGTCTGTTTGAGGATTACGCATAGGGATGACACATGTAGCATGGCCTAGTGCAGCTAGGGTGGTCACATTTATGAAATAAACAAATTACATCATATATCATTAACTGCCAAGCTTTTGCTGTGGTCATGCAGGAAATAGAAAAAACTACTGACAGATTCCTGACCTCTCAGATTACTTTTTTAACATGCATGGGGTTAGTTAAAGCAGAAGATGCATGGACACTTAAATGGGTTATCCAGACACGGACAACTGACGACCTATCCACAAGGTAGGTCATCAGTATATGATCGGTGGGGGTCTGACACCTGGACCCCGACCGAACAGCTGCTCCGGCTGACTCTGGGCACCGGATGTCCATGCCGGAAGCAGATGGCTCTGGTCATGGAATAGCGGCCGAGCTAAAGTACTGAAGCTCTGCTCCTATGCAAAAGTCGGAGCCATCTGCTTCCGGCTCCGAATACTGCATACCCAGCATAATATCCGGCGCCCGGTGTCAGACCTCCACCGATCATATACTGATGACTTTTCCTGTGAATAGGTCATCAAATGTCCATGAGTGGAAAACCTCTTTATGATTAAAGGTGAGTCAAGTAAAATCAAGTCCTCACTCATAGGTTCTCAAGCTGGGCTTTGTCTTATATACTGTTAGTCTTCATGCATAGATGAAGTTAAATTGAGGGGGACTCCTACAAAACAGAAACATCTAGTGGAATCATGCATAGTGTGAAGCAATGTCTTTTGGAATTTGGTAATAAAACACACACAAAAAGACTGTCGGATTATAGGCTAACAGTATTTCTGCTAATAGTACTAACTAGTTATATGGTCTTGTTTAAATACAACTATCTGGTAGTCCATTAAAAGTCCTCACCACATGATCAATTTTGTGATTCTGCTTTACAATAGTTCACCTCACTGTATCTCCTCTTTCTCAAAACCCCATCTCTTTGACCCAAATTAAGTAACTAAGTTTATCCTAAACTAAGTTGTAACTATTGTTACTCCTAGTCCTTACATTACATTAGATTTAGTCCTATGTATCCTAAAAAACAATAAAATGTACACCTCATGGTGACCTTTTTCAGCCGGGTCTCTACACTAACATTATGCTCTCCCTGTATGGCAGCCCACAAAGTCACTATCGCTTCATATCATGTGTGCCTCCCGTATGAAATCAGATTTAGGCCGAAGTACAGTAGCATCCTATATACTTCTCTTGATGCCATATTATTATGCCTTCATAAATCTCAGAGGTTTATGGAGCCATAATACGGTAATGTGATTGAGCCCATATACAATTGAGTGAATACTGTTTCAGTACATTAGAAGGCTCAATCCATTAATGAAGTGTAAAAAAAATAAAACATTTAGACAGAGCCATGTGACCAATGAGGAGGTTGCACAATCTTCTAACTAATTCATGTTGAAAACTATTACAAAATAGGATCACAGAAGTTGAAAAAAGAAATAAAATAATAGATGTTTTCTACCACAGAAATGGCTGTAATAAAGAATTACAATAAATTATCTATAACGGGACACGTCCCTCTGCTTGTCTCAGTGCCACCACCGCTCGTCTTTTCATAGCAGCCCACTCTGCTTCATATTAAAGGGACAGGCCTATGTCAGCTGATTGGTACGTGGCCTGTGGTGTATCATGGCTGATTATTTAAACCTGCTCACACCTTGCCTGAGGAACTAAGTTATTTGGATCCTGTTTATTTTTGAATGTATTTGTTTTTTTTGGATATGATTTGGACTGTCTTCTGCCTTTGAATCGCTGCCTGCCCTACACTGTATATGTCTTGTTACTTGAACTCAGCCGGCAGGGGCGTAGCTAGGGGGTGCAGGCGGATCATGTGCCCCGGGAGCAAGTAGGTGGTAGGGAAGGGGACGCGCCGCAGAGCAGCTGCTTGCTGCTGTTAGGTGCCCTGTATGTCGGACATCTGCAGCAGCGATCAGCGTTAGAAAGAGCCAGTAGTTCATGTAGCGGCGTTCTGACTGAGGTCTGTGACGGCCCGGGAGTGTACCAGTCCAGTCACCTGACCTATCACGTGACCTCATGTCAGTGACATGGGGTCAGGGGATTCAGGTCAGGTGACTGGACTGGCCCATTCTCGGGCTGTCACCGACCCTAGTCAGAAGGAACCTCCTCGGTGAGTCACGTCAGGCAGAGTGGAGAGCGGTAGCAGTACTGCTCTGTTTACCGTGTGGTGCTAAGTACAAGAGGGGTGTTGTGTGTCACTATTTACAAGGGGGGTGGAGTGTGGCGCTTTTTACAAGAGAAAGTGTAGCGCTATTTTCAAGGTGGGGTGTGGCGCTATTTACAAGGGGGGAGTGTGTGCGCTATTTACAAGGGGGGAGTGTGCCGCTATTTACAAGGGGGGAGTGTGGCGCTATTTACAAGTAGGGAGTGTGGTGCTATTTACAAGGGGAGGGTGGTGCTAGTTACAAGGGGGGCAGCGGGCTGTGTGTGGCCCTATCTACAAGGGGGGAGTGTGGCACTATTTACAAGAGGGGTGCCGCTATCTACAAGAAGGGCTGTGTGGCACTGTATACAAGGGGGGGCTGTGTGGCACTATATACAAGGGGGGCTGTGTGGCACTATCTGCAAGGGGGGTATAATATAGATGAAAGAAATTAAAATGCGGCACTCACCCGTTTGCAAATCTTCTTAACTTTATTGTGTCACCTTGGCGAGGGTAAAAGCATTACAGGGAGGACAGCTAGTTGTAGGACAGCATGTTGTATCTACAACATGGGGCTGTGTGTGGCTCTGACTACAACAGGGGGATGTGTGTAGCACTATCTACAAGGGGGGGTGTGGCGCTATTTACAAGGGGGCTGTGTTGCGCTATCTACAAGAGAGGGGCTGTGTGTGCTGCTATTTACAAGGGGGGCTGTGTGGCGATACCTACAAGGGGACTGTGTGTGTCGCTGTTTACAAGGGGGCGATGTCTGTGGCACTATCTACAAGGGGGGGCTGTGTGGTGATATCTACAAGGGGGGGCTGTGTGTGTAGCTATCTACAGGGGGCTGTGTTGCGTTATATACAAGGAGGGGCTGTGTGTGGCGCTATCTTCAGGGGGCTGTGTGTGGCCTCTTTAATTTATTTTCTTTTAATTTATTTTTATGTTAACTCCCTTATATAACTATATCGCTTGTAAAATGTAGAAATGGTTTTATGCTTGAGTTACATTAAATAAAATGTGGAAAAAATAAATACACCTCGTTGATTGGTAGAGAAAGCAAACATGGTGAGGGGGAAGGAGATGTCGGGAAATAAGTTGGGGGGCCGCCAATCTGAATCCTTGCCCCGGGTGCAGGAGAACCTAGCTATGCCTCTGTCTGCCGGCCCTGACCTCGAATTTATATGACCACAGTTTTGTTTATCGATTCTGGTACCTTGCTTTGGAAATACCACCTGCAAGCTTTCAGACGTTTCTATTGGAGAGTACTCTGGGTATCTGAACTGGGGATTTCCTGCAATGAAAGAAATTATGTCTTCCATGTGTATTGTACAGGTTGTTGCCGTGATGGGGAGAACAAATGTGTGGGGGTCATTGGCGGATTAAGTAGACCATAGGCCCTGGGCTGTTCCACAAGCTTGGGCCCCCCCTCTCCACCACCGCTCTGCCATGCCGTGTCTATATTAAACACCACCTTTCTGTGTGAGCATTGACAAATGAGTGTTACGATTCCCCTTGTCAAAGGGCTGTGTTCCTACATACTGACAGTCTCCAACCATTGCTGACAGTATCACACTGTGTAGGGACACATCCTCCTGACAAGGGGAATGGTAACACGCATTTGTCTATTAGTCATGGGTACACAAAGACTTTATGTGGAATACAAGGATTTCCTATAACAGACATGTCAGGAGAGGGGACAGATCTATAAATGCAAGGACTCACAGGTGATTTCTTCTCTGATGGGAGTCGTTCTCTTTTCTTCTCCATCTGACACAGACCGTTATGGCGACTTCTCCTGATGAGAAATCTTTGCCCCTCGATTCTGTAGCCATTTTCAGCGTCTATAGCAACATAAAAATTCAGAAATTAAACACCCTAAATTGTCTTATACCCCAGACCCCTAAGCAAATTAAGGCCCATACATTAACTCAGACCAATAAATTCAGTCCCCAAGCGGTAACTAAACTTTTAAAAAACATTTGGCGGGTTATAGTGATATGTCTGAAGTTTTGATTGATGGGGTTCCCAGCATTGAGACAACCACCGATCACTAAAACAAAGCGGCAGGAGTGCTCGGGTGAGCGCTGTTCCACTTAATTTCTGATAGTCTTTCCTCGGAGCGGACTCATAGACTTTCTATTGAGCCCATACAATGCTTGCTCGGCTATCAGTGGAAACACGATCAGAAACAAAGTGGCACAGCACTCACCTGAGCGCTTCTGCTGCTTTGTTTTAGCGATTGGCGGGGTCTCAGTGCCCAGACCCCCACGGATCAGAACTTTTGACATGTCACTATGGCATATCAAATTAAAAAAAAAAAGTTTAGTTCCCCTTTAAGCAGTCAGACACCCCTCCCCTTGCAGTAAAATAACTCCTGAGGGTTATATGGAGGGATTATACTGTAAGGCTCTGACTGACTGCTGAGTGCTCTATGGGAGGGTGTGAGCGCCTGACACTTATGGCTCTGGGGGGAAGGAGTTACCCCCCCATTGAACCCTCAGCAGTCAGTCAGACGCTCTGACCCCCCCCCCCCCCCTTGCAGTAAAATAACTACTGTGGGCTCTATTGGAGAGATTATACTGCAAGGCAGGGGGCGGGGGTTTCTGAGCATTTGCAGAGCGCTCTATGGGTGGGAAATAATTTCACACACAAAATTTTTTAAACTAAACACCCTATATGCAATTCACAGTAACACCATACACTATATATTCAAACCCCACAAACTATGTACCGACACAACCCGCACACAATTACACAATATAGACTTACATTATACACACTATAAACTCTATACACACAGCACACACTATATAGACTTACACTATATACACTATACACACACTATATAGACTTAGACTATATACACTATACACAGACTATATAGACTTACACTATATAGACTTAAATTATACCCACAGCACACACTATTTATACATTTTACAATATATACACTATACACACATATTATATGCAGTATGCACACACACTTACACTATATACACTTACATTTAACACGCTATAAACTCTATACACACAGCGCACACTATATAGACTTACATTATACACACCATACACTATATAGACTTGCATTATACACACAGTACACACTATATAGACTTACATTATACACACAGCACACACTATATAGACTTACATTATACACACAGCATACACTATATAGACTTACATTATACACACCATACACTATATAGACTTACATTATACACACAGCACACACTACATAGACTTACATGTGATCACCCCCTGACGAAGCATCTGCGAAACGTGCGTTGGGTCAGCAGCGGACCCCCGGTCTTGATCTCCCAGCTATTCCCGTACTTTGCATGTGGGTATACAGTTGCTTGAACTCGATTTTTCATTGTACTCACACTTATTTATTTATGTATGTATACCAATCTGTGCAAATGTGTTTTACCTTTCACCTGTTTAAAATTTACTATGCATGTACTTTAGCATTTTGGGCGATCCTGTGACCGGTTTACTATCTGGTTGTTCCGCTGCTTCAGCGTTCTGATTCCATCTTTTACTCTGCGAGGGTTATGTTATTTTACCTTGTCTAGTTTTGTCTTATGGTTATGTGTTTAAGTAACATTAATAAAGGATTGCTTGTATTTTTTCAATTACATGGTCGTGACCCTTTTTCCTTCTTTGGCTTGCTCTTTCTACAGAGGTTAAAGGGTTATTCCCACCTCAGACATTTAGGGCACATCCAGTGAATTGGAGCTACAGAAACAGCGTAGCACAGCAAGCTCGGCTGTTTCCGAACTCCCGGCCACCTCATAACTCAGTGGTCTGAGAAAGGGGGCTCCGTTGTAAAAATCGGTGCGACCCCCATCTATTGGACATTTATGACATATCCTATGGATATGCTATAAATGTGCAAGCTTGGAACATCTCTTGAATAAGTGTAGAAATGCACTTGTTATCAATCATTTTACAGTACGTTGGTACGTGTACTGAGTTCCATGTAATGTAAAATGGTGGCCTGGACAACACGTGCATTTCTACATAGAGCAGGTACATGATATACCCTTTTCTACGCAGGTTAATCTGTGTAGAATTGAATGCACTTGTGTTACAAAGTTTTACATTATATTGAGCACTGCACATGGAACATTTTCTATAGGACTTAGTCTGTGTTGGAATACTTTTACACAGACCAGCCCCTATAGAAATTGGCAAACTACTAAACTGTTATACCATTGGTCTGTGTGACTACATCATTCTGGTCTTTTACTCAGAATGAGGCCTGATGCGACACCTGCTGATGTCCAGTCACTAGTGAAATGCAAAGCCCCTGCTTCTCCGAATCTCACAATAACAAGATCTCACATCTGTATTTATAATACCATACACACACAGCGGGCACAGCCGGTTACCGGCCCCAATGCCCCCGCCACTACTGTGTCCCCGTTGAACGTCCATTGCTGTAAGACGCTCCTTTCCCGGGAACAATAACAGGACGAGGGAATCAAACACGCAGGGGCGTAGCTAAAGGCTTATGGGCCCCGATGCAAAGGTTCTTCTTGGCCCTCCCCAAATTTCTCATGGCCGAGGGCCCGCAGCTTTCACCTGCATCGCTGGATCTCCTAAGTGACCCAACGATGCAACACTAGCAGCCCGGGGTGTCACTAAGGTCTTGAAATGCCTGGGGAAATAGCCCCAATACATATACCCCCCCAAAAAAATGTGCGTGTATGTATATGTATATATAGGAGACAGCATATCTATAGCACTACGACCCTATAGCTATGCATAGGATTGGATACAGTGGCTCAGCAGACAGTATCACACATGATAGGATTAGATATAAGGCCCAGCAGACAGTATCACACATGATAGGATTAGATACAGTGGCTCAGCAGTCAGTATTATACATGATAGGATTAGATATAAGGCCCTGCACACAGTATCACACCTGATGGGATTAGATACAGTAGCTCAGCCGTCAGTATTACACGATAGGATTAGATATAAGGCCCAGTAGACAGTATCACACATGATAGGATTAGATATAAGGCCCTGCAGTCAGTATCACACATGATAGGATTAGATACAGTGGCTCAGCAGTCAGTATTATACATGATAGGATTAGATATAAGGCCCTGCACACAGTATCACACCTGATGGGATTAGATACAGTGGCTCAACAGTCAGTATTATACATGATAGGATTTGATATAAGGCCCAGCAGACAGTATCACACATGATGGGATTAGATACAGTGGCTCAGCGGACAGTATCACACATTATAGGATTAGATACAGTGGCTCAGCAGACAGTATCACACGATAGCATTAGATATAGGGCCCAGCTCGCTGACATTGCAGCTCCAGCGCTGGACCCAGAAAAGGTAAGACTAATAATTGTTTTGGTTTTTTACTTGTTACTTAAAATAAATTTTTTTATTTTTATTTTTTGTAAAAAAAAATTGTGGGATCCCCCCCATTTTTCATAACCAGCCAGATACAACACAGCAGCAGCCTGGCATTATCAGGGTGGGAAGGGCCACTGTGTTTGGCCTTTCCCAGCCTAATAATACCAACCTGCAGCCGCCCCAGTGCCCAACCATTACTACAGATGGATCGTACCTGGCTCTTCCCGGCACCCCTGGTGGCGGTGGGTACCGGGGTAATAACGGGGGTTAGTATAAGCCTCTGCACCGGCTAACACTAAGCCCCGCCTTAGTAATGGATGCTGTCAATCAGCCAGCACCTATTAATAGAGCTGTAGTAATAAAGTTTAAAAAAAAAATAGAAAGACATAGAAAAAACAGGCTTATTGAAATAAAACCACCCACACAACCTTCATTAACCATTTTATTGATGATAATAAAAATCCATCATTGAAGTAGTCCTTGAATTCAACGTAGTCCAACGACCGAACCTGTAAAGAAACACAAACACAAAAAAAAAACATTAGTAAGTTCACATCACCGCTGCCCTTCCGTATGAGCTTTCCGTCAGGTAACACCTCAACGGAAAGGCAAACTGAAACCTCAGCTTCCGTTTCCCTCACCATTGATTGGTTCCGTTCTTATGACAGAGTCAAGAGCGCAGTTGACTGCGCTATTGGTTGCGTCAAGAACAACGTAACCCTGTCACAATGGTGACAAATGGGAACCTTTACCAACGTTTCCGTCACCATAGAGATCAATGGCGAGGGAAGCGGAAGCGAAGGTTTCAGTTTGCCGTTCCGTTGAGGGTTTACCCGACGGAAAGCTCCAACGGAACCCCTCAACGCAAGGGCAACCGTGATGTGAACACAGCCTAACACATATGGTAGGCTTAGATACAGGGCCCAAGTGCATGTGTGATACTGTTTGTTGGACTTAGATACAGGGTCAATATAAGATACAGTATAAGATTACTGTCTTCTGGGGTCCTGTATCTAAGCCTGCCATATGGTAGGCTTAAAATGGGTGGTCCAGTCCCTAAACATTGATGGCCTATCCATAGGATAGGCTATCAATAGCTGATGGGTCGGGGTCCGACTCCCGGGACCCCCACCAATCAGCTGTTTCGAAGGGTGGTGCAGTGCTCGTACAAGCGCTGCTTCCCCTTCACTTTCCTCACTTGCTCGCACTGTGAATCGCTGATACGTCCGTGTCAGCGATTCAGTGTGAGAAAGTGACCAGAAAGAAGGGGAAGTAGTGCTAGTATGAGCGGCTGCACCCCCTTCAAAACAGCTGATTGGCGGGGGTCCCGAGAGCTGGACCCCGACCCATCATTTCCAGCAGAGTTTAATTGAACTTACCCCCCCCCCCCCCCTTCGGCCGCAGTGGAGCACCTGACTCCATCCCGGGTCGGGATGTTGTGCGCAGCGCATATCGTTGTGACGTCATGCGCTGTGCACAGCGCTTTGATGTCAGGACCTACGCTGAGCTCCGGAACAAGGAACGTAAGTGCTGTCAGTTACTATAGTAACAGAGGCCCGTGTAGTTTATTACATAGGCCCCAGTTACTATAGTAACTTTTCATTGATGTTATGCGGGGAGCCGTGGGCCCCCCAGGCTTCAGGGCACGGTCGCAAATTGCGACCGCTGCGACCCCTATAGTTACGCCACTGCAAACACGGCTAGAGCTCCTGTCCGAGGGGATGACTTCACTTCTGATAATACAGACCCACTTCACAAAGCATGACGTACGCCGCACAATGCCTGAATTTGGGCTTCAAGGGGCAGAAGGTTGCACCTGAAGAGAATAAAATGTCAATTTATGGATTATTGTTTGACTACATTCAGTATGTTCTTGGGTTTGAAGGAAGGGGCTTTGATGGAAAACCCCATGTCCCCCTTCCTATAATCCGGGCTTTGTACCCACTTACTACAGACATACACACTTATGGTATACACGCATGCACACTAGTAGGCACACACACATACAGGAATGCACACTTACTACATACATGCACACTCTAACATACAGGTATGCAAACACACTACATATAGACACACAACCACCACATACTGTCAGACATACATAAACACTCATTACATACACAATCACGACATACTGTCAGACATACATAAACACTCATTGCATACATACTTGCATAATTTTGCACACAAATATATACACTCCTTTGCACAAACAAATAGTGGCTCACTAACTCTGTGGTAAGACAGGAGTGCAGGGGAGCAGTGCCAGTTCAGATAGCGGCAAGCATAGGTTAGGGGGCAGCATGCATTCTTCTTCTCATAGCACAGTAAACAGTGCGGGAGCTCAAGCCACTAGGTGGCAGCATTACACATTAGAACAGCACAGCTGCTGATTGGCTGTGACCTGTAACATGCTACCAGTTCTGGCTCAGACCTGAGGTGTAGATTGCAGGTTGTGCACCCCAGAGCGGGACTCCACAGAGCAATATTCCTCTTCCTTGAAACAATTGACCCACCCTTCCCCTGAGGATCACAAAACGCAAGGCAAAAATCCGTCACTGGTGGAGGCTGATTAAAGAAAATTAAAAATAAATTAAGTAATTAAAGTGCCACTCCTCTTTTATAGACTGCTAAATTTGTGTACTGTAGTCTAATTCTACACTCAAACTCATTTCTATCCATTCCCTATTTCGTGTTACTAACAACAATTTTATCTGTTAGCAAGAGGTAGGGGACACATGAAAGCATAGCTGCAGAATAAGACTACACGGGGGTTTGTTATTATTTGGTATTTGGTGTTTGGTATTGTTATTCTGTTATTATGGAATTGCATAGATCAGCATAGGTACTATAGTCAGAAAATTATTTGGTGTTTGGCATTGTTATTCTGTTATTATGGAAAAGCATAGATCAGCATAGGTACTATAGTCAGAAAATTATAAGACTATTTGCAAAGTTTCTTCATTTTAGATGCATTGGAGCACTAAAAATAATTGTTGCATAGGTAGATCAACCCTTCAAAGAAAAAATTAAAATGTTTTCTCTATATTATAATCCATAATTTCCACATGTGCCTAATAAGTATTACCTTCTTTTCGTTATAATTGTTATAAGATGAAGGAACAGATAGTACTGCCTCTCCCCCCTGTAAGGGTAAGGCGACACGGAGCGGCCGTGACACGGTCGCAATGCGGCCAACAACCTCGCTGGCACTATGTAGGCGCGGCTGTCAAATAACCTCGTTAAGGGGTATTCCGGTTACATGCGCATGTGCACTACCGCTCCATTCATTCTCTATGGGAGTGCCGGAGATAGCCGAGTGCAGTATTCGGCTCTTTCCGGCGCTGCCATAGAGAATGAATAGGGGGTAAGTTGTTGTAATTTGCTAAATTGTGCGGCCATAAAGGGTGTATTAATTCATGGGCGCACGATTTTGCAGCTAAAGGGTTTGTTTACCCGCGTTAACATGCGGTCACTAACAGGCTGTTTGACAGCCGCACCAAACATGGTGCCGGCGCGGTTGTTAGCCGTGTTGCGACCGTGTCAGGGCCGCTCCGTGTGGCCCTACCCTAAATGATTTAGGCAAACACAATACTGCCTCCCTGTATCTCCTTGTAAATGATGTAGGCACAAAATGTACTGCATCCCTGTAAATAATGTAGGCACAGATATTACTGCCTGCCTATCTCCCTGTAAATAATGTAGGCACAGATATTACTGCCTGTGTAGCGTCCATGGGCGCGGGCCGTCAGGTTTACTTGACGCCCGCAGCCATGGATCAGTGAGCGCTGGCTCGCATCTCCTTCCAAGGAGATGCCAGCGCTCATTTCCGCTCCGGTCTGTTGTGTCCAGTAGGGTGCACATGTGAACAATCATCATCATCAACTACACATAATTTCCTGGACTATAAGAAGGGCCCTGCCCTTCTGATCCTTGCCTGAGTGTTGTTAGTGTATCCCAAGTCTGTCTTGCAAATGGTCCCTTAGTGTCTTTCCATTCCAGTTGTTAGCTGTACCCTGTTACCTGTTCCTGTATCCCGTGCTGTGTTCTTGTTCCTGTGCCTACTAGTGTTGGAGTCGTGTCTACTGCACCTGCTGTAGTTTGACACATCCTGTGTCATCTGCCACATCCTGTGTCATCTGCCACGTCCAGTGCCATCTTCCAAGTCCAGTGTGATCCGCCACGTCTGGCGCAACATGCTGCACCTGCTGTCATCTGCCATGTCCAGTGCCATCTTCCATGTCCAGTGCGATCCGCCACGTCTGGTGCAATGTGCTGCACCTGCTGTCATCAGCCTTGTCCAGTGCCATCTTCCACGTCCAGTGTGATCCGCCACGTCTGGCGCTACGTGCTGCACCTGCTGTCATCTGCCATGTCCAGTGCTATCTTCCACGTCCAGTGTGATCCGCCACGTCTGGCGCAATGTGCTGCACCTGCTGTCATTTGCCACGTCTGGCGTAACCTGCTGCACCCACCTCCATCCGTGCCAAAGCCTCGGACACTGGACCATTCAGGTACCCTTGTGCGAGACTTTGTATTGCTGGGGTGCTCTGTGGTTTCGCCAGCTGCCTCCCCGCTTCGTCGGTGCGGCCTAGTGGGTCCACATACCCACAGACCGTGACAGTCTGCCTGTCTCCCTGTTAATGATGTAGACACAGATAATATTGCCTGTCTGGAACTCTTCTCCAATGCATTGACTTCTGTCTCCTCTTTGAAAAACTCTTTTATCTACAACCTACATGGAGAGTATATATTTAGAATGGTTTAGTGAGTTATATTTTAACCAGAGCAGATTTTAAAACAACACATTTTCTAAATTTTCAGGATCGGCAGCTATCTGGAGCATCTTCTTCTTCTTTCTGCGCAAGCGCTCCCTCCTGCGTAATCACACCTAGCCAGTAACCAAAGCACGCTTGTAGGCAGCCGGAAGTGGGTCATGTCAGTAGATGGTGACCCCTCTCGAACACAGAGACACCCAGCCGACCAGATGGAAACAAGGTTGCTACACATAGAAAGCAAAAAGAAAATAAGGTAATAACTGCATCATGCAATGTACTGGCACAATAGGTGTATATTGCAGGAAAAAAAAAAAAAAATTCTCCCATTCTCCCATGTTTTTTTATTATGTGATACATGTTATTGAATTTTACACTGCAATTTTTTCTGAGCCCTCAAAATCCCCCATAATCCAACTAATTACAAAAATTTATTCATCATCCAGCTCATCTCAGCAGCTAGCTCTGCCAAGGTAAAATTAAATATCACAGAGCGACACCAATAGAACAGTGCCACTTAGCAGCCAAATTATTGAGGAAAATGGTAAACTTTATGCTTCATGTCATCACACAACAGTTTCTAAACCCAGCACTGCTCAGCACTTCCATTACAATCGATTTTCAAAAATCAAATTTCATATATGTATGGAACTTTTATGTTTAATTGATTCAACCACTTCTCGCAAAACGACGTGTCTGGTACGTCATAGTGCGGGAGGGGGGGGATGTATGGAGCGCGCTCACACGATGAGTGTGCTCAATATGCTGTGGGTGTCGGCTGTGTTTTACAGCTGACACCCGGGACAAACTGCCGGGAACAGCGATCATTCTGTTCCTGTCGGTTTAACCCCTCAAATGCTGCGGTTGATCGTGACCGCTGCATCTGAGACGTTGAAATGAGGGGGCGGCCCCTTCTGACACCTCATCGCCCCGCCCCCCCCCCCTCCCGATGTGAGATCAGGGGGTGATGACGGTTGTCTCATGGCAGCCCAGGGGCCTAATGAAGGCCCTCAGAACTGCCTTCACTCTGCCTCTGCTAGGCCCTGCCTGCCAGGGCTTAACAGATGCTTGTACAAATCACAATATACTGCAATACGTTGGCATTGCAGTGTATTGTACCAGCGATCCAACGATCACTGGTTCAAGTCGGGGACTAATGAAATGTGTAAAAAAAAAAAGTGAAATAAAATTTTTAGTAGTGAAAAAAATGTTTTAATTAAAAGTTAAAAAAACACCCTTTTCCCATTTTTCCTCTAAAGTGATGTAAACAATTAAAAAGTTAGCAAAATTTGTATTGCTGCGTCCGTAAAAATCGGAACTATTAAAATATGGCATTATTTAATGCGCACAGTGAACGCCTTATAAATAAAACATTTAAAGAGGCTCTGTCACCAGATTATAAGTGCCCTATCTCCTACATAATCTGATCGCTGCTGTAATGTAGATAACAGTGGTTTTTATTTTGAAAAACTATCATTTTTGAGTCAGTTATAAGCAATTTTAGATTTATGCTAATTAGTTTCTTAGACTACTGGGCGTTTTTTTAACTTTTGACCAAGTGGGCGTTGTAAAGAGGAGTGTATGACGCTGATCAATCAGCGTCATACACTTCTCTCCATTCGCGTCCATTTGTACTCAGCACAGCGTGATCTTGCGAGATCACGCTGTGCTGTCACATTAACTTTACTGAAGTGTATTGAGAGTGAATAGACATTGCCTCCAGCCAGGACACTATGTCTATTCACAATCCCGACACTTTGGTAAAGTTTGTGTGGGACTTACTCACACAGCACAGCGTGATCTCGCGAGATCACGCTACTGCTGTCATTCATAGCGTGATCTCATGAGCAGCGATTAAGTCCCACACAAACTTTACCGAAGTGTCGGGTGTGTGAATAGACATGTGAATAAAAACCATTGTTGTTTATCTACATTTACAATGCCTATCTGATTATGTAGGAGATAGGGGCACTTATTTTCTGGTGACAGAGCCTCTTTAAAACAACAAAATCGTTGTTTTTTGGCCAATTTAGCTACCCAAAAAAATTTCATAAAAAGTGATCAAAAATTATATGTACCAAAAAATAATACCAATAAAAACTACAGCTCGTCCTGCAAAACATGAGCCATCACACCGCTCAATTGATGAAAAAATAAAAAAGTTATTGCTCTCAGAATGTGGCAAAAAGTTTTTTTTCTTTAAAAGTAGTAAAATATAAAAAAACCTCTATAAATTTGGTATCACCGTAATCGTATTAAGCCACAGAATAAAGTTATGTTGTCGTTTTTACGGTACAGTGAAAGCCGTAAAAACGAAACCCAAAAAACTATGGAGGAATCAGTTTTTCCAATTTCTGCCCGCAAAAAAAAAATTCCGTTTCCCAGCACATGGTACTTTAAATGCTACCAATAGAAACTACAACTCATCACACAAAAAAATAAGCCCTCACACCAGTCTATTTGAACCTACCGCTCTTTTGGTAACTGAAAAGTGCAGCGTGAGGATGACAGAGGTCTACAGGTCTAGGGGTAAATGTACAGTAGGCGTCATCCTTTCCTGGCCCTGGTGACTTTATATGCATTATTTGTATGGTAAAGCTGAAAATTTTACATAAAAATTACCACTCCACTCCATTACCACTCCACTCTCAAGAGTCCCTCTGTGGCTAGGGAAAATGGGAACATAATCTGATCTTAGGCGTTAACATATTAACATATTAGGGTGTTATATACATGCACTGCCTTTAGGCCAATCAGTCATGCTGTGATACAGTGCCCGCTAACTTTTATCAGAGTTCATGGAGCTGTTTGGTGGGTTACGCTAGAACCACCATCTGACTGTGATGAAGGCATCTATTACAGATGTCTGGTGGCAGATTGTCTTTAATTCTATTTGATTTCTAACACATTTTAGTTTCCATTGTAGACCCGCCGCAATGTGATCTAGTATCATCTCTATAAAAACAATATAAACAGAGTTCATATAATATAGTTGCATATTGTGAAATATTTCTACAACCTATATACTTGCAGGTGTCCTCTTAAATAATGTGAAATGAAGCCATATATTTGATCTTCCCTATGACAGATATTAGTATTGTTATTTTTTTATTATTATTATTCGTGATATCCTGCAGCTGCTGCTATTCCCCTACCTGCAGAGTGATATAAATCCCAAGCGGCCTTCTTTTCATCCAGTACTGAACATCTGCTGAGTAACAGACTGTGTGAAGTCTGCAGAGTGGGAGCAGTAGGACAGGAAAGCAGCGCACAGCTGGGTATGTGTGGCTATGTGTGCTGGATCTGGCACCACGTACCTGTGTCCTAGTCCTCAAAGTCTGCACACCCAAAAACAATCGCCAATCCAACTGACAGCAAGTGCCCAGATACCAATCTGTCCTTCTGTTTTCTCTCTCAGCCATCTGCTTATTTTCTGAAGTCTTAAAATCTTCTTACCTATATATCTAGTATCATCTAGAAACAGACATTTCTATGTTAGTCATTTATAGCCATTATTGTCTAACATTAGTTTAAAACATAACTGGATTCATGTATCATATCATTATACACCAGCGTGATGGTGCAATTGTAAGTGAATACATCCCAAGTACTGATAGTTCTTTAGAAAGAGCGGGGTGAATAATTAGCAATATTTGTATTGTCTCATTGTGCCTATATTGTGCACAAAACATGCTACTTATATACAGCAGGATAGAACTGACGGACTCCCATCTAGTTCAAGCTGCGGGAAATTAGGGTATGTTCACATGGGTCGGAAAGGTTGCAGAAAAGTCTACAGCATATCCAATCCAGTACCCACAGGGATATTCGTTGAAATATTCGCACCAAATATTCACCCACATTGACCACTGCAGAAACTGTAGAAGACTGTAGAAGACTATAGAAGACTATACTCACCGGACACTTCCATAGCAACGCGTCCATGCTGCCCTGGCCGGTCCCTGTGTAGCCTGCCTCCTGTGATGATGTTTCATCACACATGACTGCTGCAGTCTGTGATTGGCTGCAAAGGTGATGTGATGAAACATCATCACATACGGCCGACCTGTGCACAGAATGAGAATTCGCTGTTTGCTAGGAGTACCGAGAGCGGGACCCGCGGTGACTAGCTGATGGCCACAGCGATTCCTTTGTAAAAGTAGATGTCTTTGACAAGACAACCACTTAAATAAAGGAAATGTTTTACATTTTGGCCAAAAGTGGTTATGTTAATACAAGTAAATACTAATTTACAAGTATTACAAATTATACTGTCTTTATGATAGTTCAGGTTCACATTTGCTGGCTGTGCCATGTCATGTCATGCCATGTCCCATCATTATCCCTACAGCGGCCACATGACCGTGTCACATGGTCGCTAATGGTAATAGATCTGGTACTGTATTTGTACATATCTATTGGACGAAGTGACCATGTGATGAGATCTTAGGTCAAATTTATGCAGAAATATCAAAAAATCTGAAGGGTTCACAAACTTTCAAGCACCACTGTAAATGCCGTTTTAGCCATCGATTATAAAATCCATAAAGTTGCTATTAGATCATAAAAGAGGACCATAAACAGATACATCATGTTTTATTACCAAAAGAATCAGTAAAAAAAAAATATCAGTCTTTCATTTCTACCCAAGAAAAATAAAAAATGTTATGACATAACCACTCAATTCTAACTTTCAAAAATTTTCCCAAATGACTCATACATTTTAGCAAATTAAACATTGTAGTTTGCCATAGTAAACATTAATCCTAATTTCTTCTCAGTTGTGAACCTGTTTTCAAGTCTGTCTGCCTATGGTTAACATAACCTAATGCAGAAACAAGGAGGCCGAAAGCAATGACAGTGACCGTAGCCGTCATCTCTCATGGGTCTCTGGCGTCCTACGTTATTCCAGCAGCCCTGCTCATGACCTTGAGTTCATATAGGGGTCTGCAGAGCACAAGCAATGTGTTTGCAATTTATAGGCAAGCCAAGCAGGTGGGTAATGTCTGATGAGATGCTGACCTATTAGCACACACTTGCTTTCATCAGGCAGCCATTTGTAACATGGAAACTGTCATGATAGTCTTTGCAAACAGATCCGTCCTCACATCCTCAAATCAGAAAAGAATTAGGGTGAAGATTAAGTAGACAAACACTTTAAAAGAGCCCCAGAGGAGATAAATTAAAGAAAGGACCATTTCCCTAAAACCCATGGATTTACAAATTGAAAAAAAAAAAAAACAGAACGCAAGAAAATGAATTAGAAATAATGTTTTGTAGCAAGAATGTGACACAGAGATAAAGATGAGATAGTGTCTCAAATGATTATTTGGGGGAGTGCAGCTCAACTATTTGTTTAGCTTTCTGCCATGTAATGAGAGACATGAAAGGTCTTTAGAGTTTTTATAAACTTTAAGCATCTCTGCAAAGTGCAAAAAATCTTCAGATGTGGACACAATAAAGAGAAAATAATTCAGTGACAAATTACAGAATTATGCTTATATACTTAAAGAGTTACTGCACTTTCACAAAACTTTTAAAATTTGATACGATAAGCTTTGCGAACGTGCAGCTACTCTTTAATATATGCCCAGCCGGCTACATACATAGGAAAGGCCATTTTACAACTACCAGTGCTCGTCCCGTCTATTGACCAGGAGAGGAGCAATGGAGTATCCCTCTCTTATTGAATCAATCTTAGATGGCCACCTCTGTGTAGATGGGGATTTAAGGCCATATTGGTGATAATACATTTTAGATTCCATTCAAAAAGCAGGATCTGTGTTTCTAGACAAAGGCCACTGGCTTCCATTACATTCCTACTAATGTGATAGTGTGATATAACTTCATGATACTTTCGTCTACAAATATAGAAAGAAGTAAGTCTTTTCATTGTCTAGGAGTCTTTGGCTTATATTATGAGTATACGTTTGTTTTGTGGCTGCGTGAACAACCTCAGGGTTTTAGTTCTGCTCTGTGGATCATGTGCGAACAAAATAAAAGATTAAGTGGTAATAGACAGAGTCACAAAAATGAGTTCCCCCTTCATTCATTACTTCAGGAACTTGTATTCTCCAATTGTGACCTCCTGCAGGAAGACTGCCTGGGAACAGAGGATTGAGTAACACCTGCATATGCATTGAAAGTCATGACATTTCAGGAAAGCCTGTGGAGGGAGGCAACATCAAGTATTACCAGAGTACAAAGTTGGAAGACGTGTCTTACGTCCTTGCATTGCACTGCTTCCAGGCTGCCCATTAACCCCTAACTACCACCATGGGCTTTCTCATTTATTCAATAGAAGCTTCCTTGCAATGTTTCTGGTCTTTGGTTTCACCACAGAACTGATTATAGCTCTTCGACTACAGGGATATTTATGAATGGCCCGTCTTCTTAAAATAAATGACTCAGGAGACTCAGCGTGGGTATAAAGTGGGGGTACGCCACAGCTTTTATTATAGCATGGAGGAAAAAACCTTGTCCGCAGCCAACATCGGAAGATCTTGTTCTTCTTGAAAATACTGTCACCTCGCGTGCCCCGTTGCCGCGATGGGCACGTCTTTGTTGATACAGCAGGTGACTGTTCTCCCATAATCCCTAGCCTGAACAGACAAGGTCCTTCCACACCGCCAGCTGTGACTTGGAATAAAGAAAACGGGGGATGAGTAATATACAAAGATAGACATAACACAAGTAATGGCACACTTGCCAACATGTCAAGATAAACAAAACAACATAATGGATGTAATGTAATGAAACCCGTACAATATAAAAATGCAAAAAACAATGCAATAATAACATCAGGGCGGGAGCGTACCTTCCAAGGGCCGGAGGAGAGTCAAAGAGGAAGTGACTCCCCTGGGTAAAACATTTTATATGGGTGGGAGTTTTATATGGGTGGGAGGGCCCACCCATTTCACCACTAAACCCCACCCTACCTGGGAACCCAGGCTGCTGGGTAAATCCCTTAAGGGGACATATCCGATAGTCACCAGCTCCCAAGCTTAAACATCATGGGGGCTGTGAAGATGCCTTCATTCAGTATAACTACATGACACTCAAGTTCATATGTTTTGGAATTTCTGAAAAATAATATGAATGACCAATTAACTTTATTATCAAACCTGTTTAGAACTTCTATGTTCAATAGGGAAAAGTATATGAAAAGGAAAAATTTAGAATATTTTGAGATTATAAGTCAGATTTCTGTGACTACTTAGTCACTGAGAAGATTCTGAAACTCTTTTGTGATCATCTAGTGTCTTTATGTTTTAGTAAATGAGTAAAGCTGGACATAGAAGTGATACTGGCAAACAATTGTTTTGCCATTAGTTATTAATCCCATTAAAATGCATGTTTCCGAGCCACTTGTCTGTGGGAAGAGGAGTGATGGACTTACCAACATTACCGGCACCACTCCTAATGGTTGAAAATTATAGAGGATCGAGCAAAATAAAAAAATCCTACATTGCAAATCCTATTTCTGGCCAGTGGAATCTGTCAGGACCCATTGATATTACATGTCAGTCTACAAGAAGCTAATGTCTGTGAACAATTCTGCACTAGTAGCTGCTGTTACTGTGTAGATAAGGATATACTGCAATGCTCTTAGTGTCTACTGAAGCTGAATGAATAAAAACATTTTGCATATATTTTACAAGTATTATGTAACTCATACTGCCTGTTCCTGCCAAACCAAGGAGAAAATTGTAAATACAACCACTCACTTCATTGCGCAGAGATGTCCCCTTTATTTAATTTTTCATGAAATATTTAAGTTCTTGCATACAATGTAAGAAAATCAAGAGTATGGACTGTGGATAATGACGACTGCCCGCTGTTAATATCACATGCAAACACACACACTTACATAGTGTACACAAAAATACCAACGACTACAACAGTCAGAAACTCTCTGCACACAAGAAAAATATTTAAGTGTCTACCTAAGCAGAGCCACCTGTCTTGTGCGACATTAACATTTTTCTGAGATAAGACAACACATCAACATATATAAAAGATCCAGTAGTAATAAAGCTCGTACATAGACTATAGCCGTTTTCATAGCACCCAACTCACCAGCTCCAGAACAGGTCAAGGACTAGTTTAGACACTATGAAATAATTTGTAGTAGGTGCTGTAGGTCCTTAAACCAGGCCGCCTACAAGCCTCCTGCCATATAAATAAGCCCTAACACTATGAGTGGAGAATGTGGAGTTGCCAGGACATGAACAATGGTGTTGTTACACTAGACAGAACTAATTTATCCAGGAAATATACTCCATATTTCTAGTGTATAAGGACTATATGTCAATCCCTACAGATGCACATGATTATAACAGTTGGGTTTGGGGCTCAGCTTTTGCCTCTTAGTTGACCAAGGCCGGCAGGACACGTGTACTACATAAGTGATCTAAAATAGGCCGAGTTAAGGAACACGGAAGTACAGGAGGTACCAGGTATTGTTGAGGAGGTATGAGCTCCGGAACTCAAAAGACAGGACTAGAGGCATAATAGCAGGTAATGGACAAGAAGTCATAGGAAGGAGGCATGAGACACACTACCCATGACTGGAGATTCTACAACAGAATAGCAGAAAACCCCAAAAGTTAATACTAAACCAGACACCATATTGGTATCTACAACCTGTTTCAATGTGATAGTTTAGATCAAGATTGGGCAGCATTATTTTCAGAGGTTGTGGGCTGCAGTTGTGCACAAAGATAGTCCATATTTTGTCCTCTGTCCATGAAATCAATACAAAACCCAGCCATTTTGTTCCATTGGGAATTCCAGCAGTAGACCACCAATTATCACATCAGTTGTTTACATGAGGTGCTAAGTTATTACTTTTTTATGAACGCGTTGTTCAGTGCTGGGGAAAACCTTTTTCAAAGAATCTGTAAAGGATCTGCCAGACACAGCTTCTGTGTCGATGCCCGTGGTTAATCAGTCTGCACCTGCTCCTATGTCTGATAGAGTGACTCGATCTGCTACCACTCAGGCTGGTAGGCTCAGGAGTGGGAGAACCTATCACAGCCTGGCCAGACGGTTCTAGCTCCCGCCCTCGGTCTATTTATACCTTCATTTCCTGCTTGTCTCTGCCTGTGATTCTTTCCTGTTTCCTGGCTCTGCTGCTCCTGCTTTCATTATTGACCTTGCTTCATATTGACCCTGGATTTACTGACTACGCTCCTGCTCTGCGTTTGGTACCTCGTACACTCCTGGTTTGACTCGGCTCATTCACTACTCTTGTTGCACACGGTCTTGCCATGGGCAACTGCCCCATTTCCCTTAGCTTCTGTGTACCCTTGCTGTTGTGCACATATTGAGCGTAGGGACCGTCGCCCAGTTGTACGCCGTCGCCTAGGATGGGCCGTGCGAGTAGGCAGGGACTGAGTGGCGGGTAGATTAGGGCTCACCTGTCTGTCTCCCTACCCCGTCATTACAGAATCTAATTAAAAAACTGAAAACATACAAACGGTTATTCTAAATAAAAACAGCCTGACATGGTATAAAAGGGTGATCGGAATAAAGGGAAGCAAAGTTAATGGTATTTTACTTGTTTATTCTTAAATAAGTGTCAACTGGCAATGTATATCAGAGGCCGCCGAGTTCGGACACTGATATTCATTGGAAGGTGTCTCCTAAAAACCTAGGTGTAGGATGATGTGTGCTGATACACAGGAAGGCGAGGCAACTTCCTAGGACACCATTGTGTTCCTAGAATGAATGGACCCATCAGCTGACTGCGCCCCTACATCATCTTGCAGACTGATGCAACCCTCCTGTCATGGAGCTTCTGTCATCCTCCCTCAGTGACCGTAAACATTTATGACTAGATACTAAATAGTAAATGGATGCTAAGCTTATAAGTAAAAAAGGACTGCAGGTATGTACACCTGAGTCACCCTGGACTCTGCAGAATGGGGCTCTCCTTCCACCAGACAAATGGCCCACATATTTCAGTAAATAAGACGAATAAAATTTGCACCCTATTCGTCCCCATTAATTTATCATTTGAAATCAGTTGCCAATAACAACAATTTTTTATTTTAAAGGAGAATTGAACATTTAGTCCCAACTGTAATGGCAGGAAGGAGGTGAAGGGAAAGTGAGCCCTAATCTACCCACCGCCCTGTCCCTGCCTACTTGCAACGACCCGCCCTAGGCGACGAGGTACAACTGGGCGGCGGTCCCTACGCTGGCTAAGTGCACAGGAAGACAAACAGGGAACACGCAAGGGAAGGGGCAGTAGCCACGGAACGCCACGAGGAAACGGGGCGGCGAACGAACAGTCAGGACCAGGACGAAGTGAGTACACCCGAGCGGGCACGGAGACAGAAGCAAGCCAGGGGCAAAGCAAAGCAGGTCAAGCAGAACTGCAGCAAGGCAGAAGCACGGCGGAAGCAGGCTGGAGCAAGCAGCAGTGGGGCCAGGAATCCAAAAGAATTACAAGCACTGAGGGAGAGCACAGGGCAGGTAATAAAGGGCAGGGGGCGGAGCTAACTCCGACAGACCAGGCCGCGATAGGCTCTTCCACTCCTGAGCCTGCCACCCTGGTTGGTGGGAGATGGTGTCAGTCGAACAGGTCTGGCCTCAGGTGTGGATTGATTAATCCCAGGAGTATAGCAAGATGAAGTACCTGGCAGATCCCTAACACCAACATTACAATTTATTTATTTAGTTATCAACCCTCTATACAAAATGTTGAGAAGTATATTAAATGTCATGCACATTTTTAAAAAGAAACAGCATTTTTATACATGACCCTCAGTACAGGCTATGCCACTGAATGATCCCAGACTGGAGAGAACATTTTTTTCTCTGATCACCAGGGGCCTGTATTATCTGTAAGACTTGGTCACCCAGTGGGCTCATATCTTGAATTTTGGAGCCTTTCATGAACTTTGTCTTGAAAACCAAATACATTTTCCGCCAGTGGCCGAATGGAATGTTTTTCTAGTGAGTGAAACCAGGAGGGTCAGCCCTGCTCTATAGCATGCTGCCCACAGATCAGACAGCATGTTCAACATGACAGTTTCCCTTTAAGTGGTTAGACATATTTATTCCCAAGGACCCTAAACAGTTTTGACCTAACCCATACACCTCACCACCACTGCTTTTCATAGTTGTAATAACCGCCCAAAATACATTTTTTTTGCTTTGTAACATTTAGGTATATATGAATATAATTTGGTTGGTCACTTTCTTGGACAAAACATCTCTTCTTTTCTCTCCATGAAATCCAGTTGTTTCTAGAAGGGGCCCCTGTGTCTTAAGATAAAATAAACAACCGATATTGATTGTACAAATTGATGGATTAGATACAAATCGCATAAGGAAGTAGGAAGAAAAATAATGCATTGAATATCGGAGATTGCTGGATTCCACATATAAACCAATATGCTATAGGAGACGAATACTAGAAGAATTTATTTTGTCTGTAATTTTAATTCTGTCAACCAACACATTTGAAAGTCCTTACAGATATTAACAGAAAATTATTAAAGTGAAGGTTCAGCACTGGAATTGCATTTTTATAATATTAGACTATGTTCACAAAGGGTGGATCCGCTAAGTAAAAGTACACAGCGTATCCGTCCTGGAACTCGCAGGGAATTCCGGCCAAAAAACCGCCCCACACTGCTGGAAAAGAAAGGTTAAGGGTATGTTCACACGCAAACGCAAAATACGTCTGAAATTCAGGCGAAAACAGCTCCTGAATTTCAGAAGTTTTTGCATGTACTCGCGTTTTTCGCAGCGTCTTTTACGGACATCATTGGAGTCAATCAAAAACGGCTCCAAAAACGTCCCAAGAAGTGTCCTGCCCTTCTTTGACGTGGGCGTGCGCGCCGTCTTTTGAAAATGAAACCTCATCTGAACAGAACATCGTAAAACCGATTGCAAGCAATGGGCAGATGTTTGCAGACGTATTGGAGCCGTATTTTCAGGCGTAATTCGCAACATAAAACGCCTGAATTACGTCTGAAAATAGGTCGTGTGCACATACCCTAATACTTACCCCATTCTCCCTAGTCTGCAGCAGTCATATGGGATGAAACGTCATCCGAGGAGACCGGCCTGAACGGAGAAAAGAAAAACGCGTCACTATGACAATGGAGAACAGGGTATATATTAACCTTGTTATAATTTTTCTTCTGATTTGCGATTTTTGGGGCAGAATCGCAGCTTGTCCGCTGCAAAAATCGCATCATGTGCTGTTTGTTGTGGGTCTTACGTCCACATTGAATTCAGTGGGAAAAACCTGCGATAAAAGAGCAGTGATTTTTTTTAATCCGCAGCATGTCCATTTATACTTCGGATTAATAAAATTTCGGAACTGTTTTTGGCAGATTTTTTCTGCAGCATGTGGATGATATTTGTTCAGATCTCTTCCGCTCGGCTGCTACTGTAATATGCTACGGATTTTCCACAATCAAATGCATTGCGGAAAATCTGCACTGTTTATGTTGTGTGTGAACATACCCGAAACCAAATTATTCCTTCCCAGGTCAGCCTATTTTTGGCAAATCTCGTTTTATATAGAGAAAGTTTGATCATCAGGAGTAGAGATGAGCGAACTTCGCCGAATTTCACGAAAAAGTTCCATTCGGACCGAACTAGTTCTGACCGAACCTGTAATTTCCGTGCGCCGAGCATGGTACTGTCCAGGGTGCTGAAAGAGTTAATGGGCTGCACTAACTCTTTCAGCAACCTTCACAGTACCATGCTCGGCGCACGGAAAATGCAATTTTAATGTAATAGAAAAAAAATAATAATACGTTCATACTTACATTCCTCCTGTCCGGCCTCCAGCGATGACGTTTCATCCATGTCGCCGCTGCAGCCAATCACAGGCTGTAGTGGCGGTCACGCACGTCAGGATGACGTCATAAGGCCGGCCTCCAGGGATGACGCTTCATCCCACGTGACCGCCTCTGCAGCCAATCACAGGCTGCACCGGCCTCTGCAGCCAATCACACGCTCCTCTCCTGAAATACTCTGTGCTGCGCTGCCTTAAACTCTGTGGACAGGTCAGGATCCTGTTTCTTTTAAATGCTGCTGGGGAACCCGCTCGATCCACTATATAAGGCTGCGCTACAGTGCAGCATTTAAAAGAAACAGGATCCTGACCTGTCCACAGAGTTTAAGGCAGCACAGAGTATTTCAGGAGATGAGCGTGCAGATTCAGTGCTGCTGTGAACTCTGCTCTTACCATTACGTAGCTCTCAGTCTGTTACCTCTCCTCCACTCCTGTTCTCAATAACACCTTCACATGATTGGCAAGTCACCACGTAATGGTAAAAGCAGAGTTCACAGCAGCACAGAGTATTTCAGGAGATGAGCGTGCGGATCTTGTTCGGGGTGGTGACTTGCCAATCATGTGAAGGTGTTATTGAGGACAGGAGTGGAGGAGAGGTAACAGACTGAGCTACGTATATAGAGTAACCTGTCAAAAAAAAAAGACGTTCATACTTACCGAGAACTTTCTGCTTCCTCCAGTCCGGTCTCCTGGCCGTTGCCTTGGTGACGCGTCCCTCTCGACATCCGGCCCGACATTCCTGGGTGACGTTACAGCCCATGTGACTGCTGCAGTCAATCACAGGCTGCAGAGGCCTCTGCAGCCAATCACAGGCTGCCGCGTCAGAAAAGAAGGTCGGACTGGAGGAAGAAGAGGGACTCGTCACCAAGACAATGCTTTTTATTTTATTTTTAATCAGCAGCCTCTTTTCTCTATCAGTGATTGATAGAGACAAGTGGCTGCCGATTTGTATAATATTTTTGACCGGGTTCGGTCAAAACGGGTTCGGCCGAACCCGGTGAAGTTCGGATTCGCTGCGAACCGAACTTTTCCTGATTTTCGGACCGAAACCGGGTTCGGTTGTCCCGGTTCGCTCATCTCTAATCAGGAGTATTGTACTTTCCCATTGCCCCATCAGACTAAGTTATCACAACACCTATCTTAAAACAACCAGAGTAATGTAAAGGATCTGCCAGGCACAGCTTCGGGGTTAACTTCCAGAGGTAATCAGTCTTCACCTGAGTCTATCTCTCTGAGACTGACTCCAGCTTCCACCACTCAGGCTGGCAGGCTTAGGAGTGGGAGAGCCTATCGCAGCCTGGCCAGACTCAGCGAGCTCCCGCCCTCTGTCTATTTATACCTGCCTTTCCTGTTCCTCCTTGCTTGTGATTCTTTCCGTGTGGTTTCCTGGCCCAGCTACAGCTCCTAACAATTTGATCCTGCTCCATTCTGACCCTGGCTTCCTGACGACTCTTCTGCTCTGCGTTTTGTACCTCGTGCTCTCCTGGTTTGACTTGGCTCGTTCACCACTCACGGTGTTGCTGTGGGCAACTGCCCCTTTCCCTTTGCTTTATATTCCCTTGTATGTTTGTCTTGTGCACTTACTGAGCGTAGGGACCGCCGCCCAGTTGTACCCCGTCGCCTAGGGCGGGTCGTTGCAAGTAGGCAGGGACAGAGTGGCGGGTAGATTAGGGCTCACTTGTCCGTTTCCCTACCCCTATCATTACCTAATCACAAGCCCATATACCTAGTCTACCCTGGTCCCTGACACTACTATGGACTCCCTTGAGACCCTGGCTCAGCAAATGCAGGGTCTCTCCCTACAGGTCCAGGCCCTGGCTCAGAAGGTCAACCAGCCTGATGCTACCTTGGTAGTTCCCCTCACCTCAACTCCTGAACCCCACCTCAAGTTGCCCGACCGGTTCTCAGGGGACCGGAGGGCTTTTCTCTCCTTTCGGGAGAGTTGCAGGCTTTACTTTCGTTTAAAGCCCCACTCCTCAGGTTCTGAGAGCCAGCGGGTGGGTATAATTATGTCCCGGCTCCAGGATGGGCCCCAAGAATGGGCCTTCTCCTTGGCTCCTGACGCCCCTGAACTTTCCTCCGTTGATCTTTTCTTTTCTGCTCTCGGACTCATTTATGACGAGACTGATTACCTCTGGAAGTTAACCCCGAAGCTGAGCCTGGCAGATCCTTTACAAGTAACACAATTGTCCACATAATTGTCCCCATAACTGAAAGGCACATGGATTAGACTATTTGGATTATAATGGTAAAACCAATTTCGCCGTAAAACAAATGGGGAACTCCTTAGGAAACCAGACCAACCTGCAACTTCAACATCCACACAGATTTACCAATACATGAAGGAGAAAGCACATGAGCAGTAAAACCCAACTGCCAAATAGATAAAGTATGTATATAAAGTATGTATGTGTGCAAAACTCAAGTTTTATTGATATGTTTTGATGCAATTTGACATCTATGTAAAACGTTCTGAAATAAGAAGATAAAAGAACACATTTGATATAGATATAATTGAATCTAAAGAAAAATTATCGGGCAGCGTGGAAAACGTGGTCAGAAGATGATTAGCAGTGCTGGTGTCAGTACTCAGCAAAGCTGAACAGATGCCAGGGCCATTGGGCCCATGGACTACTTGGGCAGTCCCATAGCTAACAAATTGTAACGTCACTTATACAGCGCTTATGTGGAAGCATTGAGTCACAAACAATGTGGCTACAGGACTTGGGTGGCAACACATGAAGTGACACATGTAAGTTCCAAAACACATTAACTGTTCAAAATGATTCATTGATCTAATCTAGAATTTAGTGTCATCCTGTGTCCTGTGCGGATTCCAAAAGGTAGCTTTAAACCTCACTACTGCCACCTCTGTTCATTTTATATACTGGTCATGTTATTTAAGAGCTCTTCACGAACACCCGGAAAAGATTAAATGTAACCAGAGGCGTAGCTAGGATATCCTGCACCCGGGGCAAAGATTCAGATTGGCGCCCCCCCCCCCCAACTTCTTTCCCAACATCTCCTTCCCCCTCGCCGTGTTTGCTTGCTCTTCTAATCAATGAGGTGCAATTTTTTTTTAATGTAACTCGAGCATAAAACTATTTGTACATTTTACAAGCAATATAGTTCTATAAGGGAATTACCATAACAATAAATTAGAAGAAAATAAATTAAAGATGCCACACACAGCCCCTTATAGATAATGCCACACACAGCTGCCTGTAGATAGTGCCACACACAGTCCCCCTCTTGTATATAACGCCACATAGCCCCTGTAGATAGCTCCACACACACAGCCCCCCTTGTAGTTAATGCCACACAGCCCCCTGTAGATAGCGCCATGCACAGCTGCCTGTAGATAGTGCCACATACAGTCCCCCTCTTGTATATAACGCCACACAGCCCCTGTAGATAGCTCCACACACAGCCCCCTGTTGTAGTTAACGCCACATAGCCCTCCTGTTGTAGATAGCGCCACACAGCCCCCCTGTTGTAGCTAACGCCACACAGCCCCCCTTATAAATTGTGCCACACACAGCCACCCTTGTAGATAGTGCCACACACAGCCCCCGCTTGTAATTAGTGCCACACAGCCTCCCCTTGTAGATAATGCCACACAGCCCCGCTTGTATATACCGCCACAAGCCCCTCCTTGTAAATAGCACTACACTGACCCCCTTGTAAATAGCACCACACTGACCCCCCCATTGTAAAATAGCGCCACACTGCCCCCCCATGTAAACAACCACTCAGCCCCTCTTGTAAATAGTGTCAAACACAGCCCCCCTTGTAGATAGCGCCACACACAGCCCCCCTTGTAAACAGCACCAACACAGCCCTCCTTGTAGATAGTGCCACACACAGCCTGCCACCCCCTTGTAAATAGCGCCACCACTGTAAACAGGGCGGAGAGCGGTAGCCTACCTCTACCACTCTCCGCTCTGCCTGATGTGACTCACCGGAAGAGCCGGGAAGGTCATGCGGTGCAGGCAGTGGCGGAGTTCCTTCTGACTAGGGTCGGTGACAGCCCGGGAGTGGACCAGTGAGGTCAGGTGACAGGTCAGGTGACTGGTCTGGTCCACTCCCGGGCCGTCACAGACACCAGTCAGAACGCCGCCACATGAACTCCTGGTTCTTCCTTATGCAGATCGCTGCTGCTGCTGTCCGATATACAGGGCGCCTATCAGCAGCGATCAGCTGTTCTACTCCTAGTTGAGCCTGGGGCACATGCCCCGCCTGCCCCCTCCTAGCTACGCCCCTGTTTATAAGTAAATTAATTGTTAAGAATTGCATTCTATGGTTTCTTAACCAGTTCAGGTCCAGGGTATTTTGGTCCTTTAGGACCAGACACAGTTTAGCAGTTTATAGTGCTTGTTAGTTTAAAGGCTATAATGTTTTTATTTTTTTAGGCGGGATTCACACGACCGGGTCGTTCCCGAGCCCGAGTGTCGGCCGGTAAAATCGGCCATTTTGCCCGGCCGGTTTGCATTAAGTTTTGCATCCGTGCCGGGTCGGGCAGATCCGGACAGTGACATCAGCGGCAACTCCTGAAGGGGAATCCCCATGTGTTCGGGATTTCGCTTCAGGAGTTTCCCCTGATGTCACTGCCCAGATATGGACAGAGACATCAAGCACTCTGTCCAGGAATGGAATCCCTGAAAACACGGGGATTCCGCTCCTTCAAGGAGCTAAAGTGCGGCTAGCACATAGCAGAGCGGGGAGATACCTCCCTGCTCTGCTATAGTGGCGTCGCTACAGTAGTAGCAGCCGCAGCAGCAGCTGCAGCTGCTAGCAACGCCATCGAAGGTGTCGCCGGGCCAGGGTGCTTTTCAAGCAGGGGAAGGGAGCCAGCGCAGCGCTCCCTTCCACCTGCTGTACACCCCGGCCCTGCCACACAGTGTACAGCGATGCCATTCGTCAGAATGGCATCAACTCCTCCTCCTCACATGCACTCTGCGCTGTGAGGAGGAGGAGATAGAGCGCAAGCGCCGGAAAAACCGGCCATCATTCGGGACACATCCCGGTGATGGCCGTGTAATACCCGGCCCCATAGACTTCTATGGGAGCCGGGCGGCCGGGTACCCGGGCGAAGATAGAGCATGTCCTATTTTTTGACGGCCGGTTTTCCCGGCCGTCAAAAAATCGGTCGTGTGAATAGCCCCATTAGGGGTCTATTATTCCTAATGCAGCCGGGTGCCGGCCGATTTATGAACGGCCGGCACCCGGCCGGGAAACCCTGCCGTGTGAATGAGGCCTTACACTTGTTTTATTCATGACCAATACGACCAACTTTTTAATTCTAGCAATTTTCTCCAGTAATGATATAGCATAAAACTAAAATATATTTTATATTTGCCTCCGCCATTATCTAACCTTAATTTTATATATTACATGTACAATTTTTTTTTTTCACATAAGAGGCCATTATGGGACTTCTGGGGAATAAATTTTTACAGTCTGTTTTATCACTGTAGCTCCAGTTTCAGGGAAAAAATGCCCAATTCTAGTTAAGGTACTCTTACACGGCCTGATTTGGGCCGTGATAACGAGTGTCGATCAACGGGGCAGCTCGTTGATTTGCGCTCGTTTGCTCCTTTCAGAAGGAGCAATGATCAGTAATGTATGGGACTGAACGATCATTACTACGATCACTCGTCCCCATACATTTGGATGATCGGGAACAAGCGTTCCTATGAACACTTGATTTCTAGATTATTGGCCCATGAAAAGGGCCCTTAGATCCAACAGCTGCCTCTTTATACAGGGTTCCCGGTGGCACTGCCGATGCCTCTATCCAATATACAGCGCTCACTGAATGCTGTGCGTATGAAATCAGAGAGGACAGGAGTGGTGTTTTAGCAGTTTACATGGGTATTTGAGAAAGCTAGATTACACTACTAGGGCAGGTTCAGACGTGGCGGAATTAATGTGGAATTCCGCTGCGGACAGTTCGCAGTGGAATTTTCCAGCGGCCGTTTTTTACATTTGTTTCAGTACATTTTTAGGCAAGTTAGTTCAGACGTTGCGGAAAACTCTGCTGCGGACCATAGTCTGTTGCGGAGAAGAAGCGGAATTTCACTGCATATTTCAGCCTTTGCAATGCAAAAACTGAAATCTGTGGCAAGTCCGCTGTGTTTTCTGCAACGTCTGAATTATCTGTCACATATGCAAATGTTGGTGCAGATTCGTTGCGTAATTGCCCCAAATCTGCACCAACATTTGCAGCGGAAAACTCTGCCACGTCTGAATGTGCCCTAATACTAATGACAACTGACAACCCCTGTAGTATTTAGAACTGCAGCCATAATGATCGTCACCCAGCTTTCCCAGAAGCAGATAGAACTCATAAATAGTTAATTCCATTTCTAACGGCTATGTTGAGGAGAAGAACAAAAAATATAATGCTATTTCCTTGTCATTAATCATTATTTTACGGTGAAGTACATTCATCCGCACGCCGCTTCTTTCCTATAAGCAAACATAGCTTATTTTTTATCTTTAAAAACAATAGATTTGTTCAATGTTATTTTATGTCATGTAGGATTCTAACATATCCTAGAAGTCACTTATCAAATTGTTGCGTGGGAAATGGTGAAATCCTGATAAGAGAAACCCCTGAGGATCGGTAATTGTGGGCAGTTGATATGATTCCCATAAGAAATACCGTCCATTACTTAACATTCATTACATTATCTGCTCCCTGTGATGGTCTTATATTTGGCAATAGAATCAACTGCTGTACTGGGTTGTGAGCTCAAAGTCGTTCATGGAAAGGAGCAATAGATTCCACCACATTAGGCGCAGACATTTCTGCGTCTGTTCCACACATCTAAATAGGGTTTGTGAAAATCCATGTACACTAATAAAAATCACTGAGTTGTCATTTTCTGTCACGTTCTATCCGCCCATCAAACATGTTTATTTATCTTACGGCTTTTCCACGTGACAACCAATATGGGCACCATTACAGTTCTCCAAGCGCTCATCTCCCTTTTTTCCCCAAAAATTTTTATGGCTAATGTGTCCACTTAGGGTTCACACATAGACAAAATACTGCAGATTTTCCCTGCGGATTTGCGCAGCGGATTACAGTACTGGCCATGTGGATTCAATTTTAAGAAATCTCATCCACATAATGCAGAATTTTCCTGCATGGAAATTTACCTGTGAAGCGGATTTTAATATCTGCAGCATGGTAATTTCTGTTGCAAAATTTCACTGCAGAATTCACCCCTTTCAATGGAGAGGGGTGAAATCACATGCGTATTTTGCTGCGGATTCGCCATGGATCTTTCCGTTGTGTGTGGACTTGGCACTATGGGCAATGTGTCATGTGTTATTCAGGAGTCTTGGTAAGCTGAATGATAGATGGTGTGGGGGCTGTCATAGCAGCCATATTGGTTGTCGCTTTTGGAGGAATTAGATACATATAAATGTATCATTTGTATAGAAGAAAACAACTTTTATTTAATAGTGATACTAGGAAGATCCCGAATATCCATAATAATATAATAATAAGGCCGGGTACCAGTGCTTGTCGCTGATCAGTGGCCATATTTGGAATATTTTATATTTATGCAGTACCATAACAAAGAGATGGAAATTCACCAATCAAACAAGAATAAAAAAAGAAAAAAATCCTGATTTAAATATGGTAATTAATTTAGAAAATTTTTATTAACGCTTAGATTTTAGACATAACCTTCTGTCCACGGGTCTTTAATGCGTATTGCTGTACGTGTCCAGCAGAAGAGCGGTTAATCCCCGTGTTCTGTTAACATCCGGAGTACAGCGCTCGGTGTGTGGGTGAAAATGTGTTAAAAATCTCCAGCCTGTATTAATTTGCTTCTAGCAGAATAACAGCTAAAAATAACCAGTTTATAATGACTGCATTACAAGAAGACGCAGCAGTGTTTACCTATAGGACTTTAGCTGCTGATTGGGAAAAGAAATAAAAAAGCCTACTAACTTGGATCAGATAAGTTAGAGGTACTTATATACAGCCTGCTATCCTCTGGAGGCAGAATAAAGGGGCAGCATACCCCAGGGCTCTGGAAACATGCATGAGGCTGGAAATTAAGTTATCAATCCTGTTGTGAGCTTCAATAATATATCTCACTTATAGCCAATAAAAGTTACATTCAGAATTAATCATGAAAAACAGTCATGTAAGTCAGTAGCACATGGAAGTCATCTCTTGCTGATGGAGTCACAGTTAATACAGAGATGGGTCAGTGATGAGTGTGATAAATGCGGTACATTAAAGCTGGAGTTTTCAGAAATGCAGGCTACTTATAAAATATGGTCCTCCATGCTTATCCTCCACAGTCTATTGAGATTCCTCTTATAATTGTGAGTCATTGCATTGGTTAAAGGCTGGCAGCAAGGATGTTCTGTAACACTGCTGCCCCCTAGTGTCATGTGCGTGTAATTACTACAATTATAAAATATATTTCACAGTGGTATTCCCAAATGGTTGGTATTTAACTTAAAAGTCATGATATGATGTAATGCAGCCCCTGTTCATTAGATCAGCAGTGATAATGAAAGCAGCCTATGGTATAAATGTGAATGTAAAAGTAATGAACTGATTTGGTTGCTTAATATTAAGCAGAACTTGAGAATTTGTTGATAGATTTTAATTTGGGTTAATGAAGTGAAGGAATTATGAAAATAAGCACAAGTGTAGTAGAGCTGAATTTGTATTTAACCTCTTTGGGTCTGCATTGTTTGCGCTTGTTGCTAATGCTAGGATCTAAGATAATGCAGTAGGTTTACCTGCAGTCCTATGTAAAACCATAAATCTGCCATGGTGATATCACAATTCCAGTGTGGCAAACAACAAACTCAGCTATTCTACATCTTACAGGAGAAGCTCTGCTACATCTGCATTTTGCATTAATTTATCGTGGGTAGAAAAAAAACAAGGTTTAAAATGAGGAACAGTTCACACTTTTGATGCCGTAAATATATAGGATGAGAAACCCCTTTAATGAGACCATTCCTGAGGGGCTAAAGATTAGTGGCAGAATATTATGTGTCCCGCTTTACTTCTATTATATAATAGATAAGGGTGTGCTGAGCAGTATACGGGTACGATCCCACATAGCGGCGTCTGCATGTGGCCGAAACCTCACTCACTTGTGGTGGCCAATGGCTGCACGATTCTGCTGGGTATTTTTAGAACATTTGTGAGGCTTTTGGCTTACTGCAAGTGAGTGGGGCTTCTGCTGCATGCAGACGCCGCTACGTGGGATCGTACCCTATCTGGCATGAAGAATAGTGATGGAGAAAATGACATCATGTTGTGGGACCCAGTAGTCTAGATTGTATTAATGCAGAGTATTGTTACTTTTCTATTTTACTATTATATTTGCCGTTATATTATTACATTAGCTGCAAAAAAATATATATCTAAAATGTACATACAAAAAAATTAAGTTGTTACTCCTGGCACTAACACTAATACTAGCTAAAGAGTGGGCTAGAAATACTTAATCCTATGGATGCAAGGCAAGAGGGCTGGATGACAGATCATGACGTTAATATTATTACTTTGCATCAACTTTTTATCCAACTTTTGTTATTCATCCATCTGTAAAGAGTGTTATACTGGGACTGTGTACAAGTTACTAGCAACTGGGTGACTGGGTGACACATTTCAACTATACTGCCCAAAGACATTTGCTGGTTGGACAAACTAAAGTTGTCTATCATGGTACCATGTAGTAACAGATTGGGGTACATTGGGCTCCAACTTTACAGAATAAGTGCATGTCTATTTTTAATAGCATCAAGAACCCATGGCGCACACTTCAGTAAGCACCAATTAGGTTATAGCGATGGATCCCAGCAGCAAGTGACCCCCTCTTTTGTCAGTTTTGGATGGGGTTGTCCACTGCTGGTCCACATGGGCTATGTTGTGATTGGGAATAGGACAGTTTTAAGACATTGATGGACCCAGTGCAAAGAGCTCATGAAAGCCCCCTATACCCTCCAAAATTTTAAAATGAGAATGGCACAACCAATTACCCCCACCTCTTTCCCTCTGTACTATATTGTATACAGAACAAGCTCAGCACTGTATATACACTAGTACTAGCTCATCTGATTCTAAATACAACATAGTATGTGGCAGAAGTCTGCACACTTCTCAGCATATAGAATCAGCGCAGCAGTGTCTATATACTAGTGTCTACATATAGCTGCCCTGAATATATAATTCCAGAACGTCAGTTTCTGCTCCTATGATTAGGAAACAATAGTATGTATGTGTGTATACACACACACACACACACACACACACACACACGCACGCACGCACACACACACACACACAGACACATACCATATATACAAACAACATATACAGTATATACATAAACAGACAACTTATTTACATACATACCAACAGCGAACACATATACATGCACACGTACACAGATACACATCACACATATTATGCAGGATGCAATTTTTTTACATACGACAGCCGTGCGCTTAAATTTGCAACTTTTTTCCACCTCTAAAGTCACTTCAAGGATGAGGGCCTATATATGCAATGCATTTGGAAAGTCTTCAGACCCTTTTCAATTTTTTCATATTTTGTTATGTTGAGGCTTTGTGCTAAAATAAGAAAAAAATCACGTTTTCCCCATCATTCTGCACTCAATACCCCATAATGACAAAGTGAACACAGAATATTAGTAAACTTTGCTAATTTATTGAAAAGGAAAAACTAAAATATTGCATTGACTTAACTATTCAGACCCTTCACTCCGTTATTAGTTGTAACACCTTTGGTAGCGATAACAGCCACCGGTCTTCTTGGGTATGATGCCACAAGGGTTGCACACCTGGATTTGGGGATTTTCTGCCATTCTTCTCTGCAGATCCTCTCAAGCTCTGTCAGGTTGGATAGGGGACCTTTGGTGGACAGCTATTTTCAGGTCTCTCCAGAGATGTTCAATTGGGTTCACGTCAGGACTCTGGCTGGGCCACTCAAGAACATTCACAGAGTTGTCCCTAAGCCACTCCTGTGTTGTCTTGGCTGTCTACTTAGGGTCATTGTCTTGCTCGGCACAGTCTGAGGTCCAGAGCACTCTGGATCAGGTTTTCATAAAGAATACCTCTGTACTTTGCTCCATTTATCTTTCCTTCAACCCTGACCTCCCTGTCCCAGCCACTGAAAAACACCACAGCATGATGCTGCCATAACCATGCTTCGCTGTAGGTTTGGCATTGGGCAGGAGATGAGCAGTTCAATCTTAGTTTCATCAGACCACAGAATCTTGTTTCTCACAGTCTAAGGGCGGATTTACACGAATGTGTGTGTTTTGCGCACGCAAAAATCGCAGCGTTTTGCGTGCGCAAAATGCACTTAACAGCTCCGTGTGTCATCACATAGGATGTACGGCTGCGTGATTTTAGCGCAGCCGCCATCATTATGACACTCTCTTTGGACGTTTGTAAACAGAAAAGCACGTGGTGCTTTTGTGTTTGCAAACATACTTTTGACTGCTGTTGCACGAATCACGCGCGTCCCACGTGTGGTGCGCGTGATTTTCACGCACCCATTGACTTCAATGGGTGCGTGATGCACGAAAAACACAGAAATATAGGACCTGTCGTGAGTTTCACGCAGCGGACTCAGCGAGTGGGTATAATTATGTCCCGGCTCCAGGACGGGCCCCAAGAATGGGCCTTCTCCTTGGCTCCTGACGCCCCTGAACTTTCCTCTGTTGATCTTTTTTTTTCTGCTCTCGGGCTCATATATGACGAGACTGACAAGACTGCCTTTGCCGAGAGTCAGCTGGTGACCTTACGTCAGGGTAAGAGACCCGTTGAGGAGTACTGTTCTGACTTTAGGAAGTGGTGTGTAGCTTCTCGGTGGAATGACCCTGCCTTGAGGTGCCAGTTTAGATTGGGTCTGTCGAACACCCTGAAAGACCTGTTAGTTAGCTATCCCTCTTCAGACTCTCTAGATCAGGTTATGGCTTTAGCGGTACGTCTTGACCGACGTCTCAGGGAATGACGACATGAACGTTTTCGTGCTTTCTCCTCTGGCTCCCCCATGATGGCTCTCGAGGTTCCGTTGCTTCGTTCTTCCACGGAAAACTCGGATGAACCAAGGCAACTCGGGGCCTCCATGTCTCCCCAACAACGTAGAGAGCTCCGCAGGAAGAATGGTCTCTGCTTCTACTGTGGGGATGACAAGCATCAAGTGAACAACTGTCCTAGGCATAAGAATAAGCAGTCGGAAGAACTTCCGCGCCTAAGTGACCATCGGGGAGGTCACTTGGGCGCACAGGTATTTCCCGTAAATATGAAACCTAATAAGATCATGCTTCCCTTTCAGGGCTCTTTGGATGGTAGGTCTGCTACCGGCAGTGCCTTCGTGGATTCAGGGTCTTCTGCTAATATTATGTCTGTGGAATTTGCTATGTCTCTAGCTATGCCATTGATTGATTTGCCTAAACCTGTCCCGGTAGTGGGTATTGACTCCACTCCACTTGCTAATGGTTATTTTACGCAGCATACCCCTGTTTTTGAACTCCTTGTTGGCTCCATGCATTTGGAGCAGTGCTCTGTACTGTTGATGCAGGGATTATCGTCCGATTTGGTTTTAGGCCTTCCCTGGTTGCAGATGCATAATCCCACGTTTAAATGGAATACTGGGGATCTTACCAAATGGGGTAATGAATGCATGACGTCAAGTTTTTCTGTAAATTTTATTTCTCTCCCTGAAGTGGTGAACACTCTACCTGAGTTTATTCAGGACTTCGCTGATGTTTCTTCTAAAAAGGCCTCCGAAGTGTTACCTCCTCATAGAGAATTAGATTGCGCAATCGATTTGGTACAAGGAGCTAAGCTCCCTAAGGGTAGGATATTTAATCTCTCTTGTCCCGAACGTGAAGCCATGAGAGAGTATATCCAGGAATGCCTGGCCAAGGGTTACATTCGCCCCTCTACTTCTCCGGTAGGTGCTGGCTTCTTCTTCGTAGGGAAGAAGGATGGTGGTCTTAGGCCATGCATCGATTACCGAAATTTGAATAAGGTCACTGTAAGGAACCAATATCCCCTTCCTTTGATTCCTGATCTCTTCAATCAGGTTCAGGGGGCCCAAAGGTTCTCTAAGTTTGATCTTCGGGGGGCTTATAACTAGAGATGAGCGAACTTATCAAAAGTTCGGTTCGGCTAGTTCGCCGAATTTCCAGAAAAAGTTTGATTCGGACCGAACCTGTAATTTCCGTGCGCCGAGCATGCTACTGTCCAGGGTGCTGATAGAGTTAATGGGCTGCACTAACTCTTTCAGCAACCTTGACAGTACATGGTCGGCGCGCAGAAAATAAAATTTTAATGTAATAAAAAATAAAATAATAATACGCTCATACTTACTTTCCTCCTGTCCGGCCTCCAGCGATGACGTTTCATCCATGTCGCCGCTGCAGCCAATCACAGGCTGTAGTGGCGGTCACGCACGTCAGGATGACGTCAGAAGGCCGGCCTCCAGGGATGACGCTTCATCCCATGTGACCGCCTCTGCAGCCAATCACAGGCTGCAGCGGCGACATGGATGAAACGTCATAGCTGGAGGCCGGACACGAGGAAAGTAAGTATGAACGTATTATTTTATTTTTTTGGCATGTATGTATTTTGGCATGTATGTATGTTGGCATGTATGTATGTTGTCGTGTATGTATGTATGTATGTATGTATATATGTGCATGTATGTTGGCATGTATGTATATATGTGCATGTTTGTATGTATATTTGCATGTATATATTTACATGTTTGTATATATGTATGTATGTATGTTTGCATGTATGTATGTTTACATGTATGTATGTTTGCATGTATGTATGTATGTTTGCATGTATGTATGTTTGCATGTATGTATGTTGCCATGTATGTATGTATGTATGTATATATGTGCATGTATGTTTGCATGTATGTTGGCATGTATGTATGTATGTTTGCATGTATGTATGTTTGCATGTATGTATGTTTGTATATATGTTTGCATGTATGTATGTTTGCATGTATGTATGTTGGCATGTATGTTGTCATGTATGTATGTATGTATGTATGTATGTTGTCATGTATGTATATATGTGCATGTATGTTTGCATGTATGTTGGCATGTATGTATATATGTGCATGTTTGTATGTATATTTGCATGTATATATTTACATGTATATATTTGCATGTATGTATGTATGTTTGGATGTATGTATGTTTGCATGTATGTTTGCATGTATGTATGTTTGCATGTATGTATGTTGGCATGTATGCATGTATATATATATGTATGTATGTTTGCATGTTTTTATTTTTACATGTATGTTTATATATATGTGCATGTATGTAATTATGTTTGCATGTATTTATGTTTGCATGTATATTTGTGCATGCTTGTATATATGTATGTATGTATCTTTGCATGTTTGTTTGTTTGTTTGTATGTATGTATGTATGTTTTCATGTGTGTGTGTGTGTATGCATGTATGTATGTATGATAGTTTGCATGTATGTATGTATATATGTGTGTATGTTTGCATGTATGTATATTTGCATGTATATATGTGCATGCTTGTATATATGTATGTATGTATGTATGTTTGTTTGTATATATGTATGTATGTTTGCATGTATGTTTGTTTGTATATATGTCTGTATGGCCATGTATGATACTGTCTGCTGGCGCCCTGTATCTAAGTCAACTTCGCGGCAGGCTTCTATATATGGTATAACAGTCAGTATCACACATTAAACTGAATCTAAGCCTACGACATGTTTTATTTAATTTTTTTTTACAGGTTTAGTGTTTGGACTACGTCGGTTTCGAGGACTACTTAGATGACGTTTTTTTTCTACAATAAAATGGTTAATGAGGGTTGTGTTGGGGGTGCTTTATTTCAATAAAATATTTTATCTATATCTTTGTCTTTTCTTTTCAAACTTTATTACTACCACTTTAGTAATGGTCGCTGTCTGAGTGACAGCATCCATTACTAAGGCGAGGCTTAGTGTTAGCCGGTACAGAGGCTAACACTAACCACCATTATTACCCCAGTACCCACCACCACCAGGAGTGCCGGGAAGAGCCAGGTACGATCCAGTACCCGACCATCTGTTGTGATGGTCGGGCTCTGGGGCGACCGCAGGCTGGTATTATGAGGCTGGGAAGGGCCAAAAACAGTGGACCTTCCCACCCTTTTAATGCTAGGCTGCTGCTGCTGTGTTGTATCTGGCTGGTTATAAAAGTGGGGGGGACCCCACGTCATTTTTTTAAATTATTTATTAATTTTTAATTTTTTTTAAAAAAGACATGGGGTTCCACCCAATTTATCATAACCAGCCACATACAACACAGTGTTATTAGCCTGGGAATGGACAAAACCAGTGGCCCTTCCCACCCATGTAATGCCAGACTGCTGCGGCCTTGTATATGGCTGGTTATTAAAAATGTGGGGGACCCGTCTATTGCTAAATTTGTTAAATTAAAAAAAAAAAACGACGTGGGGGTCCCCTCCATTTTTATAACCAGCCCGATACAACACAGCAGCAGCAGCCTAGCATTACAAGGGTGGGAAGGTCCACTGTTTTTGGCCCTTCCCAGCCTCATAATACCAGCCTACGGCCGCCCCAGTACCCGACCATCACAACAGATGGTCGGGTACTGGATCGTACCAAGCTCTTCCCGGCACCCCTGGTGGTGGTGGGTACCGGGGTAATAATGGGTGGTTAGTGCTAGCCTCTGCACCGGCTAACACTAAGTACCGCCTTAATAATGGACACTGTCAATCAGCCAACTGCCATTATCTAGGCACTAATAAAGTTTAAAAAAAACCACAAAGACAATTCTTTTTTATTGAAATAAGAAATCCCCAACAAAACCCTCGTTAACCATTTTATTAAAATTTGAAAAAACGTAGATCTACGCAGTAGTCCAACGAATCGAAGATGTAGTCCAATCGGTACATCAAATTCTGCAACAACATAAAAAAACAGTTATCAATGTGAACAATAACAATACTTCTACTCACCTACACACATATATACACGCACACACAAACAAACAACCATACACAAACACACACATATATACACAAACACAACAAGATATACACACACACACACACACACACACACACACAAACAGACAAACACACACACATATACACGAACTCACACATATACAAACAAAAACACACATATCCAAACACACACATATACACGAACACACACATATACACAAACACACACACATATACACAAACACATATACACAGTTATACACAAACACAACAAGATATACACAAACACACACACAAAGAGACAAACACACACACACACATATACACACACATATACACGAACTAACACATATACACAAACACACACATATACACAAACACATGTACACAAACAGACCCACATATACACAAACACACATATACACACAAACACACACACACAAACATATACACAAACACATATACACAAACACACCCATATATACACACACACACACACACAAACACGCACACATATACACAAACACACATATACAAAAACACACACACACAAACATCTACACACACACACACACACACACACACACACACACACAGTTCACAGCAGCACAGAGTATTTCAGGAGATGAGCGTGCGGAACTTGTGCGGGGTGGTGACTTGCCAATCATGTGAAGGTGTTATTGAGGACAGGAGTGGAGGAGAGGTACAACTGAGCTACGTAATGGTAAGAGCAGAGTTCACAGCAGCACAGAATCTGCACGCTCATCTCCTGAAATACTCTGTGCTGCTGTGAACTCTGCTCTTACCATTACGTAGCTCAGTTGTACCTCTCCTCCACTCCTGTCCTCAATAACACCTTCACATGATTGGCAAGTCACCACCCCGCACAAGATCCGCACGCTCATCTCCTGAAATACTCTGTGCTGCTGTGAACTCTGCTCTTACCATTATGTGGTGACTTGCCAATCATGTGAAGGTGTTATTGAGGACAGGAGTGGAGGAGAGGTACAACTGAGCTACGTAATGGTAAGAGCAGAGTTCACAGCAGCACTGAATCTCTGTGCTGCCTTAAACTCTATGGACAGGTCAGGATCCTGTTTCTTTAAAATGCTGCACTGTAGCGCAGCCTTATATAGTGGATCGAGCAAGTTCCCCAGCAGCATTTAAAAGAAACAGGATCCTGACCTGTCCACAGAGTTTAAGGCAGCATAGAGTATTTAAGGAGATGAGCACGGCCGGCCACGGGCAGCCGGTCGTTTTTCCGAGCCGTGCTCCCATTATAAAATATATTACCCGTGATGACGGGTGGCTATATGTGTGCACCCGTCATTACGGCAGCGTTGCTAGGCGACGTCAGTAAATAGTCACTGTCCAGGGTGCTGAAAGAGTTAACTGATCGGCAGTAACTGTTTCAGCACCCTGGACAGTGACTACCGATCACAATATAGAGTAACCTGTAAAAAAAAAAGACGTTCATACTTACCGAGAAGTTTCTGCTTCCTCCAGTCCGGTCTCCTGGCCGTTGCCTTGGTGACGCGTCCCTCTCGACATCCGGCCCGACCTTCCTGGATGACGATACAGCCCATGTGACCGCTGCAGCCAATCACAGGCTGCAGAGGCCTCTGCAGCCAATCACAGGCTGCCGCGTCAGAAAAGAAGGTCGGACTGGAGGAAGAAGAGGGACTCGTCACCAAGACAACGACCGGGTACGTATGAAATGCTTTTTATTTTATTTTTAATCAGCAGCATCTTTTCTCTATCAGTGATTGATAGAGATAAGTGGCTGCCGATTTGTATAATATTTTTGACCGGGTTCGGTCAAAACGGGTTCAGGCGTTGGGCGTTGTGAATAGAAGTGTATGATGCTGACGAATCAGCATCATCCACTTCTCTTCGTTAACACCCAGCTTCTGGCATTGCACAGACACACAGCGTGTTCTCGAGAGATCACGCTGTGACGTCACTTCCTGCCCCAGGTCCTGCATCGTGTCGGATGAGCGAGGACACATCGGCACCAGGCGACAGAGGCTACATCGACTTACCTGCAAATGCCGATGCTGCTGCAGAATGAACTGTAGCCTCTGTCGCCTGGTGCCGATGTGTCCTCGCTCGTCCGACACGATGCAGGACCTGGGGTAGGAAGTGACATCACAGCGTGATCTCTCGAGAACACGCTGTGTGTCTGTGCATTGCCAGAAGCTGGGTGTTAACGAAGAGAAGTGGATGATGCTGATTCGTCAGCATCATACACTGCTATCCACAATGCCCAGCTAGTAAAAGAAGTAAAAACGCCCAGATGTACATACACAATACACGCCCACTTGTACATAACTTTAAACACGCCCAGTTGTACTTAAGAAAGCCTCATTTGCATAAATATAAAAATGGTCATAACTTGGCCGAAAATGCTCGTTTTTGAAAAAAAAAAAACGTTACTCTTATCTACATTGCAGCGCCGATCTGCTGCAATAGGAGATAGGGGTTGCAAAATCTGGTGACAGAGCCTCTTTAAGAAGTGCTTTATCTCGGCCCTAGTGCTGATTCAGCCTAACCAAATGGAGCCATTCATCGTGGAGGTTGACGCCTCCGAGGTGGGAGTGGGTGCTGTCTTGTCCCAGGGTACCAGGTCCCTCACCCATCTCCGTCCCTGTGCCTACTTCTCCAGGAAGTTCTCGCCCACTGAGAGTAACTATGACATTGGCAACCGCGTACTCTTAGCCATTATATGGGCATTTGAAGAGTGGCGCCACTTCCTGGAGGGGGCTAGGCACCAGGTAACGGTCCTTACCGACCACAAGAATCTGATTTTCCTAGAATCTACCCAGAGGCTAAACCCGAGACAAGCTCGATGGGCGTTGTTTTTTACTAGATTCAACTTTTTGGTCACCTATAGGGCTGGGTCTAAAAATATTAAAGCTGATGCACTGTCGCGTAGCTTCATGGCCAGCCCTCCTTCGGAGGAAGATCCTGCTTGTGTTTTGCCCCCAGGTATAATCATTTCCTCTGTTGATTCTGACTTAGTCTCTGAAATTGTGGCTGATCAAGGTTCAGCTACCGGGAACCTTCCTGAGAACAAGCTATTTGTTCCCCTGCAATTCCGGCTAAGGGTACTCAGGGAAAATAATGACTCTGCACTATCTGGCCATCCAGGCATCCTGGGTACCAAGCACCTCATTACCAGAAACTATTGGTGGCCTGGGTTGCCTAAAGACGTTAAGGCCTACGTCGCCGCTTGTGAAATTTGTGCTAGGTCCAAGACTCCCAGGTCCCGACCAGCGGGCTTACTATGTTCTTTGCCCATTCCCCAGAGACCTTGGACCCATATCTCCATGGATTTTATCACCGATCTGCCTCCATCTCAAGGCAAGTCGGTGGTGTGGGTTGTAGTAGACCGCTTCAGTAAGATGTGCCAGTTTGTGCCCCTCAAGAAACTACCCAATGCTAAGACGTTAGCTACCTTGTTTGTCAAACACATCCTGCGTCTCCATGGGGTTCCTGTCAATATTGTTTCTGACAGAGGGGTACAATTTGTTTCATTGTTTTGGAGAGCTTTCTGTAAAGAGTTGGAGATTGATCTGTCCTTCTCCTCGGCCTTCCATCCTGAAACTAATGGCCAAACCGAGAGGACTAATCAGTCTCTAGAACAATATTTAAGGTGTTTTATCTCTGACTGTCAATATGATTGGGTCTCCTTCATTTCCCTCGCCGAATTTTCCCTTAATAACCGGGTCAGTAACTCGTCAGGGGTCTCCCCCTTTTTCTGTAATTTTGGGTTTAATCCACGGTTCTCCTCCGTTTCACCTGGTGGTTCCAACAATCCTGAGGTAGATGTCGTTCATCGGGAACTGTGCACAGTCTGGGCCCAGGTTCAGAAGAACCTAGAGGCATCCCAGAGCATACAAAAGACTCAGGCAGATAGAAGACGTTCTGCTAACCCCTTGTTTGTGGTCGGGGATCTGGTGTGGCTGTCTTCAAAAATTTGCGCCTTAAAGTCCCGTCCCAAAAATTTGCTCCCCGGTATATAGGGCCGAACAAGGTCATTGAGGTCCTTAACCCTGTCTCCTTCCGACTGGAGTTACCCCCGTCTTTTCGAATACACAACGTGTTTCATGCCTCCCTCCTGAAACACTGCTCCCCGTCCTTGGCTACCTCGAGGAAACCTCCGATCCCTTTTTTTTCACCTCTGAAGGGGTAGAATTCGAGGTGGCCAAGATTGTGGAAAGCAGGATGGTCCAAGGCTCCCTCCAGTACCTGATCCATTGGAGAGGATACGGGCCTGAGGAGAGGACTTGGAACCTCCTGAGCAATACCCCAGCGTGAACATCCCGGGCGGGTACCCATCTTCGGTTCCACAATAAGCCAGGTCCACCTAGAAAGGGTCCAGTGGCCCCTCATAAAAGGGGGGGGGGTACTGTAAAGGATCTGCCAGACACAGCTTCTGTGTCGACCCCCGTGGTTAATCAGTCTGCACCTGCTCCTAAGTCTGATAGAGTGACTCGATCTGCTACCACTCAGGCTGGTAGGCTCAGGAGTGGGAGAACCTATCACAGCCTGGCCAGACGGTTCTAGCTCCCGCCCTCGGTCTATCTATACCTTCATTTCCTGCTTGTCTCTGCCTGTGATTCTTTCCTGGCTCTGCTGCTCCTGCTATCATTATTGACCTTGCTTCATTTTGACCCTGGCTTTACTGACTACGCTCCTGCTCTGCGTTTGGTACCTCGTACACTCCTGGTTTGACTCGGCTCGTTCACTACTCTTGTTGCTCACGGTCTTGCCGTGGGCAACTGCCCCATTTCCTTTAGCTTCTGTGTGCCCTTGTCTGTTTGTCTGTCGTGCACATATTGAGCGTAGGGACCGTCGCCCAGTTGTACGCCGTCGCCTAGGACGGGCCGTGCAAGTAGGCAGGGACTGAGTGGCGGGTAGATTAGGGCTCATCTGTCTTCTCCCTACCCCGTCATTACAGTCAGGTCATGTATTACCGCATGGTGGCAGTTCAAGGGGTTAAAACTACCAGACAGGTTCCCTTGAAATATACAATGAATTTAGAACAATTCCATCTGCTCTGCAATTTTGTTATTATAAATATATTCTATATAATTACAGATCCAGAACCAAGCTCTGACATATATACAGTACCACAACCAAGCTCAGTACATAAATACAGCACTAGATCCAAGCTCAGTACATATATACAGCACCAGAACAAATCTCAGTACATATATACAGCACTAGAACCAAGCTCAGTACATAAATACAGCACTAGTACAAAGCCCATACATATATATACAGCACCAGAACAAACCTCAGTACATAAATACAGCACCAGAACAAACCTCAGTACATAAATACAGCACTAGAACCAAGCTCAGTACATATATACAATAACAGAACCAAGCTCAGTACATAAATACATTCCCAGAACCAAGCTCAGTACATATATACTGTAGCGTCCATGGCCGCGGGCCGTCGGGTTCACTCACCTCCCGACACCCGCAGCCATGGATCCGTGAGCGCTGGTCCCCGTCTCCCTCCTAGGAGACGCCAGCACTCACTTCCGCTCCGTTCGGCTGTGTCCCTTAGGGTGCGCGCGCACGCTCGCGCCCGGCCTTAAAGGGCCAGCGAGCGCAAATAGGAAATCGTCATCATCATCAATTGCCACGATTTCCTGGTCTATAAGAAGGCCCCTGGCCTTCTAATCCTTGCCTGAACGTTGTTAGTTTTCCCAGTCTGTCTTGCAAATGGTCCATTAGTGTTTCCCGTTCCAATTGTTACCCGTGCCTTGTTACCCGTTCCTGTTTCCCGTGCTGTGCCTTAGTATCGAGTCGTGCCACGTCCTGTGTCATCTGCCACGTCCGGAGGAATCCGCCACGTCCTGTGTCACCTGCCACGTCCGGAGGTATCCGCCACGTCTTGTTCATCTGCCACGCCCGGAGGAGTCCGCCGCGTCGGGCGCAACTTGCGGCTCCTGTGTCATCCGCCACGTTTGCCGCCATCTGCTGCACCCATCTCATTTGTGCCAGAGCTGCGGCCACCATCTGGACTATTCAGGTACCCTTGTGAAGGACATTGTATTTCTGGGGTGTCCTGTTGTTTGGCCAGCTGCCTCCCTGCTGCGGCGGTACGGCCTAGTGGGTCCACTAACCCGTTCCGTGACAGTACGCTCGGGCCATGGACCCCGCTGGTCAACCTGAGACTTTGACGACACAAGACATGCTGGCCGAGATGGAGGATCTCCAGTCACGACAAGACCAGCTCCTCCTGTCGGTGAACCCCATAGCCCATCGGATGCTTGCTCCAACCACAGTCATCACCGCACCCGTTGCTGCCGTTCCGTCTGCTACACTTCCTGTCTGTACCGGTACCAACCCCCTGTGTTTCTTGCCGCTACCTCCACGCTATGACGGAGATCCGAGGTCCTGCAGGGGATTTTTGAATCAGTGCCTGATCCATTTCAGACTACATGCCAGGTCCTTCTGTTCGGATGACGTCAGGATTGCCTTCATCATCTCTCTCCTTACTGGCAAAGCCCTGGCATGGGCTAAACCTCTGTGGGAACATCAGGGACCAGAGACCCGGGACTTGCAGTGCTTCCTTCCGCTCGATCTTTGAGGAACCTGGGAGAGTTTCTTCGGCTGCTGCATCCTCGCTGAACCTACACCAGGGAGACCTCTCCGTGGGCGAGTATGCCATCCAGTTCCGTATCCTTGCTGCTGAATTGACCTGGAACAACGAGGCTTTGGTGGCTACATTCTGGCAGGGACTGTCTTCAGGGATCAAGGACAAGCTGGCTGCTCGAGATCTGCCATCTACCCTGGACGATCTTATCTTACTCGCCTCCCGAGTTGACATGAGGATCCGGGAACGTTCCCAAGAGGTTCTCCGGAAGAGAGAACTTCCCAGGCTGGATTCTGCTGTCCCGCAATCCCCCTCAGTCATTCCACCAGAGGATCCCATGCAGAGGAATTATGTCAAAATGTCTACCCAGGAGTGTCAACGCAGACGCACTTCTGGACTTTGTCTGTATTGTGGCCGTGGAGGCCATATTGTGCGTCTGTGTCCCCAGAAGCCAGAGAGACCCCCTTGCCTGGGATTGGTTGGAGAGACAACCCTAGGTGGAACGGAACCTAACAGAGCATTCGGTTCCAAATTGACTATTCCTGTGACCCTAGTATCCGGCAACAGGACGCATCAAGTCTCTGCCTATCTTGACTCTGGTGCAAATTTCATCCAGAAAGAGCTTGTGGATCATCTTCAGCTGCCCACAGTTCCCCTGGAGACATCTTTGGCTGTTGCCTCTGTTAATGGACTGCCTCTGCCTGATCCCATCATTTCTAAGACCAAGCCGTTGAAGCTCGAGGTTGGAGTCCTGCATTTCGAATTTATTTATTTTCTTGTTTTGCCCAAGGCCATCAACCCTGTTCTGCTGGGCCTGCCTTGGCTTCGACTACATGCCCCAGTCCTGGACTGGAATTCTGGAGAGGTTCTCCAATGGGGCTCCAAGTGCCATGGTCGTTGTCTGTTGCAGATCCATCCTGTCAAGCCTTCTCTGCCTCAGTCGTTGGCGGGACTGCCTTCCCAATTTGCTAAGTATGCAGATGTTTTCAGCAAAAGGGAGGCTGACACGCTGCCCCCACATCGGACTTATGACTGCCCCATTTAACTGGTTCCTAATGCCTCTCTCCCCCGTGGACGGGTATATCCTCTCTCCTTGCCAGCGTCTCTATCCATGTCGGTCTATATCAAGGAGAATCTGGAGAGGGGTTTCATACGAAAGTCTTCCTCCCCGGCCGGGGCTGGATTCTTCTTCGTTAAAAAGGACGGATCCCTTCGTCCCTGCATTGACTACAGGGGCCTCAACCTGATCACAGTCAAGAAAAAATACCCGTTGCCACTAATTTCTGAGCTGTTTGATCGCATACGAGGAGCCAAATTTTTTTTTAAGCTAGACCTGCGGGGTGCTTACAATCTAGTCTGGATTCGCCGGGGTGATGAATGGAAGACGGATTTTAACACCCGGGACGGGCACTACGAATACTTGGTGATGCCCTTCGGACTGTGTAACGCTCCCGCAGTGTTTCAGGAGTTCGTTAACGATATCTTCCGAGATCTACTCTATGTCTGTGTTGTTGTTTATCTCAATGATATTTTGAGGCATGTCCGTCAGGTTCTACTACGAGTAAGGGAGAATAATTTATACGCCAAGCTGGAGAAGTGCGTCTTTGAGAAGAGTTCTCTGCCCTTCCTGGGCTACATCATCTCGGATCAAGGCCTCAAGATGGACCCTGAGAAAGTGAAAGCTGTCCTGGAGTGGCCACGTCCTCAAGGCTTAAGGGCCATACAGCGGTTCCTGGGATTCGCCAATTTCTACCGGCAGTTTATTCCTAACTTCTCTTCTCTGACAGCCCCCATCTCGTCCCTTACCAAGAAGGGTGTGAACGCCAAAGTGTGGACTCCAGAGGCAGAGTCCGCATTTATTACCCTCAAGAGAGCCTTCACTTCAGCCTCGATCCTCCATCATCCTGACGTATCTCGGCAGTTCTCTCTGGAAGTGGACGCTTCCTCTGTTGGTGCAGGTGCACTTCTGTTCCAGAGGAGCTCCAAAGGAAAGGCAGTGGTATGTGGCTACTACTCAAGACTGTTTTCTTCTGCTGAGCGCAATTACTCCATTGGAGATCGGGAGCAACTGGCCATCAAATTGGCCCTGGAGGAGTGGAGACATCTTCTAGAGGGCGCTGCTCACCCCATCCTGATCTTCACTGACCACAAGAACCTCACCTACCTTCAGTCTTCACAACGACTGAATTCCCGTCAAGCCAGGTGGTCGCTGTTTTTCACCCATCTCATCTGTGCCAGAGCTGCGGCCACAATCTGGACTATTCAGGTACCCTTGTGTGGGACATTGTATTTCTGGGGTGTCCTGTTTTTTGGCCAGCTGCCTCCCCGCTGCGGCGGTACGGCCTAGTGGGTCCACTAACCCGTTCCGTGACATATACATCCCCAGAACCAAGCTCATTACATATATACAGCACCAAAACAAATCTCATACGTATATACAGCACCAGAACAAAGCTCAGTACTTACATAGAGCATCAGTACCAAGATCAGTACATATATACAACACCAGAAACAAGCTCAGTACTTACATACAGCATCAGAACCAAGATCAGTACATATATACAACACCAGAACAAATACAGCTCAATTTAGTGCAACCCATGCCGTATAGGTTTGTATGGCGTGAGGATATGCTGGGAGATGCTGTTTCACAAAAAATATCATACCACCCATCATCTCGCTGCAGATCATACAGTGACTACATTACTGATTAGCGGCAGAATAAACATTTACATTAAGTGGCTCACCGGTGATGTCTCAGATTCTAGTTATTTTCTTCTCCCTCTGGTCCAGACATCTATGATGGATTTTTCCCGGCCACGACCCATTACTGCAGTTTTCCGCTCAGATGTCTTCACTTCTCACTTTTCAAACATTTCTGCACCTATAAATGAAGTTAATATTCTCAACACGTCTAAATATAAAAAAGCGCCGTACACTGCACCTCTAACTATAATAGCGCCATACACTGTGTCCCTGATTATAATAGTACCATACACTGTGTCCCACACACACACAGTGCCCCCTCTTTATAGTGCCTCCATATCCCCCTGTACCCCATAGAGCCTCTGTAGATAGTGCCCTCATAGGCCCCTGTAGATAGTGACCCCCAGAGTCTCTGTAGATAGTGCCCTACATAGAAGCCCCTGTAGATAGTGTCCCGCATACAACCCTCTGTAGATAGTGCCCACATTTGGACTCCAGAGCTGCAAGGCAATAGTGCTAACCATGTGCCACCGTGCTGCCCTACATACAGCTTCCCCTATAGATAGTGCTCCACGTATAGCCCACCTCTGTAGATAGTGTCTCACATATAGCTCCCCCTGTGTATAGTGTCCCATATATAGCCCACCCCTGTAGACAGTGCCCTACATACAGCCCCCCTGTAGCTAGTGCCCCACAGGTAACCCACCCCTGTATATAGTGTCCCACATATAGCCCACACCTATAGAAAGTGCCCTAAACATAGCTCCTTTATAGATAGTGCTCTACATATAGCCCACCCCTGTAGTGTCTCACATATAGGTCCCCCTGTATATAGTGACCCACATATAGACCCTCTGTATATAGTGCCCCACATATAGACCCCCTGTAGATAGTGGCCCACATCCCCACATATAGACCCCCCTGTAGATAGTGGCCCACATCCCCACATATAGACCCTCCTTTATATAGTGGCCCACATATAGACCCCTGTATATAGCGGCCCACATCCCCACATATAGACCCCCCCTGTATATAGTGGCCTACATCCCCACATATAGACTCCCCCTGTAGATAGTGCCCCACATATAGACCCCCTGTATATAGTGGCCCACATCCCCACATATAGACCCCCTGTAGATAGTGCCCCACATATAGACCCCCCTATATAGTGGCCCATATTCCCACATATAGACAACCCCCCTGTAGATAGAGCCCCCACTATAGATAATGCCACTCACAGTTTTATTAGGAAAAAACGTTACATACTTCCATTAACCCGTTCCTGCGCCGTCCGATGGCAATGCAGACCTGCTCTCTTCTGAGAAGGTCTGCTGGAGCTAAACGACGCCATGGCAGAATGACTTGCCCCATCAATCAGCGCCTTTTAAGCACGGAAGCGGTGCAATGACGACATTGCGCCGCTAGAGTGGTTGAAAGGCGTTGATTGGCGGGGGAAGTCATTTTGCCCCGCCAATCAGCGTCATTGTAAGGCGCTGAATTTTCAAAACATGCCCGGCCATTCAGCACTAATGCATGTATTTGTACCTGCGTGCTATAGACGCAGGTACAATTACTGCAAGACGGGGTGGCTGTCGCTAGCACCGGGGCACTCTCTGGTGCTAGCGACGCCTACGGGCATGAGAGGGCCTGTGTCGCCCGGCCCATACTTGTTGGAGGCTCGGTGGCGCGGGCCCCGTAGTAGCGGTGCTACCGCTGTAACAGCCATAACGGCTGCTAGCGGCGCCACCTGGCATATAGGGCGGTGTCGGCTGGCGGCATGGGTCCCCTCATGCCGCGGACCCCGTAGTGGCCACTATGGCTACTACCGCGGTAGTTATGCCACTGCCTCACCAGCACCACTTGAACCAAGTAAAAATAGTTCCACTACTTGCCTTGTTTCACTAGGTTTTTGATAAGCTTAGTTTTGTTTTCATTGCCTCCTATTTTCCTGGTATTGTGTTAGGGACAGTGAAGTTTAGTGGTGTCCGGTGCTAGGGTCAGTGCTTAGGGACAGTTTCAAGGATAGGTATTTAGGGCAATGTATAGTTATATGGATTCAGGCAATTTAGGGATATAGGGCAATTAGAGTTAGGGTCAGCTTGTTACCCATCATCAATTTTTCGATGATTATAACATTGTGTATCATTAAACATCATCCATTTGTTATCATCATTTGACTGTTTTCATTACTCCTCATCTGTTTGGTCCCTTCATTTGTCTGACATCATTATCGTGTTACCATCCCTGTCTTCAATTGGTGAGTTCCTATTTGTTGTATTGCTGCTGTCTGCTAGTATTGTTATACGTGCTCCATTTTTGCCTTTCCTTCAGCAGTCCAGTTGGCTCACAATTTAGCCCCATTGTAAATACTGGGAGACACTGTTAGTCCCCGAGAAAGGGAATTGCTATATGTGAAGCCTTATTTTGCTGTCTTGTGGCCAGCCAGCAAAGTTACAGAATATCTGGTCTGAGCTGCTAACTTGGGCTGAGTTTGGCCATCTCCAAGTCATCCGGTAAATTTCCATGTGAGATGGTCTACAGTCGAAGTCTGAGCATTCCTCTTCTGATTACAGTGCAGCCTCAGGTAAAACTATTCAGAACATCTGGACGGAGGTCCACAAGAATTTGAAAACTGCGGCTATTAAAGGGGTTTGCCATAGGATATGCCATAAATGTCAGATAGGGACCCGCACCTACCACTAGAATGGGGCCCCCTAAAACAGATTCTACCTTTCTCGGCTCCCGCTGCCTCCCGGCCACGTCCTGATTAGATGGTCAGGAGTTCCAAAAACATGTAGCTTGCTGAGCTACGCTGTTTCCGTAACTCCAATAGAAGTGAATGGCAGTTACGGAAGCAGCGTAGCACGCATGCTACACTATTTCCGTGACTGCCATTCACTTCTATGGGAGTTACTGAAACAGCATTTCTCAGCAAGCTACGTTGCTTTCGTAACTCCCAAACAGCTAATCAGGAAGTGGCTAGGAGGCAGCGGGAGCCGAGAAAGGTAGAATGTGGTTTAGGGGAACCCGTTCTAGAGATAGGTACGGGTCCCAGTGGGGGGACACGCATCCATCTGACATTTATGGCATATCCTGTGGATATGCCATAAATGTCCCTGATGAGCAAACCCCTTTAAAGCTAAAAGGGGTTCTGATAAGCAACACTAACCAGGTACCAATATAGTTCCTGGGGATAAGGTCTGACTATCCACAAAAAATATTCAACTTAAAGAGGCTCTGTCACCAGATTATAAATGCCCTATCTCCTACATAATATGATCGGCGCTGTAATGTAGATAACAACAGTGGTTTTTATTTTGAAAAACTATCATTTTTGACAAAGTTATAAACTATTTTAGATTTATGCTAATTAGTTTCTTAATATACAACTGGGCGTGTTTTTACTTTTTACCAACTGGGCATTGTACAGAGGAGTATATGACACTGACCAATCAGTGACCAATCAGCGTCATACACTTCTCAGTGTTCCAGCCCAGCGTGATTGTCCAGTGAAAGAAGCTGGAACAATGAGTGAGCTGATTGGTCAGCGTCATACACTTCTCTTTACAACGCCCAGTTGGTAAAAAGTAAAAACACGCCCAGTTGTCTATTAAGAAACGAATTAGAATACATTTAAAATTGTTTATAACTTGGTTAAAAATGATCGTTTTTCAAAATAAAAAACACTGTTGTTATCTACATTACAGCGCCGATCAGATTATGTAGGATATAGGGCACTTCTAATCTGGTGACAGAGCCTCTTTAAAATCCTGTCTCAGAAACTTCCTTCCTGCTTCATTGAACCATTCCAGGTACTTAAGCATATTAACCATGTCACCTGAAGTTGCCGCCGGCTCTCTGGATTCCCAATTATTTCCATATTTTTCTTCTACAGCCTATGGTCATCAACAGGTTTTCTACGAAAGTTCACGTCTTATTCTGCCTCCACTCTCGAATACTCATCAGATTTTGAGGTTAAGCAAATCCTGGATTGTAAGGATGTTCGTGAGAGACTCTAAGTACTAATTGACTGGGAGGCTTATGGTCCTGAGGGAAGAATCTGGATTTCTAAGGAGTACCAACGTTCAAACTCCACTTCGCTAAAGTGCACCCTCCGCCTCTCAGTGACTTTTCTGGGGCCTGCAACCTAGGAATCCAACACAAAAAGTGTATACCTGTTCGGGGAATGTGAATATTCCTTAGACTCTGCACCTCAGTCTAACCAGCTCCAAACCGATTGCGGCTCAGAGGATCCACTTTTCCGGTGAGAAACATAAAAGACATCACAAGTGGGATTAAACCAGGTAAGGTGCTGTGACAACACAAGTGGCTTTCAGTCAGGTAAGCCAGAATCGTAGCTAGCTTCTCCAGCACCCGGGGCAAAGATTCAGTTTGGCGCCCCCCCCCCTCAACATCTTTCCCGACATCTCCTTCCCCCTCGCCGTGTTTGTTTTCTCTACCAATCAATGACGTGTCATTTCTTTTCCACATTGCTTTTTATGTAGCTCGAGCATAAAAACATTTGTACATTTTACAAGCAATATAGTTCAATACACAACACCAGAACCAAGCTCAGTACATATATACAGCACCAGAATCAAGCTCAGTACATAAATACAACACCAGCACAAATACAGCTCAATTTAGTGCAACCCCTGCCATATAGGTATGTATGGCGTAAAACTACAGCTCCCAGCATGGCCCGAACAATGATAAGGGTATGCTGGGAGATGCTGTTTCACAAAAAATAAATCATATCATAATCATACCACCCATCATCTCGCTGCAGATCATACAGTGACTACATTACTGATTAGAGGCAGAATGAACATTTACATTAGGTGACTCACCGGTGACGTCTCAGATTCTAGTTCTTTTTCTCCATCTGATCCAGACCTCTATGATGACTTCTCCCGGTCACAGCCCATTTCTGCAGTTTGCCGCTCAGATGTCTTCAGCTTCTCACTTTTCCAACATTTCTACACCTATAAATAAAGATAAAGTTCTCATTATACCAAACACTACGCCCCTAAATATAATAGCGCCATACACTGCACCTCAAATTATAACATCACCATACACTGTGTCCCTAACACACACACACTGTGCCCCCTGTAGATAGTACCCCCCATAGAGCCCCCTGTAGATAGTTCCCCCATAGATAGTGCCCCCATATAGCCCCCCCTATAGTGCTCCACAGATAGCCCACCCCTGTATATAGCCCCCTTGTAGATATAGTCCACCCCTGTATATAGCCCCCTGTAGATATAGCCCACCCCTGTATATAGTGCTCCATAGATAGCCCCCCTGTATATAGCCCCCTTGTAGATATAGTCCACCCCTGTATATAGCCCCCTGTAGATATAGTCCACCCCTGTATATAGTGCTCCACGTATATTCCACCCCTGTATATAGTGCTCCACATATAGTCCACCCCTGTATATAGTGCTCCACATATAGTCCACCCCTGTATATAGTGCTCCACATATAGTCCATCCCTGTATATAGTGCTCCACATAAAGTCCAACCCTGTATATAGTGCTCCACAGATAGCCCACCCCTGTATATAGCCCCCCTGTAGATATAGCCCACCCCTGTATATAGTGCTCCATAGATAGCCCACCCCTGTAAATAGCCCCCTGTAGATATAGCCCACCCCTGTATACAGTGTTCCACAGATAGCCCACCCCTGTATACAGTCCCCTGTAGATATAGCCCACTCCTGTATATAGTGCTCCATAGATAGCCCACCCCTTTATATAGCCCCCCTGTAGATATAGCCCACCCCTGTATATAGTGCTCCATAGATAGCCCCCCCTGTATATAGCCCCCTGTAGATATAGCCCACCCCTGTAAATAGTGCTCCATAGATAGTCCACCCCTGTATATAGCCCCCCTGTAGATATAGCCCACCCCTGTATAGAGTGCTCCATAGATAGCCCACCCCAGTATATAGTCCCCCCCTATAGATAGAGCCCCCCTGTAGATAAAGCCCCCCTGTAGATAAAGCCCCCAATATATAAAGCCCCCAGTAGATAAAGCCCCCCCGTAGATAAAGCCCCCCCCCCCGTAGATAAAGCCACCCCGTAGATAAAGCCCCCCCGTAGATAAAGCCCCCCATGTAGATAATGCCACACACTTTTTAAAACTATTTAAACTCACCTTAATCCCGCTCCCACGCCGGCCGGCAGCAATGGAGACCTGCTCTCTTCTGCGCAGGTCTCCTGGGGGTTGAACAAAGCGTCTATGAAAGGCGCTGATTGTCTGGGCAGAATGACTTTCCCTGTCAGTCAGTGCCTTTCAGCGACGGAAGCGCGATGTCGCTTCACTGGTACAAAAGAGCAGATTAGCCGGGCACGGAATGTACCCGGCCATTCATTGTTTCTAATTGTACCTGTGTCCTATAGACACAGGTACAATTATAGTGCAGGAGGAGGTGGTGCTGGCGCCCCCCTCTAAGTTCCGCCCGGGGCAGATGCCCCACCTGCCTCCCCTAGCTGCGCCCCTGGGTAAGCTACTGTGACATCACAAAGCTGCTCAACTGCTATGGGGACCGTGGTGAGAGGGCGCCTGGCACTGAATGGTTGCCCATCACACAGTCAGAGCAGTTACCTGCAGCTGCCAATTCCCAATCCCCTAAAACCATTGATTAGTAAAGAACTAAAGGGAGTCTTGAATATGAATAAGCAGGCATTTAGGTTGTGTGATGAAAACTTGATACATAACTTACAGAAGGAATTAACCCCTTAAAGACCAGGCCAATTTGAGTGTTTCATTTTCGTTTTTACCTCCCCGACTTCCAAAAGCCATAACTTTTCTATTTCTTCGTCAACATAGCCATATGAGGTCTTGTTTTTTGCGGGACAATGTGTAGTTTTTCTTGGAACCATTCGATGTACAGCATAAGGTACTGGAAATCTGGGAAAAACGAATTTGTGGGTTGAAATGGGCAAAACACAGCGATTACACCATTTTTTGGGGGGTTTTGTTTTTACGGTGTCCATCAGGCGGTAAAAACTACATAGTCACCTTATTCTACAGGTTGATACGATTACAGCAATACCAAATTTATATGTTTTGTTTTATGTTTTACCACTTTTAAAAAAATAGAACTATTTGATAAAAAAAAAAATGTTTTGTGCCGCCATATTCTGAGAGCCATAACTTTTTTATTTTTCCATCAATTTAGAGGTGTGAGGGCTTAAATTTTGCAAGGGGACCTTTAGGTTTCACTCATACCATATTGGGGTACATGCGACTTTTTGATCACTTTTTATTCCTTTTTGTTGGAGAGCTAAGGTGACCAAAAAACAGCAATTTGCATGTTTTATATATTTTTTTTTTACGTCGTTCACTAAGCGGGTTAAATAACGCTATATTGTGAAAGTTCAGACTTTACGGATGCGGTGATACCAGTTATGTTAACTTTTATTTTTTTTTAACCTTGCTTTAGGAAAAAATGGGAAGAGGGGGTTTTTTTCAACTTTTAATATTTATTTTTTGGAACATTATATGTTTATTTAACTGTTTTTTTTACTTTTTTTTACTAGTCCTTCTAGGAGACTTAAAGCAGCGATCTTGCATCTTGCATCGATCTTGCATCGCCTGCATGATATACTGCAATACTAATGTGTTGATTGCAGTATATCGTGATTCTGACAGTCTCCTTTGAAGCCGATCGCCGGAGGCAGGGCTTCAAAGGAGTACAAAGATGGCTGACCTGGGGGCCTTTATTAGGCCCCCAGGCTGCAATAACAACCACTGTAAATGGCCGATCGTGCTGCGGGGTGGCGCAATGGCGTGTTTGAGGGGTCGCCCCCCTGATTCTAATAATTTAAATGCTGCGGTTGCAATTGACCGCAGCATTTAAGGTGTTAAACTTGCAGAATCAAAGTGAACTTTGATTCCGCCCGTTGCAGTGAGGTGTCGATTTTTTAACACAGTTGTCACCCGCTGTGTATGGAGTAAGCTCAGCCCGTGAGCTCGCTCCATACTTCCCCTTAGCGGCTGCCGCGTACCAGTACATGACATGTCGTTAAGGTGTTGAAGTGTAAAATGAGGGATTGAAGAGAATCTGACAGGAAAAAAATGTAAAATAAGCTGTCAAATAATAATATAAGGGAAGTATGGGCAGGTATGAAAAAGATTACAGGATTAAAATCGCAGTGTGAAAATGTGGATGGTAATCTAGTTAGGGCTAACGAATTTAATGAATTCTTTAATAGATTTAATGATGTAGGTGTACAGGCAAGGGACATGTCACACGGAGTTGATTATGGGGGATAAGGGTGTATACAACGACCTATTGAAATGTCGTATGATGGTGGTGATCTCTCATTAGTGATTATGGCAGACGAGGTCACTAGAGAATTGAGTAGGTAAAATGTGAAGAAAAATACAAAAAATATATACAAGGGTTCGCTCACCGCGTTTCCACTATGTTAATCCATACGTTTATAATGACCGAATAAAACGTATAGATTTTTTACAAGAGTGCTGGATATATCGCTTTTCTTTTTTCATTGCCCTAAATGTGAAGAAAGCTTGCGGACCGGACCAGATATGTTGTAAGCTGTTGAAGGTTTGTGCGGGTCAGTTAGGAGAAATATTGGCTAAACTATATAACATGAGCATAACTTCGCACATTGTACCGGTGCCTAAAAAAGTAGCCATAGTGAATTAAATTACTAAATCGTCCAGTAGCCCCTACGTCACATATCATGAAGGTATTTGAGAGGCGGGTGTTGACCTATTTGGCAACGTTTGTGAGTCAACATCTTGACCCACTACAATTCGCTTATCGACCTGGAATGGGGTTTGAGGATGCGGTAATTTTTTTATTAAATAGGGTATACTCGCATCTGGAAGCACCGGGAAATTCAGTTAGAATTACCTTCTTTGATTTCTCAAGTGCATTTAACACTGTTAGACCATGTCTATTACGGGAAAAGCTACTGAATTGGGGAATCGATGAGGGTATTGTGAGTTGGGTGTTTGACTATTTGTCCACTAGGGCACAGTGTGTTCGACTAGGGACATCTATGTCAGCGCCGCTGCTGAGTAATATGAGTGCACCACAGGGTACGGTGCTTGCACCATTCACCTTTGCAATATACACCCCTGACTTCCAATATAACTCTACCACCTGCCATATGCAAAAATATTCAGACGATTCGGTGGTTGTTTGGGTGTATTACTAATGGAGATGATCTAGAATATAGGGAGCAAGTGAAAAAAACTTTGTGCATGGTCAGCGGCAAATTCGCTGATATTGAACTTTAGTAAAACTCAGGAGATGATTATTGATTTGCCAAGAAAGCGAAAAGAAATAAATGAGTTGTGTATCAATGGGCAGAAGGTGTCAATTGTGGAAAACTATAAGTATTTGGAAATATTTATCGACTATAAATTGGACTGGAAGCTAAATTGCAATATGCTTTATGAGAAGGGCACAAGTCATCTGTACTTTTTACGCCAACTAAGGTCTTTTAACGTGTGCTCAGAAATGTTACAGATGTTTTATTATTCAGTGGTAGTGAGTGCAATATTTTTTGCTGTGATTTGTTGATATGGTAATGCAAGGGTTATGGACATTAACAGACTAAACAAGATTGTCAAGAAGGCAAGTAATATTACTGGAGGTGCGATTGAGTCGGTTAGTGCGGTGGCGGAAAAAAAGGATTTTGCGGAAATTTGATTAGATTAGTGCTTGCCCTCAACATCCCCTATATAACTATGTTAACTCTCAAAGGAGTTCATTTAGTAAATGCTATCTGCAATTAAAGTGCACCAAAGACAGGTATATGAGGTCATTTTTACCTACTGCCATATCCTTATTTATTAGAGTGGTGACCTAAATTGTTTTCGATTTTTACGTACTATTGTTACTACTTAATCGATGTGTTTTTAGGTATTCATTTTAGTATAAATGAACTATATATGTACTGTTGATGTCTTTTTTTATGTGGCAAACTGTTTGACTATTATTAATTTCCCTTTTGGAAACAATTAAGTCTTTTTTATTCTTATTCTTTCTTATTGTAACGACTATGGCCGCGGCCCGACATTCTGACTTACCCTCTGACGGCCGCGGCCATGGACATGTGAGTTCTCGGCAGCATCTCCCTCCTGGGGGACGCCGGCACTCACTTCCTGGTTTAGAGACTGCCTCCCGCAGAGCGCGCGCGCTCGCGCGTGCACGGCCTTAAAGAGCCAGTGCGCACACAATTGCAGGAGATCTGCAATCAGTCCAGAATGGACTATAAAAAGGACTCTGCCCTCTTGATCATTGCCTGAGCATTGTTGTGTACCTAAAGTTTGTCTTGCAAATGGTCTCTTAGTGTTTTCCCGTTCCCAGTGTTACCCGTTCCTGCTGCCTGTACCCTGTATCCTGTGCTACCGTGCCTCTGTGCTGTCTAGAGTTGAAGTCGAGCTGTGTCTTCTGCTGCATCTACTGTGTTACACCCACCCGGTGTCTACCTGATGCCGGAGCATTATCTTAAGCCTGAATCACCGCTACTGTCTACATTGCCACAGGTACCCTTTCTGGACTATAGACATTGTATTGTACCTGCTTGGCCAGCTGCCTTTCCGCTACGCGGTTCGGCCCAGTGGTTCCACACCCCTCACCGTGACACTTATCATGTCTATGACTGTGTGATGGAAAGCATGGGATTTGGAGCTCTGTTACTGAAAAACTCAATGAAATTTATTTTTTTCCTCTCAGTCGGGAATGCAGCCCATCCTGAGTTTTGCTATGAGGCCCTATAATTTCTGTGTTCCCCACAGAATATCTCCTATTAGGCGCCTGAGAATTTATATTCAGATCAATGTAAAGAAGGAAGCTACCATTACTAATGGTTCCAGATTCTCATTACATTGATACCCCTCATGGTGGTCACGTTGGCAAGACTCCCTAATTCTTAGTCATTGTGATAAAATGTATTAGGTGAAAGAAGGGTCGCATCATGTAAAAAAAAAAAATGTGGACCGTTCTTAAAGAATGAAATAATTGCTCAGAAAGTGGCAAATAAATTCTTAACACAGTGATTGAATCTGCAAAGCTGCACATAATTTCATAGATTTTTCACAAGTAAAAGTATATTTACTGTGTGAATTTCACAGTTAACTCTGCGATCCAGATACAAAGGTATTTATATTTATAATTAGCTAAAAGGGCTGCATTTTTAGTTGGAAAACAGAGGACATAAAAAAAGCAATAATACAGTAGTACATAATATATAAATCTATGTTGCACACACAAAAGAAGGGCATTCTTATACATTGTTTTTCAATGTTAATCAATCAATCCTATTAGTGGAATGAATCCTTGGACCACTGGCAATCGCTCTATCAAATATGAACTTGGAGGGATTGTCCACTCAAACAACCGGTGTTTAAAGGGGTATGTGGACCCACTAGGCCACTCCGCCATAGCTGGCCAAATAACAGTCTATACAAAGTCCATGCAAAGTCCTTTAGCACAAGGGTACCTGAAGGAGTCCAGACAGTAGCAGAGGCTTTTGCACAGATGAAGTTTGATGTGGCAGGCGGCGCCAGACGTGGCGGATGATCACAGGAGTAGCAGATGACACCAGACGTGGGTAAGACACCAGACATGGTGTATGACAGCAGGCATGGCAGATGACAAAAGACTTGGTGTATGACAGCAGGCGTGTCAGATGGCACAACATGACTCAAACACTAGATAAGGCTTAGGAACAAACACAGCACGGGATACAGGTAGCACGGCACGGGAACACTGGGAGCGGGGCACGAATAAGGGACAATTTGTAGTACGAACATGGGTAGACATCAACGCTCGGGCAAGGAGAGGAAGGGCAGAGCCCTTTTTATAGACCAGGGTGATCTGGAGATAGGTTAGCAAAACTTTAGTAAGTGTGCGCGCTGGCCCTTTAAGACCGGGTTACACGCGCACCCTAATGCTCAGTTCATGACAGGAAGACCATGCGAGCTGGCGCCCCCGGTGAGGGAGACACTGGCAGACGGCCAGAAGGCTGCATTCGCGGCTGTCTGATGATGGGGAGAGACGGCGGTCTGTGGCCGCAGTTGTTACAGTACCTCCCTCCTTATGCCCCCTCTTCTTGGGTCCAGAGCATAAGAGGAATATTTTAATGAGTGTAGGTGCATTAAGGTTCTCTTCTGGCTCCCAGGACCTAAGAGCTTTACAGTAGCGGTTCAGGACCACAGGCTTAAGGAGGGACACGTGGAATTAGTTGGGAAACTTGGGAGTAGGAGGCAACCGAAGTTTATAAGATACAGGGTTTATACGTTGCAGAACTTCGAAAGGACCGAGGAACTTGGGAGAGAACTTGTGAGAAGGCATCTTGAGTCGAAAGTTTCTCGAGGATAGCCAGACTTTGACAACAGGAGAGAATTGAGGAGGAACTTTTCTTCTTTTATCAGCATGCATTTTCATGCAGTCCACTACTTGGAGAATCACAGCCTTAGTTTGCTGCCAGATGTGAATAAATGTCCCAAATGAAGAGTTAGCTGCCAGTACTTGAGTCATGGCTGGCACAGGAAGAGGAACTCGTGGATGTTGGTTGTACACAATGTAGAAAGGAGAAGAGACAGTAGACTCACTTGTATGATTGTTGTAGGAAAATTCCGCCCAAGGCAGAAGCAGTATCCAATTGTCATGTTGGGCAGAAACAAAATGATAAAGATAGTTCTCCAAAATTTGATTGGTCCTCTCCTCTTGACCATTGGACTGTGGGTGATAGGCAGAAGAGAAGTCCAGCTAAACATCCAACTAGTTGCACAGGGCTCTCCAGAACTTGGACGTAAAATGTACACCCCGATCCAAGACAATATGCAGAGGAGGTCCGTGCAGACGGAAGATGTGTAGAATAAATAGATTTGCCAGGGAGGAGCAGACGGAAGACCAGTCAAAGGAATAAAATGTGCCATTTTAGAGAAACGATTCACTACTACCCAGACCATAATACATTCAGCTGAGGGGGGGTCTGTAATAAAGTCCATAGCGATATGCTGCCAAGAAGCATCAGGGACAGGCAGGGATAGGAGCAGACAAGCAGGTTTGGAGTGGGTAGACTTGTTCGAGGCACAGTTCGTACACGAAGAGACATCTCTATTCAGCGTGGGCCACCAGTAATGACGAGCTATCAAGTCCTGAGTCTTTCGAACACCTGAGTGCCCTGCCAGTTTGGAGCTGTGTGCCCAGTGGAGAATGCTCTTCCTGTCTGCAAGATGAACAAAAGTCTTTGCAAAGGGTTAGCGACAATAATCCTAGATGGATCTATAATATATTAAGGAATTTCCTCAGAGTCATTAGTCTCAAATGATCAAGGCAGGGCATCAGCCTTCACATTCTTATCAGCAGGACGGAAGTGAAGAAAGAATTGAAAACGAGCGAAGTACAGCGACCACCTGGCTTGGCAAGGATTTAGTCGTTGTGCTGACTTTAGGTACTTGTGGTCCGTATAAATGATAATAGGGTGAACCGCGCTCTCCAGCAATAGTCTATATTCCTCTAATGCCAACTTGACGGCATTGACTTGAGAATAATTTAGAAAAGAAGCCACAGGCCACCATCTTGCCTTCAAAGTTTTTTTGACATAGTAGTGCTCCAGCACCAGCGGAAGATGCGTCTACTTCCAGAAAGAACTGCCGAGATTCATCAGGGTGATGGAGAACGGAGGCTGAGGTGAAAGCGCTTTTGAGGTTAGTAAATGCTGACTGTGCATCCGGAGGCCAAACCTTGGCATTAACCCCCTTCTTGGTGAGGGCATAGATCGGGGCAGTCAGAGACGAGAAGTTCGGGATAAATTGCAGATAGAAGTTTGCGAATCCCAGAAATCATTGTATAGAATGAAGACCCTGTGGACGTGGCCACTCTAATACAAGTTTCACCTTCTCTGGATCCATCTTGAGTCCACGGCCAGATACAATGTAGCCCAGGAAGGGCAGAGACTTCCTCTCAAACACACATTTCTCGAGTTTAGCATACAGGAGATTCCCCCTTAATCGCTACAGAACTTGGCGAACATGCCTCCGATGCGTCGTCAAATAAGGCGAGTGGATCAGGATGTCGTCCGGATAGACCACCACACAGACACACAGCAGATCTCGGAAGATGTAGTTTAAGAACTCCTGGAACACAGCTGAAGCGTTACACAGTCAAAAATGCATCACAAGATATTTGTAGTGGCCGCCTCGGGTGTTGAATGTTTTCCAATCGTCACCTTTGCGGATACGGATCAAGTTATAGGCCCGCGTAGATCCAGCTTAGTGAACACCTTGGCCCACAAATTCTATCGAAAAGTTCTGAGATGAGCTGCAAGGGGTACTTATTCTTGACCATGATTTGGTTCAAACCTCGGTAATCGATACATCGACGAAGAGATCATCCTTCTTTTTCACAAAGAAGAATCCGGCTCCGGTCCGGGGAGGAAGACTTCCGGATGAACCCTCTCTCAAGGTTCTCCTTAACGTAGGTGGACATGGTTAGGGTCTGCCACAGGGAGAGAGGATAGACTCACCCACGAAGTGGTGAAGCGTCAGGAAGTAACTCAACAGGGCAATCGTAGCTGCGATGAGGAGGAAGAGTCTCTGCCTCCTTCTTGTTGAAGACGTCTGCAAAACTGGCATAATGTGAGGGCAGATCGGAGAGTGACTGAGGCAGTGGAGGCAAAACAGGATGAACCTGTGGAAGGCAGCGGGGAAAGCACTTGGGTCCCCATTGGAGGATACATGCGGAATTCTGATAAAGGACCGAAGCTTGCAGACGAAGCCAAGGCAGGCCCAGCAGAATCGGGTTGATAGCCTTAGGCAAGACGAGGAAGGTGATCTGTTCCGAGTGAAGAACTCCGATTTGTAGTGTCAGTGGTTTAGTGACAGAAACAACAGGATCGGGCAATAGTAGTCCATTCACAGAGGCAACAGCCAGAGGTCTCTCCAGGGGAACTGTGGGTAAATGTAGGCGATCCACTAGCTCCTGCTGGATAAAATTTGCGGCTGTTCCGGAATCCATTATCGAAGAAACCACGGCACTCAGTATAGAAGGGTGCTCAGGTAGGGTTCAACTCCATAGTATTTTTGAAGAAAATAGGGGAGTGCCAGGTTTTCTTCCAAAATGCTCACAGGAATAGATAATTAGGAGAGGCTTTGACGTTTGGCGTCGTTCTACCTAGGGTTGTCTCTCTAACCAACCCTAGGTGCTGGAGTTTCATGGCTTTTGTGGACATTGGCGCACAAAATGGCCTTTGAGGCCACAATACAGACACAAACCTGAAGAGCGTCTGCGCTGTTTCTCCTGCTCGGACAATTTGATTCTGTCCACTTGCATAGGTTCATCAGGTAGAACAACAGGGGGAGGCAATAGGGGTCTCTGGAACGAGGGTGCCAGCATCTGGAAACGTCTCTCCCGCCGAACCTCCTGAGCACGTTTGTGGATTCTCATGTCGACCCGGGTGGCAAACAGGACAAGAGCATCCGGGGTGGAAGGAAGATCGCTGGCTGCCAGTTCATCTTTTGATGTGCGTGGACAGTCCCTGCCAAAGGGTCACCACCAGTGTACGGAAGGAGATGGCATACTCTCCTCCTGTTGACTCCCCTTGCTTGAGGGTTAGCAGAGAGGCAGCTCCAGAGGATGTTCTACCTGATTCCTCGAACACAGTATGAAAAGTCTCTAAGAATAATGCTAGATCTGAGAACTTCAGGCCCTCCCGTTCCAAAATGGGGTTCACCCATGCCAGGGCCTTGCCAGCGAGAAGAGGAATGATTAATGCTACCTTGGCCTCATCAGAGGGGAAGAGATCAGCATGCAGTCTAAAATGGATGGTACATTGGTTAATGAAACCTCTACAGGCTCCAGGGTCACTCTCATAGCGAGGTGGTAGAGGCAGCAAAACTATGGGTCCGGAACAGGCAGGAGGAGTAGCTGGCAGTGGAATGGCAGCAGCATCCAGAGGAGGAGCAGGAGGATGATCCAGATGGGTGATGCCACGAGGAGTTGATCCTGGCGTGCACTCAGGTCATGCATATCCGTTTGCATCACCTGAAATGCCATCTTAGGTTGGCCAGCGGGTTCCATGGCCTGAATGTACTGTCACGATCTAGGGGTATGTGGACCCACAAGGCCGCTCCGCCATAGCGGAGTGGCAGCTGGCCAAATCCCAGTCTATACAAAGTCTATGTAAAGTCCATTAGCACAAGGGTACCTGAAAGAGTCCAGACAGTAGCTGGACAGAGGCTTTGGCACAGATGGAGCTTGACTTGGCCGGTGGCGCCAGACATAGCGGATAATACCAGGAGTAGCAGATGACACCAGACGTGGTGTATGACATCAGGCATGGCAGATGACACCAGACGTGGTGTATGACAGCAGGTGTGGCAAGTGACACCAGATGTGGTGTATGACAGCAGACGTGGCAGATGGCACAACCCGACTCCAACACTAGAGAAGGCTCAGGAACAAACACAGCATGAGATACAGGATACAGGCAGCAGGGCACGGGAACACTGGGAGCAGGATACAACTAAGGGACCATTTGCAGTACGAACATGGGAAGACAACATCAACGCTCAGGCAAGGAGAGGAAAGGCGGAGCCCTTTTTATAGTCCAGGGGGATCTGGGGATAGAAAAAATATATAGTGGAGGTCTCCGCCAGCTCACCAATATGTATGTCCAAGTTCAGACTGTGCACGGATCCACGTGGTGGCACACAATGTAATCGAAACAAAAAGAAACTTGGTCCAGCGCTGGTTGATTTAAAAGAAAATGATATTCCAACTTTATTCTAGGTAATAATAAAATCCAATAAATGCAGGGGTGGTTGCCTCAGTAGAAAGCCTACGTGTTTCAGACAGATCACCTGTCCTTAATCATAGCACGTTATAAATGCTGCAAAGAAACATCCTGCATTTATATCCGATCAGTTCACCGTTGTAACTTCCCCTATTTCCCTCCGTAGCCAATCAATGACACAGACACAGAAGAAGAACGTATTTGCCTGAACGAAAAAACAGCTTACAATCTTGAACTCCAACTTAAGTCAGCAGGAACCTGACGGTGCATCTGAATAATGCAAACTTCATCTGGAACAGGTAAGTTTTTCCATTTCTATAACTAGATTACTATTACACAAGGGAAGATTTGAAATGCATTCACTATGTCTCGTGATAGACTGGATGTAGATGCAAAAAGATGTTTGATACTAATAACTGTTAAAACTCAAATCTTTGCAAATGGCAAAGATGTGAAGTATAAAAAGGAACAATTAGTCACAAAAATACAATTGTCAACAAAAAATATGTGTAATATGTGCGATGGGAGACACAATCCGATAAAGGAAGCCATTTATATTAATACTAAACTATATATTCATTGGGGCCACCTTGTACCCGATACTATCTACCGTGACAAACATTTAATCGGAAATTGTGATCTCCTATATCCATGTAATAATCAATTCCAATGGACTTGTGTTTTGTCAGGAACCCATTAAACCCCTTCAGGACCAAGCTCATTTTGGCCTACAGGACCAGCCCCATTTTTTCAAATCTGACATGTGTCACTTTATGTAGCAATAACTTTGGACTGCTTTTACCTATCCAAATGATTCTTAGATTCTTTTCTCGTGAAATATTGGACTTTATGTTAGTGGAAAAATTTGGTCGATAAATTCATTGCTTATTTGTGATAAACACCAAAATGTAAAGAAAATTTGCAAAAATTATGATTTTCTCAATTTAAACGTATCTATTTGTAAAACAGATAGTAATACCACCCAAAATAGTTACTAATTAACATTTCCCATATGTCTATTTTATGTTTGCATCATTTTTTGAATGTCCTTTTATTTTTTTAGGACGTTACAAGGCTTAGAACTTTAGCAGCAATTTCTCAAATTTTCAAGAAATTTCAAAAGGCTTCAAAAATGTCAGTTCTGAAGTGGCTTTGAGGGGCCATTATATTTGAAACCCTTATAAAACACCCAATTTTAAAAACTGCACCCTTGAAAGTATTTAAAACAGCATCCAGAAGGTGTTTTAACCCTTTAGGCGTTTCACAGGAATTAAAGCAAAGTAGAGGTGACATTTACAAAAAAAATTTTGCCAAAATTCATTTGTAATAATTTTTTTCTGTAACAAGAAAGTTTTACCAGAGAAAAGCAGCTCAATATTTATTACCCAGATTCTGCAGTTTTTAGAAATATTCCACATGGTCAGTCTATTGGCCCTAGTGTGCTAATAGACTGAAGCACTGGCCTCTGAAGCAAAGGAACACCTAGTGGATTTTGTTGCCTCCTTATTTTTAGAATATATTTTAGGCACCATGTTATGTTTGAAGAGGTCTTCTGGTGCCAAAACAGTGGAAACCATTGTAGAAACGACACCCCTCAAGGAATGTATGTAGGGGTATAGTTAGCATTTTGACCCCACAGTTTTTTTGCTACATTTATTTGAATTAGTCTGTAAAGATAAAAATCTACATTTTTTTCTAAAAAAAAACAAAATTTTCTAATTTTTACAAGGAATACAGGAGAAAATACACCCCAACATTTGTAAAGCAATTTCTCCCGATTATGGCAATACCCCATATGTGGAAATAAACTGCTATTTAGAAAGGGCTCAGAAGGGAAGGAGCGCCATTTGGATTTTGGAGCACAGATTTTGCTGGAATGGTTTTCGGTGCCATGTCGCATTGTCGCATTTCCGGTGCCATGTCGCATTTCCAAGACAGTGGAAACCCCCCAAAAGTGACCCCATTTTAGGCACCATGTCAGGTTTGAAGAAGTCTTGCGGTGCCAAAACAGTGGAAACCATTTTAGAAACGACACCCCTCAAGGAATTTTCCTTAGAGGTATAGTTAGCATTTTGACCCCACAGTTTTTTTGCTGAGTTTATTGGAATTAGTCTGTGAAGATACAAATCTACTTTTTTTCTGAAAAAAACATAGGATTTTCACATTTTTGCAAGGAATAAAGGAGAAAAAGCAGCCCAACATTTGTAAAGCAATTTCTCCCGAGTACGGCAATACCCCATATGTGGTCATAAACTGCTGTTTGAACACACGACAGGGCTCAGAATGCCAGTAGTGCTACATGTCTTGCAGTCTTTGCTTGATTGGTTTTTAGACTCCATGTCACATTTGCAGAGCCCCTGAGCTACCAGTACAGAAGAAACCCCTGAGAAATTACTCCATTTTGGAAACCACACCTCTCATGAAATTCATCTAGGGGTGTAGTGAGCATTTTGAGATTTTATTGAAATTAGGCAGTGAAAATGAAAAATTTAATTTTTTCAAAAAATTGCTCCCAATTTTTTATTTTCATGAGGGATAATAGGAGAAAAAACACCACACAATTTGTTACTCAATTTCTCCCGAGTATGGCAACACCCCATGTGCGGCCCTAAACTGCCGTTTGGGCACATGGCAGTGCTCAAAATGGAAGGAGCGCCATTTGCCTGTTAGAGCGCAGATTTTGCTGGATTGGTGTACGGGCGCCATGTCGCGTTTGCGGAGCCCCTGAGGTACCAGAGTACAGTAGAAACCCCTGAGAAGTGACCCCATTTTTTAAAATATACCCCTCAAGGCATTTATCATTTGCCTGGACATATGGCAGGGCTCAGAATTGAAGACCACCATGCGAATTTGAAGTCTATTTTCACAGCATTGACCCACAATTGCAGAGCTCTGAGGTCAAGTAATAAAACAAACCCCCAAGTAGTGACCTCTATTTTGGAAACTGCACCCCTCAAGGCATTTTTTAAGGGGTGTAGTGAGCATTTTGACCCTGCAGTTTTGTTCTTTTTTTTATTAGAAATGAACACTAAGTGGATGGTGCAAAGTGAAAATTGCAATTTTCCACTGATATGCCATTTTAGTGCCCAATATGTGGTGCCACTGCAGACAAATATCTCAAACTGTTCAGCGGGTTCTCCCGGGTATGCCTATGCCATTTGAGGTTTTGCTGGTATTTTAGTTTATAATGTGGGGGCATATGTAAGCTGGACAGAGTACATTAGGGGCATAGTCAGGTGGTATAATAATGCAGTAAATAAATAATTATCCGCAAATGTGTGACCAGTGTCGCACTGATAAATGGTGCACAATCCTATCCGGTTTTGGAACGCTCTGCACATTTTGTGTCGCTAAATTTTGAGAGTTAGAACTTTTTTATTTTTTCTCCACCGGAGCTGTGTGAGCGCTTATTTGTTGCGAGACAATCTGTAGTTTTCATTGGTTTCATTTTGGGGTACATGAGGTTTTTTTTATTACTTTTTAGTCCATTTTTTGGCAAGCAAGGTGACCAAAAACAAGCAATTGTGGCAATGTTTTTTTATTCTTTTTTTTTTTTACGGCGTTCACCGTGCACTTTATGACATATTTACCTTATTCTGCGGGTCAATACAAGTTATTTTTTGTATCACCCTATTCTGAGGGCCATATGGTTTTTATTTTTCCGTCAAAAAAAGCTGTGGGAGGGCTTGTTTTTTGCGGGACGGGCTGTAGTTTTTATTGGTACAATTTTGGGACCATGTAACATTTTGATAACTTTTTATTCCATGTTTTGGGAGGGGCGATGCGATTCTGGAATTGTTTTATATTTTTTTACGGTGTTCACTAAGCGGGGAAAATAACATATCTTTATATTTTGGGTCGTTACGTATGTGTGCTTTTTTAATGTTTTCTGTTTTTTCCTATAATAAAAGACTTATTTAGGGAAAAAAAGGCAGTTAGTGTTTTTAACTTGAAACTTTTTTACTTTTTTTTCTTTTAAAAAAATTTTTTTGTCCCCCTAGGGGACTTGAATGCATGAAGCCCTGATCACTATTCTAATTCACTGCACTACCTACATAAATTATGTCCTTAATTTGAGTGAATTGATTGCTATACTGTAATACAAGGGTATGTTTATATTGATCATAAACATTGCGCATTTTCCTATGGAACAGCAGCTGGTCTCTAGATTTAGAATTAGAAATGGACATGGCCCTATCGAGAGTCCAATTTCTATACCCTCTTTTATTGAGTCTCTGGCAGATCAATGACTGCTCCCTATGGAAGCTATCCTCTTGGCTGATTTTTTTTTTAGCCCTCATCATTTCCCCTAGTGTGTCGAGGATGACCACTATCGGCATGCAGAATGCTGTTCCCTGTAATCTTTTTCCTGAAAGTTTTTGAAGATCGACCTCTGGCAGGGCTTCATAGGAGAGTGTTAGTATATCGATATACTGCAATATTGCAGTATATCATGCAAGCGATCCAATGATCGCTGGTTCAAATCCCCTATGGGGACAAGTAAAAATATGTAAATACAGTAAAAGTTTTTTTAATATATAAAATAAATATTAAATGTAAAAAACAACCTTTTCCCATTTTCCACTAAGCACAATGTAAAACATTTTACAAAATTAACATAACTGGTATCGATGCGTCCGTAAAAGTCTGAACTATTAAAATATATCATTATTTAGTCTGCACAGTGAACAGCACTGGACATGGCAGTTAACACACTACATGGCAGATGACACAGGACGTAGCAGATGACATTAGATGCAGTGAAACACGACTCCAACACTACAGGCTCAGGGACAAGAACACAGCATGGGATACAGGATACAGGTAACAGGGCACGGGTAACAACAGGAACGGGATAACAATAAGGGATCATTTGCAAGACTGACATGGGATAAACTAACAACGCTCAGGCAAGGATCAGAAGGGCAGGGCACTTTTTATAGTCCAAGAAATCATGGCAGTTGATGATGATGACTCCCATTTGCTCATGCTGGCCGTTTAAGAGCGGGCACGAGCCTGCACGCGCACCCTACGGGACACAGCGGACCAGAGCTGAAGTGCGCGCCGGCGTCTCCTAGGAAGGAGATGCGAGCCATCACTCACGGATCCATGGCTGCGGCCACCAGGGGGTGAGTAAACCTGATGGTCCCCGGCCATGGACGCTACATCCAGCACTTTTTCATACTACTTGATGCCCATACTACTTGATGACAATACTGGTCAACACAAAACTAAGAAGATCATACAGAAAGAGAAAATAAAGACAACTAAAAGATACAAAATAAGGCAGCAGAATGAGACAGTTATGCCTCTTCAAAGCTCTGCTCCTCCACGCCAGAAAATCTTGAGCTGTTATAAGTTTCTCCACAATTGCAAAGTGCATAAAATTGTTCCAAATCATTTGCCATAAGTCTTGTATGGCCTGGGCTCTTTTTTCTTTCAAATATGTCTCTTTTACCCACTTTTGAACATTTCACGGTTTGAATATCACATTTTTTTCAATACTAAAAAACAATTGTTACACTCAACCAGTTTCTATATGATGCAATGGAAAGAGAATAAAGCCTTTATCCTCAGATTGCAGGAATAATAGGCAGAATCGATCAGTTGCCTCAGTTCAGTAGGACTTTTATTGATATACGCATGTATTAACTGATGTTTGTGGGCATAAACACAGATTTTAATATCCTGTGATTTGTTGCAAGTGGATCGCACTATGTCTAAATTGTTTTTCTTTGATAGCAAGAGCATATTATACCATCTGTGTGAGGAATACAGTGCAGTTTGGTTTGGAGGCAACTGATCTATTCTTTCTAAATTGATTTAAAGAAAAACATCTATCCATGAATGACAGTCCAGTCATCATATGACCTTAAAAGAGAAATGGGCACCTTTTGTGAAGTTTAGAGTATGGTTGTAACATCCGTGGTCGCTGACCACTAACTCCTTCCATCCAGTCGACGCCCTTCTCTCAAGAGATGTCTGCACATACGGCCGTCCTGCTCCACAGTGACCACCAGGGTGCGCTCACAAGCTCAGTCCAGACTTAAGAAGCCAGAGCGCACGCATGTTGGTGATTGAGCTAATTGCTCCAGAGCACCCTGGGCTATAAGAAGGTCCGAGCCCCATCTTCCCACGCCTGAGCCTTGTTGTTGTATTCCAAGTCTGTCTTGCAAATGGTCCCCTAGTGTTTCCTGCTCCCAGTGTTCCCTGTTCCCGTATACTGTAACCTCTATCCTGATCTAGTGCCGTGCTTAGCTGTAGCCGTGCTGTGCTGTATACCACGCCTGTCCTGCTTCTCCATGCCTGACGTCTACCTGCTGCCTAGTTCCTGCCAAGCCTGCCTTGCTACTGTCCGAGCTGCCACAGGTACCCTATATAAACTATAGACTCTGACCTGCGCCTTGTTGGCCAGCTGCGGTACCTTACGAACCCTACGTGACAATGGTGTATATAGACAATATATACATTAGTTGCAGCAACATTGCATCCTCATCACATATTAAAAGGCATAAAAATACATGGTGGATTATCTATATTTAATTTATTTTGCTGTGCATCTATCAGATACTTTGTATTAATAAATACCTTGGCACAGAACATAAGTTTACTATGTAACACTGAACCATTGCTGTGTTCCTAAAGCCCCGAGCAGAACAAGACCTAAAGACTGTGTCTTATTCAAGTGGAACAAAATGTAATAAAAAAATCCTTCATTTTGTCATTGTTTAGCAACAGAGACACTGTAAATATTACCCATGTGGCAAGGCTAGGATGCTTGTTTACTTGCAATTTAAATGATCGGGCCCAACCCTGACAAAACGAATGAAAGTGTTGCCTTAGCAACGGGGACAATATACGTCTTTTTATTTCACAGCAAGCCGGCGAACATATGGTTTCGTTTTAATGGTCGCTTGGCTCTCCATTATCATAATAGCAATGTAAAGATTCAGGCAGAGAGAGGAAATAGAATTTGAAACAAAAACATAATCTAACCAGGCAGAAATAGGCTCTACAAAGATAGATCTGCGGTTTCCTCCCAATTTTAGTTGGTTTCTCCCAATTACTTCAGCTTCCTTTTAAATCTATGAAAACGCAAAGATAACACTAGCTCAGAGCGATGATTCACAAAATCAAGTCTACGACCTGCATAGCTAACCCAATCCCTAGTATCCTGTGTACATAAAGCACCAATATTTAACGTAGCCTGCGCTTTAAATAAGCTGGTCTTTTTTTACATAAGGATCTGACTTACACATTCACACAAGCTCTCAAGCCACTTTTCCATTAAACTAATTAGGTTTAATTTATGCAGAAACCCATCGACTCATTAACATTTACTTCTCTGATTGACAATAGACAAAACATTGCTATTTTTGTAGATCTTACATGGAGTAATGCAATGATTCATTTAATAAGGGTCATAATGATCATCTGCAGGTTGAATGTGACCATGCACTTTACATAGAAAACACCATGTATGAGCCAAGCACGAACACAGAAAAGGAGTTCATTTTGACCAATGCAGGCAAGGGTCTATGAGACAGGTTGTAAATAGACTAATTAGAGAAATAATCATTTAACGCTTCGAGTGCAGTAAAGTGAGTATGTTTTAGTCATATATACAAAGATATTACCACGTGTTTAAGTTCATTTATATTTAGCAGCAAACACTGTGATCACACTCCGATGTGCAGCAGCTTTGTTTCTCTAAGTTTTAATGTTTGCTAATTGAAGATAAATGTAACAGGTGCTTTTCCTTTCGATCTACATGTCAACTGCAAGGATTGGGAATTACAAAATGTACACAGTATTACCATCATATAGAAAAGAATAAAAGAAAACGACAGCGAAAACCTTTTCTCTGTATTATAACCCACCCCTTGTACATGTACCTAGATACTGTTGCCTTTTCTGCCATTTTATATCTTTCTACACAATAGATGGGGGTCAACAAATGTGACACTGAGGTGAGCAGTATTTTTGAAAATAAATATCAGCGTAATTTAGTAGTCACCTTGCCATTACAAGGAGTACATTGATTTGTCTAAAAAATTATGCATGTACAAATATTGCTGTCTCCACTGTAAATTATGCAAGCATAGATAATACTGCCTTGCTGTCTCTCCCTTTAAAGGTAATGTGTCGCTAGAAAAAAAAATTATTTTTTTTTTTTTTTAGTTAAACAATTAGTATTTGAGTGAGTACACATTGTTTTAATTTTTTTAATTTTTTCACAAGTCAGGAAATATTATAAATTAGATTCTAATTTATAACATTTCCATGTGCTGGCGACTAGAGGGAGCCTTTCCCAAAATTGCATAACAGCATGGTCAATGTGGTAAAGCAAGCTCATTGCTTTATGTTGCAAATTTGCGTTAGACACACTCTCTCTAGTGTCCTCACACAATCCCCCCTCCCTTCTTCTGGCTAGTGCCAGGAGAAGGAAGGGTTTGAATCTTCAAACCTCCTACACTGTGTGCCGCCATTTTCTGAGCGACTGCACAGTGTAGGAGGATTAGATACAGTGCTCAGCAGACAGTATAACACGAACATACACAAACATAATACACACATCACATACACGAACATAAATTACCTTCTCCTGCCGCCGCAGATATTACTGCCTCCCTGTCACTCAATGTAAATTACGTAAATACATTGAGTACTGCCTCCCTGTCTCTTCCTATAAATGATTAAGACATAGATAGTACAGTTTCCCTAACCTCTGCAGAAAATTATCCAGACACAGATAATACTGCCTCCCTGTCCCACCTTGTAAGTGAAAGTACAGAGAGTACTGCCTTTCTGTATTAACCTCTATACATGATTAAGACACCGATATTACTGCCTTTCTGTCTATACCTGTGTGGTGAGTGATTCTACCACCTTTCTCTTTCACTCATGCAGTACTAAGCAATGAAAGCAGTAACGTCCAAATAGAGAAGCCAATGAAAAAAAACATTGCTGCGGGGCTCATAAATTAAAAAAATAAAGATTCAAGGAAGTAAGGAAGGGGATACAAACTATAAGAAAGAATGGGGGCTTGCTCTCTTTTGGGTTTGCTGGATTAAGTGGCTTGTATATCAAGTGGAGTTATTAAACCGGAGTTGAAAAGAGGAGTTAAAGTCCCTGTAAGTACTCTTCTTTACTTTTACTTTTTCAATTGTTCACTGTTTTTATTTAACTGGGATAATGGATAGCAGGATTGGAGGTTTTCTTCAGTGCACAGTTTGCCATATGTATGCACAACTGGAGCTAGACCTGGTGGGTGAAGACATGGATCAGCAGGACCAGGCAAGTAGCTAGGTTAATGTAGTTAGGGACAATAGAAAGGGGTCAAAGAAAAGGAAGGCCAATCCAGTTTCTGTTATTCAAAACAAAATTGCCAAGTTGGGTGATGATGCGAGGGTGTCAGTCTCAGAAATGGCCGCCCTGGTGGATACTGATTTCCCTAACAGCCAGGAGAATAGCCCAGCTATTAGTCGGTGGGATAGTAATGCAGGTAAGGCAAGACAATTAGCAGTTGTAGTTGCCAAGACTTGTAGTTGTAGTTGGCTTAAGTCTTGGTGTAGAGAAGACTTTGGGTTCCTAGAGCACTGGGCTGACTTTTGATTGGGATACAAACTGTATTCTGCAGATGATTTGCACCTAAATGGAAAGGGGTTCGCTGTGCTTGGGAAGAGAATTCTAGCTGGGGTGGTGGAGTATTTAAACTAGGGCTGAGGAGGGAAAACATTGTAGAAAATAAAGTGGTAGTCAGGTTAGAGAGTGGTCATACTATATTGGTGGGTGGAGAAATAGACTGTGGGGAGAGGACTAGACAACAGGATAAGGAGATCCTTTTGTTACAAAACAGCAACAAAAATAAAAATGCCAAAATAATGTCTAATAATCACATTTCCGATACCAAATGTGGCAATTTGAAAAGCAAGTTAGGCCTCATGCGCACGGCCATGCATTTTAGTGCCATGCTCTGATACAAAGTATGGGAGCACGGCCCGTAAAAAACGAAAAGTAGGACATGCTCCATAATTCCCGGCACGGTTCTACGGCACGGACACCTTTCCGTAGAACTACGGAAAGGTGTCCGCGGCCAATAGAACCGGGCGGGTCTATAATTGCAGACCGTATTACGGTCCGCAATTACAGAGTTTTGTTTTACGGTCGTGTGCATGAGGCCCTAAAGTGTATGTTCACAAATGCCAGAAGTCTAGCAAGCAAAATGGGGGAGCTAGAGGCCTTGGTACTGGAGGAACATATAGATATAGTAGATGTTGCTGAAACATGGCTAGACTTTTCTCATGACTGGGCTGCAAATCTACAGGATTTTACACTATTTCGAAAAAGACAAGGCAAATAGGAAAGATGGGGGAGTATGTCTGTATGTGAGAAGTAATTTGAAGGTGAGTGTGAAAGAGACAATAGTGGGTGAAGATTGTGAGGAGATTGAAACCTTGTGGGTGGATTTACAAAAGGGAGGTAAACACTGAAAAAATTACTTTTGGTGTAATCTATAGACCCCTCAATATTACTGAGGAGATGGAAGGTCAGCTATATAAACAGATGGAACGGGCTGCACAGGGGGTACAGTAGTGATAATGGGAGATTTTAATTACCGGGATATTAATTGGTGTCATGATTCGGCTTCAACTGCGAAGGGGAGAAATTTCCTCAAACCGTTGCAGGAAAATTTTATGGGGCAGTTTGTGGAAGACCCGACTAGACGTGACGCTCTATTGGATCTGGTAATTTCTAATAAAGCCGAGCTTGTTGGGAATGTCAAAGTTCGTGAAAGCCTCGGTAACAGTGATCACAATATAGTTACATTTTACCTATACTGTAAAAAACAAACACAGGCTGGGAGAGCAAAAACACAATTTTAAGAAGGCCAATTTCCCGAGGATGAGGACTGCAATTCAGGACGTAGACTGGGAAGAACTGATGTCAAATAATGGTACAAATGATAAATGGGAGATTTTAAAATCTACCTTGTATAATTATAGTGCAAAATTTATTCCTATAGGTAACAAGTATAAACAACCAAAATTAAACCCCACATGGCTTACACCTTCTGTAAAAAGGGCAATATATTAAAAAAAAATAAAGGACATTTGAAAAATACAAATCTGAGGGTACAGCTGTAGCCTTTGCAAATTATAAAGAGCTTAATAAAATCTGCAAAAAAAGTAATAAAATCAGCAAAAGTACAAAATGAAAGACAGGTGGCCAAGGATAGTAAAAAAAATCCCTAAAAATTCTTCAAGTATGTAAATAAAAAAAGAGCTAAGGTCTGAATATGTAGGACACCTAAATAGTGGTAATGGGGAATTGGTCGAAGGGGATCAAGAAAATGTAGAGTTACTAAATGGCTTCTTTAGCTCTGTATATACAACAGAAGAAAGTGCAGCTGATGTATCCGGTGCCAGTGCTGTTGATACATCAATTAATATACTGAATTGGCTGAATGTAGAATAACTGAACTAAGCTCTTTAAGAACTCTTGGGTGGAACCCACCTGGTCCCGGGGCCTTGTGCACATATATTTTATTTAACTTAGCTTGGACCATAGTTAAATAAAATATACGTGCACAAGACCCCGGAACCATGTGGGTTACACCCAAGAGTTCTTAAAGAGCTTAGTTCTGTTATTTCTGTCCCCCTCTTCATAATAATTAGAGATTCTCTAGTGACTGGTATAGTGCCAAGGGAATGGCACAGGGTAAATGTGGTGCCTTTTTTTTTTTTTTTTTTAAAAAGGGCTCCAGGTCTTCCCTGGGTAATTATAGACCAGTTAGTTTAACATCAATCATGGGAAAAAAATTTTGAGGGGCTATTGAGGGATTATATACAGGATTTTGTGACAAAAAGTTGTATTATAAGTGACAGCCAGAACGGTTTTACGAAGGACAGAAGTTGTCAAACCAACCTGGATTGTGTCACGAGGTGGGTCAGTGGACCCACTATGCCGTACCGCCGTAGCGGGAAGGCAGCTGGCCAAACAACAGGAAACCCCAGCAATACAATGTCCCGCACAAGGGTACCTGGGTAGTCCAGACAGTGGCCGGAGCTATGGTACAGATGGAGAAGGGTGCAGCAGGTAACGCCAGACGTGGAGTATGACAAAGGTGCCGCAGGTTGCGCCAGACGTGGTCGAGTTCCTCCGGACGTGGTCGAGTTCCTCCGGACGTGGCAGTTGACACAGGACGTGGCAGATGACACAGGACGTGGCGGATTCCTCCGGACATGGCAGATGACACAGGACCTGACACGATTCTCACACTAGTTGGCACAGGAACAAGAACAGCATGGGATACAGGAACATGTAACAAGGCACGGGTAACAACTGGAACGGGAAACACTAAGGGACCATTTGCAAGACAGACTGGGAAAACTAACAACACTCAGGCAAGGATCATAAGGCCTGGAGCCTTCTTATAGACCAGGAAATCATGGCAGTTGATGATGATTTCCTTTGTGTGCGTGCTGGCCCTTTAAGGCCGGGCACGAGCGTGTGCGCTCACCCTACGAGACACAGCAGACTAGAGCGGAAGTGAGCGCTGGCTTCTCCTAGGAAGGAGATGGGGACCTGCGCTCACGGATCCATGGCTGCGGGCGTCGGGAGGTTAGTAAACCCGACGGCCCGCGGCCATGGATGCTACACAGGGAGTTGTGGTCAGTGATTCCTACTCTGAATGGTCCCCGGTTATAAGTGGTGTACTCCAGGGTTCAGTGCTGGGGCCACTATTATTCAACTTATTTATTAATGATATAGAGGCTGGCACTAAATAGCACTATTTATATTTTTGCAGATGACACCAAGCTATGTAGTATTGTTCAGTCTATGGTAGACAGGGGTGAACCTAGCCCCTCTGCTGCCTGAGGCGAACTATAAAAAGGCGCCCCCACCTCCCCCCAATCTATCAGAGTTTTCTCATTACTGGCTTTACACATCAAACACGCAATATATTAATTTTTTTTAAATAGGAAAACATTTGTTGTTTATTTGTAAAGTGCTGTTTAATGTATAGAAAAGATTTAAAGAACTCTTTTTACTATATTACTTTAGTATCATAGATCAGCAACGCAGCATTAACACTGAAAATGGTTTAACATCTTCTATGCCCCCTTTTTATTACCTAATTGACTTATGATTTTTAACCGAGTTCAGTGGCCCGGCGTGGACGGCATGATGCAGTGACGTCATCGTGCCGGGCAGTTGACGTCATCAGCGTGCTCCCGATCTCTTGTAGGCCTCAGGCCTAAACCAGGCTGTGGCCTACAAGAGCAAACGGCGGAGCAGGGGTTTCTAATGTGGCAATTTTTTTTTTTTTTTAATTTTATACTGCTAACTTTTTTTGGTGGGTTCCGCTGGACCGCTTGGACTACGTTGTAGATTCATTGGACTACTTCAATGATCTACTTTAAAAAATAAAAAATTGTGAAAAAGGGTTGCATGGGGGAGTTTTGATTTCAATAAAAAAAAATTCTTATGTCTGTTTTTTTTAAATACTTTATTATGGCCTTAGTAATGCCAGCTGTCTGATTGACAGTGTTCAATTACTAAGGCTGGGGCTTAGCATTAGCCAGTAAAAAGGCTATCACTAACCCCTATTATTACCCCGGTTCCCACTGCCGCCAGGGATACCGGGAAGAGTCGAGTACGATTCAGTACCTGGCCATCTGAAACGACGGTTAGGCCGCAGGCTGGTATTATCAGGCTGGGAAGTGGCCCTTCCCACTCTGGGGATGCTAGGCTGCAGCTGCTTTATTGTATCTGGCTGGTTATGAAAAATTGGGGAAACCCCTCGTCGTTTTTTAAAAATAAATTGAAAAAAAAATTACGTGAGATCCCCTCCATTTTTCATAGCCAGCCAGATACAATAAAGCAGCAGCAGCAGCCTAGCATTACCAGGGTGGAAAGGGCCATGGTTTTTGTCCCTTCCTAGCCTGATAGTACCAGCCTGCGGCCACCCAAGTACCCTTCACTTCAGATGGTCGGGTGCTGGATCGTACCCAGCTCTTCCTGATACTCCTGGTGGCGGTGGGTACCGGGGTAATAATAGGGGTTAGTGATGGCCTTATTACTGGCTAACACTAAGCCCCTTCTTAGTAATGGACGCTCTCAATCAGACAGCAGCCATTACTAAGGCGGTAATGAAGTATTAAAAAACAGAGACATAAAGAAATTTATTTTATTGAAATGACAACTCTTCCACACAATCCACTTTAACCATTTTATTAAAAAAAAAAGAAAAAAAGCTTAAATCAGCGAAGTAGTCCAACGAATCTACCACGTAGTCCAAATGGTCCAGCGGAACCTGCAAAACAAAAATTAGCAGTATGAAAAATAAAAATAAAGTTGGCTGCCCCCACAGACATATGAATAAATAGCTACATTTGGGAACATATTAAAATAATTAGAAAAATTAGGCCCATAAAATAAAACATATCAAATAAAAAAAAAATAATTACAACACCTTTCTTTTAAAGAGAACCTTTCACCTCCCCATACATGTACAGCTGAGTGCAGCATGTAATGGGGAGGGACGCACAAACTCTGGGGCACTTTACATTTTTTTCCTAGCCTCCTTCGTTATTTAGATATCGGTGCTGTAATATTTGGCGCCCGATATTTAAATAACCCTCTGAACTGTCAATGGGGAGGTAATTGGCAAGGGGGCATGTAACATCGCTGTGACACTGTGCAATCACTACAGACAGTTTCAGAGCAAGAGCTGGAGAGAGCCACCACTAAGGAACAGAAGAAGAGTGTGAATTCTTCTTCTTCTGTTTCATGGCATCGGAGCTGTGCGCGCACGCACGCTCTCACTCTTTAGCTCTCGGCAGACAAGGACGACAAGACTGATCTCTCACCTGAGATCACAGTCTTGTACTTGCCTGCCGAGAGCTGAAGAGTGAGAGCGTGTGCACGCGCACATGCTCTCCTCTCTCCAGCTCTTGCTGTTGACATTGTCCGTAGCTGATTGGACAGTGTCACAGCGATGCTACACGCCCCCTTGCCAATTACCGCCCCATTGGCAGTTCATGGGGTTATTTAAATATCGGCGCCAAACATTACGGCATTGATATCTAAGTAAGGAAAGAGGGTAGGAAAAATATATATAAAGTGCCCCAGAGTTTGTGCAGCCCTCCCCATTACATGCTGCACTCAAATGCAAATCTGTGGGCAGGTGAAAGATTCTCTTTAAAGTGTAACAACTTTTTTAAAAACTTTTGACATGTCAGAAGTTTTGATCAGTGGGGTCCGAACACTGAGACCCCCCACTAGTCGCTAAAACGAAGCAGCAGAAGTGCTCGGGTGAGCGGTGTGCCTCTTCAATTCTGTTTGGCTTTCCTTGGAGCAGTGTACGGGCTCAATAGAAAGTCTATGAGTCCGTACACCGCTTACTCCGCTGAAAGTCGATCATAAATGAAGCGGCACAGCGCTCACTCGAGCACTTCTGCTGCTTCGTTTTAGCGATCGGTGGGGGCCTCAGTGCTCGGTCCCCCACCGATGAAAACTTTGGACATGTCACTATGATATATAAAGATATCTATTAATGCGATTGGTGCAAGTTTTAATTACTTTTTATTGAAAATGATTTGTACTTTTTGAGATACAACTGCTTTGTATCCTGTATACAGAGCAGCTGTATATAGCGCTGAGACCTGAATCCATTAGGTCGCCTATTACCGATCACATCTAAGTTATGAACTTAGATGTGATCGGTAACAGCTCGATCCTGCAGGACCCGCTGACCTGACGGATACAGGATACAGCGCTATATACATTATATAATATATTTATTTTAATTAGCGGGGGCAGGTTTATGGGGAAGGATTAGGGCCTGTTCACATCAGCGTTGGCTTTCCGTTCCGTGGTTCCGTGGGAGGTTTCCGTCGGGTGAACCCCGCAACGGAAAGTCAAACTGAAACCACAGCTTCCGTTTCAGTCACCATTGAAATCAATGGTGACGGAAACATTGCTAATTGTTTCCGTTCGTCACCATTCCGGCAGGTTTCAGTTTTTGTGACGGAATCAATAGCGCAGTCGACTGCGCTAATGGTGACGGAAACGGAAGCTGTGGTTTCAGTTTGACTTTCCATTGCGGGGTTACCTCCGACGGAACCCCAGAACGGAAAGCCAACGCTGATGTGAACAGGCCCTAAGGCTTCTTTCACACTAGCATTAATATACGTTTACCGCTCTTCCGTCAGAGGAAGAGAGGATCAATACGTTAAACGGAAAGCAACGGCTCCATTAGAATTACCATTGCTTTCAATGGTAATTATTTTGTATCAGTTGCTTTGCGTTTGTCTCCGTTCGCTAAGTTTCCGTTTTTTTTTTAAAGAAACAAAAGTGAAGTCTGCAAAACTTTTATTTCCGTTCAAAAGAACGGAAACCTAGCGAACGGAGACAAACGGAAAGCAAATGATACAAAAGAATTACCATTGAAAGCAATGGTAATTCTAATGGAGCTGTTGCTTTCCGTTTAACGTATTGATCCTCTCTTCCTCTGACGGAAGAGAGGTAAACGTATATAAATGCTAGTGTGAACAAAGCCCAATACAAGTAAGATATTAATAATAAAAAAAAAACCCAGCTGGGCTTTGAACCAGCAACCTCCATATGTAAGGCAGACAAGCTAACACTATAGAAAGCTTCATAATCAATGCCTGTGAAACTGTAGTAGTTGAGGGTTTATCCAACGACAGGCACTATTAGTATCTCCTGTCTGTCTGCTGCGTGTGGGTGGTGACTGGTCAGAGACACACAGTCAGACTGAATGCCGCAGCTGCTGCATGCTGTGTGCACTGGGAGTGACTGTGAGACTCACCAGTCACAGCCCTGATTGTAGCTTTCCCACGCTAATTAAACACAGGAAAGCTACAAAGCCAGGAGTATACTGCAAGAGGGGGGGGGGGGTCTGGGCGTTTTACTGACAGCAGAGGGCTCTATAGGGGGGAATTATCCCCCCACCATAGAGCCCTGACTAGTTACTATACTGAAAGGTTAAGGGGGTCTGAGCATCTGACTGACTACTCTAAAGGGGGGCAGAATCCCCCCCTATAGAGCTCTCTGCAGTAAGTCAGACAGTCAGACGCTCAGACCCTCCCCCACCTACACTAATCCTTCCAGTATAGTGATGTGAGGGCTCTATGGGGTGGATTATTCCAGCCCCATAGAGCCCTCTGCTGTCGGTAAAATGCCCAGACTCCCCCTTGCAGTATACTCACGTCACGGGTCCCGGTTCCAGCAAGGCAGGAACTTACCTCGTGCTGCTCGTCGCTCCTCCTGCAGACTTGCTCCTCTCTGGCTGCATACAGCGTCAGAGAGGAGGAGGAGTGTTTCAGACGTTCAGCACGTCTGCTATCTATGTGCGTCTGCATGGCCCCTCCCCCCGGAGCAGCCCGTCACGGGCTGAAAATGCCGCCCCCCCCCCCCGTTTGGGTAGGTGGTGCCGCCTGAGGCCGTCGGCTCACCTGGCCTCATGGCAGATGCAGCACTGATGGTAGATGTTCGTAAATTGCAAGCGGATTTGCACACACTCAGTATTTGGGCCACTTGGCAAATTAGGTTTAATGTAGATAAATGTAAAGTTATGCATCCGGGTACCAGCAACCTGCATGCATCATATGTCCTAGGGGGAGCTACACTGGGGAGTCACTTGTTGAAAAGGATCTGGGTGTACTTGTAGATTATAATCTAAACAACAGCATGCAATATCAATCAGCTGCTTCTAAGGCCAGCAAGATATTGTCATGTATTAAAAGAGGCATGGACTCGCGGGATAGGGATATAATATTACCACTTTACAAAGCATTAGTGCGGCCTCATCTAGAATATGCAGTTCAGTTCTGGGCTCCAGTTCATAGAAAGGATGCCCTGGAGTTGGAAAAAATACAATGAAGAACAATGAAGCTAATAAGGGGCATCTAGAATCTAAGTTATGAGGAAAGATTAAAAGAATTAATCCTATTTAGCCTTGAAAAGAGACGACTAAGGGGGGACATGCTTAACTTATACAAATATATTAATGGCACATACAAAAAATATGGTGAAATCCTGTTCCATGTAAAACGCCCTCAAAAAACAAGGGGGACTCCCTCCGTCTTAAAAAAAAAAAAGTTCAATCTACAGAGGCGACAAGCCTTCTTTACTGTGAGAACTGTGAATCTATGGAATAGTCTACCACAAGAGCCGTCACAGCAGGGACAGTAGATGGCTTTAAAAAAGGCTTAGATAATTTCCTAGAATGGAAAAACATCAGCTCCTATGTCAATTGTAGAAATTCTTCCCTTCCCTTTTCCCATGCCTTGGTTGAACTTGATGGACATGTGTCTTTTTTCAGCCGTACTAACTATGCAACTATGTAACATGTAACTGCTAAGGCTTCATTCACGTCTGCGCCAGGGTCCCGTTCCGACGTTCCATCAGAGGTTTCCGTCGGAACGGGACCCAGACTGATAAAAAAGGAAACCAAAGGTTTCCATTTCCATCACCATTGATTTCAATGGTGACGGATCCAGTGCCAATGGTTTCCTTTCAACTACGCTATTGATTCCATCAAAACGACGGAACCCTTGTGTAGCGTCCATGGCCGCGGGCCGTCGGGTTCACTCACCTCCCGACGCCCGCAGCCATGGATCTGTGAGCGCTGGCCTCCGTCTCCATCCTAGGAGATGCCAGCGCTCACTTCCGCTCCGTCCGGCCGGGTCCCGTAGGGTGCGCGCGCACGCTCGCGCCCGCTCTAAAAGGGCCAGCGCGCGCACATGAAAACTATGATCATTAACCCACGTGATTCCTTGCCCTATAAGAATGCCCCAGCCCTTCTGATCCTTGCCTGAGCGTTGTTAGTCTTTCCCGGTCTGTCTCGCAAATGGTCCCTTAGTGTCTCCCGTTCCAGCTGTTACCCGTGCCCTGTTACCGTTCCTGTATTCCGCTTTGTTCCTGTGCCTACCCGTGTTCAAGTGTCATCTGCCACGTCAAGTGCCATCTGCCACGTCAAGTGCCATCTGCCACGTAAGGTACCATCTGCCACGTCAAGTGCCATCTGCCACGTCAAGTGCCATCTGCCACGTCAGGTACCATCTGCCACGTCAAGTGCCATCTGCCACGTCAAGTGCCATCTGCCACGTCAAGTGCTATCTGCTCATCGGATACTGCCCGCCACGTCTGGCGCCACTTTCCGCACCTGCCTCCATCCGTGCTGAAGCCACAGTCACCGTCCGGACTATTTCAGGTACCTAAGCATTACTGTCTGCTATCTCACTTTCACATAGACTGTGACCTGGTCAGCTGCCTCCCCACTACGGCGGAGCGGCCTAGTGGGTCCACAAACCCAGTGTCCGTGACAGTACGCTCAGACCATGGAACCCGCTGGCCAGCCCAAGACCCCAGTACAGAAGATTCAGACAGAGATGCATGACCTACGCACTCGTCAGGATCAACTCCTTGAGGCAGTGAATTCTATTCTGGTCCGCCTGGATCTACTCGCTGTTCCACCCCCGGTTCTTCCTCCAGAAGCTGTTGCCGTGCCACTGCCTGTTGCTCCCCCTGTTTGTTCCGGATCCTCAGTTCCTCTGCCTCTTCCTCCTCGCTATGACAGTGACCCCAGAGCATGCAGAGGATTTCTCAATCAATGCACGGTGCATTTTAGGCTACGGCCTCATCTCTTCCCCTCCGAGGAGGCTAAAGTAGCGTTCATTATCTCCCTCCTCACTGGCAAGGCCCTCGCATGGGCAAACCCAATCTTGGAGCAACAAGGACCTGTATCCGCGGACCTAGCCTTGTTCCTGCAGTCCTTTCGTGCCGTATTCGAGGAGCCGGGTCGAACATCTTCTGCCGCAGCCACTCTGTTGACCCTCAAGCAAGAAGGCTCCACAGTAGGGGAGTATGCGATCTCCTTCCGTACCCTAGCAGCCGAGCTGGCATGGAACAATGAGGCACTGGTGGCGACCTTCTGGCAGGGACTGTCCTCTCACATCAAGGACGAACTGGCAGCCCGCGACCTTCCTTCTACCTTGGATGCCCTCATCCTGTTGGCCACCCGGGTTGACATGAGAATCCGGGAGCGCTCTCAAGAGGTTCGTCAGGAGAGCCGGGCCCACAGACCAGCACCCCCTGCCCAGAGACCACAATTGTCCACTAGTCCTAGTGCGCTACCTGAGGAACCCATGCAGGTAGACAGAGTCCGGTTATCTGAACAGGAGAAGCAGCGCAGACGCTCCTCTGGACTTTGCATGTATTGCGGCCTCAAGGGTTATTTTGTGCATCTATGCCCACAGAAACCGGGAAACTCCAGTACCTAGGGTTGGTTGGAGAGGCAACTCTAGGTGGAACGTCTCCAAACGTTAAAACCTCTTCCAAATTATCGATACCTGTGGCCATCGTCACCGGACAGGCATCACATCCTTCCTCCGCCTATCTTGACTCTGGAGCGGCTGCTAATTTTATCCACCAAGATCTAGTGGATCGGTTTCAACTACCTACAGTTCATCTGGAGAGACCCCTGGCAGTTGCCTCTGTGAATGGCCTACCGCTGCCTGATCCAATCATGCTCATCACTGAGCCGGTGACATTACGGGTCGGAGCTCTTCACTCAGAACAGATCTCCTTCCTGGTACTACCCAAGGCTATCAATCCTATCCTGCTGGGTCTGCCATGGCTCCGTCTACACGCCCCGACACTCGACTGGAGTTCTGGAGAAGTTCTTCAATGGGGTTCCAGATGCCATAGCCATTGCCTGTCACAAGTCCGTCCTGTTGTGCCCCCTCTGCCTCAGTCACTCTCCGATCTACCTTCTCAGTATGCCAGTTTTGCGGATGTCTTCTGCAGATGAGAGGCTGAGACGTTGCCTCCACATCGGAGTTATGACTGTCCCATTGAACTGGTTCCCAATGCTTCTCTTCCCCGTGGACGAGTATATCCTCTCTCCTTGCCAGAGACGTTATCAATGTCAGCCTATATCAAGGAGAACTTGGAGAGTGGTTTTATTCGAAAATCTTCCTCCCCGGCCGGGGCAGGATTCTTCTTCGTTAAAAAAAAAGATGGATCTCTCCGACCCTGCATTGACTACCGTGGTCTCAATCAGATCACGGTCAAGAACAAGTACCCGTTGCCACTCATTTCCGAGCTGTTTGATCGCATACGAAGAGCCAAAATTTTTTCCAAGCTAGATCTGCGGGGGGCCTATAATCTAATCCGGATTCGCCGGGGTGACGAATGGAAGACGGCATTTAACACCCGCGATGGGCACTACGAATACCGAGTGATGCCCTTCGGACTGTGTAACGCTCCCGCAGTATTTCAGGAGTTCGTTAATGACATCTTCCGAGATCTCCTCTATACGTGTGTTGTAGTTTATCTCGATGATATTCTAATCTTCTCCCCAGATCTGATGACCCATCGGAGGCACGTTCGTCAAGTTCTTCTGCGACTAAGAGAGAATCGCTTGTATGCCAAGTTAGAGAAATGCACCTTTGAAAAGAGGTCTCTGCCCTTCCTGGGCTATGTCATCTCGGATCAAGGCCTTAAGATGGACCCTGAGAAGTTAAAGTCTGTCCTGGAATGGCCACGTCCTCAAGGCCTAAGGGCCATACAGCGGTTCCTGGGTTTCGCCAATTTCTACCGGCAGTTTATTCCGAACTTTTCTTCTCTGACGGCCCCCATCTCTACCCTTACCAAGAAGGGTGTGAACGCCAAGGTGTGGACTCCGGAGGCAGAGTCTGCATTCATTAGCCTCAAGAAAGCCTTCACTTCAGCTTCGATTCTCCATCACCCTGACATATCTCGGCAGTTCTCACTGGAAGTGGACGCTTCCTCTGTTGGTGCAGGCGCACTTCTGTTCCAGAGGAGATCCAAAGGAAAGGCAGTAGTGTGTGGCTACTACTCAAGACTGTTTTCCTCTGCTGAGCGCAATTATTCCATTGGAGATCGGGAGCTACTGGCTATCAAATTGGCCCTGGAGGAGTGGAGACATCTTCTGGAGGGCGCTGCTCACCCCATCCTGATCTTCACCGACCACAAGAATCTCACTTACCTTCAGTCCGCCCAAAGACTGAATCCTCGTCAAGCCAGGTGGTCACTGTTCTTCACCCGTTTCCAATTTCTGCTCCACTACCGTCCCGCGGAGAAGAACGTGAGGGCCGATGCCCTGTCCAGATCATTCGAGACGGAAGACACGGTGGAGTCCCTTCAGACGATCATAGACCCATCCTGCATTGTCACCGCCAATCCACTGCAGCTTAGAAATATCCCTCCAGGGAGAACTTTTGTTCGGTTGGCTGACAGAAAAATAATTCTCCGCTGGGGAAACAGTTCTAAACTGGCTGGGCACGCTGGTGTCCGTAAAACCCAAGACCTGGTCGCTCGTCACTTCTGGTGGCCTAAAGATGTTCTGGACTTTGTCTCTGCTTGCACGGTGTGTGCCTCTAACAAGGTGGCTCACAGCAAGCCTGCCGGCCTGCTTCAACCCCTGCCTGTACCCAGTGCCCCCTGGCAGCACATCGCTATGGACTTCGTCACGGACCTTCCTCTCTCAGCAGGATGCAACACCATCTGGGTGGTGGTGGACCGGTTCTCTAAGATGGCACATTTTATCCCGCTGACCGGCCTACCCTCTGCTCCTCGACTGGCAAGCTTCTTCATTCAGCACATCTTCCGCTTGCATGGCTTGACTTCACATTGTGTCCGACCGGGGGGTTCAGTTTACCTCCAAGTTCTGGAGAGCCCTCTGTAAACTCCTGGATGTGAGTTTGGACTTTTCCTCTGCCTATCACCCCCAGTCCAATGGGCAAGTTGAGAGGATCAACCAGATCTTGGAAAATTACCTGCGCCACTTCATCTCTTCACAGCACGATAACTGGGTACAGCTTCTACCATGGGCGGAGTTTTCATATAATAACCACACAAGTGAGTCCACCACCTCCACTCCGTTTCACATCGTGTACAGTCAACATCCCAGAGTTCCTCTTCCAGTGTCGACTTCATCTCAGGTACCCGCTGCTGACTCTGCATATGGGGACTTCCTGCAAATCTGGCAACAGACCCGGTCTTCTATTTTGCAGGCGGTAGATCGCATGAAGCGTAAGGCAGATACCAAAAGAAGAGAGCCGCCTCAGTATCTTCCTGGGACTAAAGTCTGGCTGTCCTCTCGAAACATTCGCTTGAGGGTGCCTTCATACAAGTTTGCTCCCAGGTTCCTTGGTCCCTTCGAGATCCTGCAACAAATTAACCCTGTTTCCTATAAGCTGCGGCTGCCCCCTACCCTCAGAATACCTAACTCCTTCCATGTGTCCCTCCTGAAACCAGTGGTCCTGAACCGCTACAGCAAGACCTCTAGTTCCACAGTTGCTTCCCGGCGGTCCTTCTGATGTATTCGAGGTAAAGGAGATCCTGGACCGCAAGAGGGTTGGAGGAAGGACTTTCTATCTGGTGGACTGGAAAGGGTTTGGTCCTGAGGAGAGGTCCTGGGAGCCAGAAGAGAACCTCAGTGCTCCTGCTCTTATTAAAAAGTTCCTCTCTCACTCTGGCCCCAAGAAGAGGGGGGATACTGTAGCGCCCATGGACGCGGGCCGTCGGGTTCACTCACCTCCCGACGCCCGCAGCCATGGATCTGTGAGCGCCTCCGTCTCCCTCCTAGGAGATGCCAGCGCTCACTTCCGCTCCGTCCGTCCGGGTCCCGTAGGGTGCGCGCGCACGCTTGCGCCCGCTCTTAAAGGGCCAGCGCGCGCACATGAAAACTATGATCATTAACCCACGTGATTCCCTGCCCTATAAGAATGCCCCAGCCCTTCTGATCCTTGCCTGAGCGTTGTTAGTCTTTCCCTGTCTGTCTCGCAAATGGTCCCTTAGTGTCTCCCATTCCAGCTGTTACCCGTGCCCTGTTACCGTTCCTGTATTCCGCTTTGTTCCTGTGCCTACCTGTGTTCAAATGTCATCTGCCACGTCAAGTGCCATCTGCCACGTCAAGTGCCATATGCCACGTCAGGTACCATCTGCCACGTCAAGTGCCATCTGCCACGTCAAGTGCCATCTGCCACGTCAAGTGCCATCTGCCACGTCAGGTACCATCTGCCACGTCAGGTACCATCTGCCACGTCAAGTGCCATCTGACACGTCAAGTGCTATCTGCTCATCAGATACTGCCCGCCACGTCTGGCGCCACTTTCCGCACCTGCCTCCATCCGTGCTGAAGCCACAGTCACCGTCCGGACTATTTCAGGTACCTAAGTATTACTGTCTGCTATCTCACTTTCACATAGACTGTGACCTGGTCAGCTGCCTCCCCGCTACGGCGGAGCGGCCTAGTGGGTCCACAAACCCAGTGTCCATGACACCTTGCACAATGGAGACAAACGGAAACCATTGGCACCGGATCCGTCACCATTGAAATCAATGGTGATGGAAACCTGTGGTTTCCGTTTGTGTCTGTCAGGGCTCTACTGCGATGGAAAGCTCAGACGAAACGTCGGAACCGAGCCCTAGCGCATATGTAAAAGAAGCCTAACTGGCAAAACTAAACAAAAAATGATCAGATTGAAGGGCATTTAATTTTGTAATGAAGGCCTATTGATTCAAGACTTTTCTTTGCTTCAATTGTCTTTCTGCTTTGTCAGCAAACACAGTAATCACTACCTTCTACTATACAGTCTGATTTAATATAATATAGTGACAGAAAAATATATCTCGAAATGGACTGAAAATATAACTGAGAACATTCTGATAATACAGATGCAGCTGCAATTTATCGCAACCTGTAACTATCAATGGGATACAGTGCTTCCATGAGTATTAGTTACATGAAGTAGTTGTTGTACAGTCTGCATGTTTACTCAACACTATGAGCATCTGACCGGGCCATTATATTAATAAACACATGCAAAATTGAAGACGTTAAAAGCCAGTGAAACCCAGGGAAAGAAGGTGTCACACAGTATATATATATATATATATATATATATATATATATATATATATATATATATATATATATGTTGAGTCTTATGTACTTTTTATTACATGCATCTAGTAATGCTTCATGACCAGTCAAGAAGCTTTTATTACATTTAAAGGATGAAAAAAGGCCACTTGTATGCATCAGTTATTAATCTCAATATTCTTTGCTCCCCAGTCTTTTTATCCTATGTAGGAAGTTTAGAGATGCATTGAAGCTTCTGAAGACAGAACGTGGCTCCTAGGCACATCAGGAGACACACATATAATCCTGTTAGCCCTTAAATGGGTTTAGTAGCAGGACCGGTTTGATCTATTTCTTGAGCGCTGGCATCTTATTCTGCAAACAATTCTGTTGAAATAATGATAGATTCATTCCAGAGAGGGATAAAGTAGGTACTCCTAAGTTTATAAGGCATCTGAAGCTATGTCTCAAGTCGTAACTAGATCTGGAAAAGGGGAACAGTGCACAAAAACTTTGGATGGCTTCACAGACCCTGTCCATCTGTATAACAAATTATCATTATTAGAATTTATTTTTTTGTGTCATGACCATGTAAATTCTCTTCAAATCTTAGAGTTTTTCTATTGCATTTCCAGGATTTCTGTGAATATACACAACTATCTGGGGGCTTGTCACCACTTCCTTTTTTGTGTTGAACTAACCTGAACATTGCGCTGTCATTATTGCACTATTATAATTTGTCCATGGCTTCAGTTTTGCCATTGTGCTTTAAGTGGAAAAATAGACATCATTTTGTGAAGAAACTATTTATTTGCAGTCTTTGTCATCCATTCTCAAAAGTCTTTACGAACACCAAAGTAACAAGGCCTTAATAATTTTCCTGTCCAGCTTCTTCATTGTCCAACTTTCAGGACCATAACTAGCATCTGCATAAAACAAATGCAACCAATAGAAACAGCTGCATGTTTGTGTTTGGGTTGTTCCGATAGTCTTCCATTCTTCTCTATTAAAGTGGGTACAGACACACTGCTTACTCTCTGGCCAAGAATGGGGACTTCAGGCCCCTTATTAACGGCAGGAGTCATAAAAGTAAAAAAAAAAAGTTATTGTAGGACAACCCCTTTAGACATTAATATAAGTAGGCAAAAAGTAGCTTACTACTTCACGATCTGCCAGTTAAAGTTAAATGCCTATTCGGTGACTGAACTAGTCTGCATTAAACATTTGTGCTGATGGATAATAATAAAGAGGCAAGAGCAACAAACAATGATAGGGATTCTTTTTTCAGCAAAAAAAAATTAAAACAACGCTTAAAGCAGGTCTGTCAGGCCTCCTATACTACTCTATCTAGGGCAGCATAGGATAGAGGGGAAGACACTGAGCTCTGAGATATATAAAGCCTGTGATTCCAATTTAGCTGTCAATCACTCTCCGTGGATGGCGAAGCAGGACTCACAGGCTCTCTCTTTCAGTCCTGGCAGCATTTAAAACGTACCTATGTTTTCTTGTGACTTTTCAGAATAAGCTGTCATATGTGTGTACATGAGGAATAACGCCTCATGCACACGACCGTGTGCGCCAGCCGAGTCCCATCAGTGATCCAAGGACAGATAGAGCATGTTCTATCTTTCCTCGGATTGGAGACTCGGATAATTTCTCACGGACCCGTTTCACCCACTAAAGTGAATGGGTCCGTGTAGACTATCGGGTGCCACTCGGATGCTGTCAAAAATGGCCCAAGTGGCACAACGGTCGTGTGAATGAGGCGTAAAACTATTTCTTGCCATTATTAAGACTTGTATTCTGCGTTCTTTAGCAGTTTTTCCCTCTGCAGGCTCTCTCTCTATTTCTCAGTTTTCTTTGAGCTAGTGGGTGAAGCCTAATGGCTATCATGTCTTTTATACACCGCACTTATAGAAGAGGAGAATCCTGCTCTCCTAGATATAGACATATATAGAGAGAGAGAGACTGCAGCAGCATGGAAGAGATTACACAGCAGGACTGAGCAATGTTGCTGAGAATGCAGCACTTAGGTGAGATAAAACACTTACCAGGAAGCTTCGGCACGTCTATGTTTGTCTTTCGCTCTTGCTCCCTCTCCCTTCTCCATAGAATTCTATTGGCAGGCAGTGAAGTACAGTGGCGGATTAAATAGACCATACGCCCCGGGCTGTTACCCAAACTTGGGCCCCCCTTCCCCAACGCCATACTGCGACGCCGTAACTATTAACACTACCTTTTTGTGCAAGCATTAACAAATGGGTGCTACGATTCCCCTTGTCAAAGGGCTGTGTCCCTACATACTGACAGTCTTCAACCATCGCTGACAGTATCACACTGTGCAGGCACATATCCTCCTGACAAGGGTAATGGTAACATGCATTTGTCAATCAGTCCTGGACTGAACAAAGACTTTTTGCGAAATACAAGGATTTCCTATAATAAACATGTCAGGAGAGGTGACAGATACTCTATAAATCCAATGACTCACAGGTGACGACTTCTCAGACTCTAGTAGTTTTTTTTCCTCTTTTCTTCTCCATCTGGTCCAGACTTCATGACTACTTCTCCCGGCCATGACCCATTTCTGCAAAATTTGCCACTCAGATGTCTTCGGCTCCTTACTTTTCCAACATTTTCACACCTATAAACGAAGATAAAATGATGAGCTGGTTGGAGAGGAGAATCAAGGACCACACATCCACAATATTACTCAATAAACATGAACAGGAGGTTCTTAGTTAACATTTTGATCAAAGTGCACTTGCCACTTCAGGGCGACCTCCGATAAGTACGTCCCTACTCTATTGGTTGCAGCACCGCACGGCGGCGTCCGCCACCACAATACCGCACCCGCAGAGGGAGCAATCCAGAGGTTCAGCAGCACTCTGCTACCAGGCCAAGCCATCTTGGCTCTGGGCTACGTCCCCCCCACAAGCGCAGCATCACAGCAACAGACACCAGCATACAGCACCACAATAAGTGAACAGATGGAATGAACTCACCTTTAGGCCCCATGAACACGACCAGATTTTTCATCAGTAATTATGGACATTCATTTCTATTGGCCACGGCCACCTTTCAGTACTTTTACTGATGGGTGTCCGTGCTGAAAATATTATAGAACCTGTCCTATTTTTGTCAGTAATTACAGCAAGGACTCTCCAATAGAAGTCTATGGGAGCTTCTGTAAATACGTACGGCTACGGATGTGCATCCGTATACCGTCCGTATTTACGGAAGCGTTGCTATTCAACATGCTCATTACATCATTTGCATGCTCCCTATGTTTTTACGGATCAGTATATACGGATGGATTATGGATTCAATGCTCGAACATATTTACGGACACCCTTCCGTATATACGGATAAAATACGGATCCGTATTTACAGACAGTATTTCGGGATAGATGAAAATACGGTCGTGTGCATGGGGCCTCAGATGTTCCCCCAGTGGCCAACTGTGAGCACAGGAGCAGAAACACTTGTGAGATCATTCCTTAATTAAAATCAGCTGGGTTAAAAGTGTGGAGTGCTGGTGCCAGAAATTGCAAAAAAGAATTAATAAACAAGCTGGCTGGAGTGGAGAATCAAGGACCGCACATAAAATTATCATGGTGCCACACTCTGTGCTCCTAAATATAATAGTACATACACTGCAACCCTGAATAAAATAGTACCAAACACTGTGCCCCTGCATATAATTGTGACAAACATTGTAAAGTAAAGCACCACACACAGAGCCCGCTGTAGATAGCTCCACACACAGCCCCTATAGAATGTGCCACACAAATCCTCCTGTATATAGCGCCACACACACACCCTGTACAAAGCATCACACATCCCCTGTAGATCGCATCACACACAGGCCCCCTGTAGATAGCGCCACACAACCCCCCTGTAGATAGCGCCGCACAGCCCCCATGTAGATAGCGCGACACAGACTCCCTGGAGATAGTGCCACACAGCCCCTGTAGATAGTACCCCACACACAACCTGTAGATAGTGCCCCACGCCCTGTAGATAGCATCACACACAGCCCCCTCTAGATAGTGCCACCCGCCTGTAGATAGCACCATACACAGCCCCCTGTAGATTGCGCCACACACCCCTGTAGATTGCGCCACACACAGCCCCCTGTAGATAGCGCCACTCACAGCCCCCTGTAGATAGCGCCACACACAGCCCCTGTAGATAGCGCCACACACAGCCCACCATTGATAGCACCACACACAGCCCCCCTGTAAAATAGTACCACTCACCCCCTCTAATAGATAGTGATACACAGACCCCTGGTAGATAGTGCCACACACACTCCCTTGTATATAGCACCACCCCCCTTGTAGAAAGCACCACCCAGACCCCCTGTTGAAATCACCACACAGCCCCCCTGTAGAAATCGCCACACCCCTGTAGTTAGTGCCACACCGACCTTTCCGCGTTCCAGCGCCGTCCTCGTCCTCTTCTGTTTTGACCAGGCCACATCATGAGGAATGACACAGACTTCGTGATAACATCATCGCACCGACGTCATTGCACCACCTGCATTAAAAAAAAAGCCGAATGGCGGGCAAGGGAACAGACTGTTCCCTTGCCTTGCCAGTGATGTCAATCGTATCTGCTTCTTTTGGATGCGGATACAATTGATTCCAGGGGCCTCGAGTTTTGTCTCGGTTTTTGCTGCGATTCGTGACAAAAACATGACAAAACTAAGATGTGGTTTTTGGGCAGCATAGGCTCCCCGGGAGCCTCGGGCGGCCGCCTATAACCGACCTATGGGGATCCACCACTGGTGAAGAGGCATACCCCCACTTCCTGCAGTCTGTCTCCTCTGTAACTAGGGAAGGATTTTGCTTGACAACAGGAGGTGGACAGCAGATTACAGGAATGGAAACACCTGGTGGCAGTAACTTCACTCAGAAATTGCATAGATAAAACAACAAAATTGCAACAGTAAGTAAATTACAAAGCTGATATATATCAGGTATACAATTAGATTTGCATACCTTTTTTTGAAAAGTTAGTGTCCATTTAAACAGCTTTTTACATGAAAATACTGAATCAAATCATGGAGCTTAAAATCTCTTAGAATAGGAAACCTGACAGAGCCACTTTAGACCCGAAGCACATGACCGTAAAAATAATTTGTAATTGCGTACCGCAATTACGGTCCGCAATTACGGACCCATTCACTTCTATTGTCCACATACACCTTCTCGTTTATTTACGGGAAGGTGTCCGGGCCGTAGAAGTGTACCGCAAAAGATAAGAACCTAGAGGAAAAATTAGAAAATACCACGGCGCCACATGGTGCATATCACGAGAAAATACAGGAAAAGAACAATGGTGAAGATTTTGCTCACCTTTAAGAGTTGTGCAAGGAGTAGGCACAACTCTACTCTAGGCAGGTAATAATGTTATTGGGTGATGTAGCTGAAGCTAGGTCCGAAACCGGTGGTACAAAGACAACCACTCAATGAGACATATATGGAGAAAAATTGTGAACCAAAGTACAGCGCTGCTAGCATCAAATGCAAGTCCAGATAAGGAGGTAATAAAAGGGTTTTTAATTAAAATAATTAATTAAATAGGCAATTAAACAGGCTACGTATTTCGCCGCTGGACTAGCATCTTCATCAGGCCACGTACATTACATTGTGAGGAGGCACTTTAAATAGTCAAGAAAAAAACTGAAAAACTGCCCAAAAAGGCAGGTCAAAGGTCATCTCTGACGTCACACATGGTCATGGTGATGCAAAGAGTCACATGAGAATGCATAATTGATTAAATGAGTAACAGGGAGATTACAAATGTTAATTAGTACATGTATATGTTAAAAGCAGAGGGAGAAGAAGGAAGATGAAAGGGAAGAAGCAATGGACAATTAATGAGCATGGTGGGAAATAATAATTATAAATGAATAAACTGACAGTGATTATCGGGTGTGAGGCAAGCGGACAACCATGCTCGTAGTGAGAACGCAAGGTTAGGGTTAATGGTGCAGCAATGTGGTGGATTAACAAGTGGAGCTAAAGGATCAATAGGTGGGAGAGGAGGTCGGTCAGTACTCACAATTGGTTGATGTGTGTCATATGGAGATACGTACGGAGTTAAAACACCGGCGGCGCTACGACAGCGTCCCTGGAGTCAAGGAAAGACAGAGCTACGGTGGCCGCAGAGGGACAAAAGGGTAGAAAAAGCAAAGTGGATCAAGAGACGTACGAACGCATGCAAAACGAGGAGATTGGTATCGTATTATGGTATGTAGGACTTTGGTGGCTAATGATAAGAGGAGGAAGGCAAGGAGAGGGTTAATTGAAGGGGAAGAGAGAAATTGGCATTAAAAGTGTTATAAACTTGGGATAAGTAGCCACGCTAGGAGAGGAAGAACATGCAATATACAGTGAAGGAAATAAGTATTTGATCCCTTGCTGATTTTGTAAGTTTGCCCACTGTCAAAGACATGAACAGTCTAGAATTTTTAGGCTAGGTTAATTTTACCAGTGAGAGATAGATTATATAAAAAAACAAACAGAAAATCAGATTGTCAAAATTATATATATTTATTTGCATTGTGCACAGAGAAATAAGTATTTGATCCCTTTGGCAAACAAGACTTAATACTTGGTGGCAAAACCCTTGTAGGTAAGCACAGCAGTCAGACGTTTTTTGTAGTTGATGATGAGGTTTGCACACATGTTAGATGGAATTTTGGCCCACTCCTCTTTGCAGATCATCTGTAAATCATTAAGATTTCGAGGCTGTCGCTTAGCAACTCGGATCTTCAGCTCCCTCCATAAGTTTTCGATGGGATTAAGGTCTGGAGACTGGCTAGGCCACTCCATGACCTTAATGTGCTTCTTTTTGAGCCACTCCTTTGTTGCCTTGGCTGTATGTTTCGGGTCATTGTCGTGCTGGAAGACCCAGCCACGAGACATTTGTAATGTCCTGGTGGAGGGAAGGAGGTTGTCACTCAGGATTTGACGGTACATGGCTCCATCCATTCTCCCATTGATGCGGTGAAGTAGTCCTGTGCCCTTAGCAGAGAAACACCCCCAAAACATAATGTTTCCACCTCCATGCTTGACAGTGGGGATGGTGTTCTTTGGGTCATAGGCAGCATTTCTCTTCCTCCAAACACGGCGAGTTGAGTTAATGCCAAAGAGCTCAATTTTAGTCTCATCTGACCACAGCACCTTCTCCCAATCACTCTCAGAATCATCCAGATGTTCATTTGCAAACTTCAGACGGGCCTGTACATGTGCCTTCTTGAGCAGGGGTACTGCAGGATTTTAATCCATTACGGCGTAATGTGTTACCAATGGTTTTCTTGGTGACTGTGGTCCCAGCTGCCTTGAGATCATTAACAAGTTCCCCCGTGTAGTTTTTGGCTGAGCTCTCACCTTCCTCAGGATCAAGGATACCCCACGAGGTGAGATTTTGCATGGAGCCCCAGATCGATGTCGATTGACAGTCATTTTGTATGTCTTCCATTTTCTTACTATTGCACCAACAGTTGTCTCCTTCTCACCCAGCGTCTTACTTATGGTTTTGTAGCCCATTCCAGCCTTGTGCAGGTCTATGATCTTGTCCCTGACATCCTTAGAAAGCTCTTTGGTCTTGCCCATGTTGTAGAGGTTAGAGTCAGACTGATTAATTGAGTCTGTGGACAGGAGTCTTTTATACAGGTGACCATGTAAGAGCTGTCTATAATGCAGGCACCAAGTTGATTTGGAGCGTGTAACTGGTCTGGAGGAGGCTGAACTCTTAATGGTTGGTAGGGGATCAAATACTTATTTCTCTGTGCACAATGCAAATAAATATATATCATTTTGACAATGTGATTTTCTGTGTTTTTTTTTATATAATCTATCTCTCACTGGTAAAATTAACCTAGCCTAAAAATTCTAGACGGTTCAGGTCTTTGACAGTGGGCGAACTTACAAAATCAGCAAGGGATCAAATACTTATTTCCTTCACTGTAGGTGCTGGTGAATTTAGTAGATTTGGAAAAAAGGGGGGCAATTTAGCACAAACTGCATTAATGGATCAGGAAATAAATAAAAAAATTAAAAAAAGGCTCAACTTAGAATTAAATATGAAGACATAAAGGGAGAAGGATTTAATAGGGCAATAGTTAGTCAAATATTAGAATAAGGGGATAAAAGGGGATATTATTAATGTTAAAGATTCGCGATGTATTGAAGATAATTTTTGAAAGAAGATATTTATTTAATTGAACTTTAATTACGTATCATGATTAGTCTAGGGATGTTTCCGTGATGTCATTAAGGCCACTGGGGTTGAGACAGGCAAGTTTATAGATCCAGAAATTTTTGCGTTGTTTGAGGAGGTTGAATCTGTTCAATGCACTTGACGGGATTTGTTCAATAGGTGTAATTAGGATATCCTTGAAATTGCAGTTGTGTACAAGTGAAAAAAGACATGATACGATATGTTTAGGAAAACCATTAAAGACGTTTGATCGATGTTTATTGATCCTGGACTTTGTGGTTCTTCCAATATATTAAAGGTTACATGGGCATTGTAATAGATAAATAACATAGTCGCATGCGCAATTTAAAAAGGTTTTAATATTAAAACGTTCAGAAGTGACCGACGACGTGTACGTATTTATAGAAGTTAATCATGTCCCCCCTTAGTCGTCTTTTTTCAAGGCTAAATAGGTTTAATTCTTTTAATCTTTCCTCATAACTTAAATTCTCCATGCCCCTAATTAGCTTCGTTGTTCTTCTTTGTATTTTTTCCAACTCCAGGGCATCCTTTCTATGAACTGGAGCCCAGAACTGAGCTGCATATTCTAGATGAGGCCTCACTAATGCTTTGTAAAGTGGTAATATTACATCCCTGTCCCGCAAGTCAATACACAAATACACAACAATATCTTGCTGCCCTTTGAAGCAGCTGATTGACACTGCATGCTGTTATTTCGTTTATGATTTACAAGTACACCCAGATCCTTCTCAACAAGTGAATCCCCCAGTGTAGCTCCTCCTAAGACCTATGATGCATGCAGGTTGTTGGTACCCAAATACATAACTTTACATTTATCTACATTAAACTTAATTTGCCAACTGGATGCCCAAACAATTAGTTTGTTCAAATCCGCTTGCAATTCACGAACATCTTCCATAGACTGAACTATATTACATAGCTTGGTGTCATCTGCAAAAATAGAAATAGTGCTATTAATCCCATCCTCTATATCATTAATAAATAAGTTGAATAATAGTGGTCCCAGCACTGAACCCTGGGGTACACCACTTATTACCGGGGACCATTCAGAGTAGGAATCATTGACCACAACTCTCTGGATACGGTCCATGAGCCAATTCTCAATCCAATTACAAATTATACTATCTAAACCTATAGTCCTTAATATGTCACAGATTAGCCAAAAAAGCGAGTTATAGTTGATGATGTCACCCTATACAATTTAAAAACATACTTATTATTATTGTCACTTCAAATTTACTGAGTTTACATTTCCCATAACTTTTTGCCTGGCATTTAACCCTAATCTCAGCTATATTAAGAAAAGGTTTGCAGGAATGAAAATTATTTTCAAGCTTTGACACATACCTTGAAAAGTAGCATGAGTCAACTCATATTTGTAATGAAACTGTCAAACACTAGCAATAAGAAATCGCATTGGCACCATACAAAAATAAATATAATTAAAATGAAATATCCTCATTAAAATAACATTTACATGTTTTAATTCTATAACATTGAATGTAAAAGATTTTTTTTCCCCCCACAAGCTTTTACCAATATGAGCTATTAGTATGCTAATGATAAAGATTGTGGAAATTTTTTTTTACTGCTAATCTGTACCAGCATTCAAGTGAAAGAACATCTTGGACAGATGGCTTACATTTCAATGTTATAATAGTGGTACATCTCATGACACTATGCTAATCAAATATATGGCTACATTCCACACACCCCTCTCATTTACATGACCAAGGTGCATACTGAGTAATTTCTGCTCTTTATGATGCAAATTGCTACTATCTCCGATTTTTTTTTTTAACATTATGACAAATCAACCCCGTTTTTCTACCTTAGAATATTTCTGTGCTGACAATAATGCTTGCCTTTTGAGTTCATATTTTATTTCAATAAGAAATTGTGTTATTATCCGATACTAAAAACATAAAGCAAAATCAGTTTAATCTAGCAGGTAATGGGGTAACCAGAAGTTTGCAAGGAAAAAGGGCTATCCTGGATCTAAAATATACTAATAGTATTCATGTGGGGCTATGGAGGAAAAGGGCATATGTAACACGTTAATGCCTCCTATTATACTTGTAGTGCCTCCGATTTGGAGGGATTTTGCATAAAATATCAGTGAATGGCTGTTTATTATGCCTAACGGATAGATATTGGATAATGTATTAAACTTAAAGAAGCACCCCACTTTATTTTTTTATTGCACCCTCCATTTGTACATTGGTGTTTCAGTGGGGTTCTGTGTGCAAAAATACTTACGGATCCCCGCAGCTTGTCTTTTTCGGGTCCAGCACCGCTAACGTGATCTTCATTCTGACCTGGTATGGAATCGCTGCTTTTCTGAAAAACGGAAGTCAGGCTCTCAATGCATTCCTATGGAGCCTCATTCTAGCTCGCATAGGAATGCATTGAGAGCCTGAGATACGGTTTATTCAAAAGTACGGTGACTCCAGACAAGTCAGAGGGAAGATCACGTGAGTGGCGCTGTACACCCGAAAAAGACAAGCTGCGGAGATCCGTAAGTATTTTTGCACACAGCACCCCACTGAAACACCAATGTACAAATGGAGGGTGCAATAATTTTTTTTTACAGGTTCTGTGCTTATAGTTCTGCTAGGTGTATAAAGCCGATGGTCCAAGATTACAGACCTCACCAACATGAAATAGGTTAACCAACGTGTGAGCATGTTGGGTCTCATGGACCTCTGATGAAAATGTAAAAGTCTGCCCCGGTAAACCAAAGAAAACCTAAATAAGGAATAGTGGATTTATGTATTATGTATGGCATTACCATAGAATAGAATAAAACTAGATATACTGCATATCTGTAGCACAATACATTACTCTAGTCTATTACTAGATGTGGTCTTACCAAGATCTTCTAAAATAGACATAATACTGTTTCCAGAAATATCTGGAATAAAGACGAAAGAGATGATTCACCCAATTTAAGTGTGGCCAAACTGCAAATTGACCTTACATAGTTACATAGTTAGTACGGCTGAAAAAAGACACATGTCCATCAAGTTCAACCAAGGGACGGGAAAAGGGAAGGAAAACATTTCTACACATAGGAGCTAATACTTTTTTTGTTCTAGGAAATTATCTAACCCTTTTTTAAAGCCATCTACTGTCCCTGCTGTGACCAGCTCCTGCGGTAGGCTATTCCATAGAATCACAGTTCTCACAGTAAAGAAGGCTTGTCGCCTCTGCAGGTTGAACCTTTTTTTCTCCAGATGGAGGGAGTGCCCCCTTGTTTTTTGAGGGGGTTTTACATGGAACAGGATTTCACCATATTTTTTGTATGTGCCATTAATATATTTATATAAATTAATCATGTCCCCCCTTAGTCGTCTTTTTTCAAGGCTAAACAGGTTTAAAGGACGGGTGTCGCGAAAAAAACATTTTTTTATATCAATTTGCTTCTAGTGTTTTATTAAAAAATGTTTTATTTATTTGTGTGTTTGTGTTTTACTTTTTTTTATTTTTGAACTTTTTCTTGTCTATGGGGGCTGCCATTTTTTTTTCATCTCTGTATGTGTCGATTAACGACACATACAGACATGGAATACGGCACATACAGCCCCATAGTGAATGCGAACGGGACCCGTTCCATTCACTATGCTGTACGCCGTCTGTGTGGGAACGGCGCATGCGCCGCTCCCACACAGTCCAAATGGAAGGTCTTCGGCCGAGCGATGTCCGGCACCATTTTCTTGTGGACCGGAAGCCGCGGCCGGACAGTAAGATTACTACTTACGGTCGCGCCTTCCGGACTTGTGTTCTAATGCAAGCACTTTGAGCAGAGGGAGCGGACGGACCGGAGGGAGCGGCGGCGGCAGGAGCAGGTAAGTTATTTCTGTGTATGTACGTGTTTTAGTGTGTGATTACTACTGTATGTAAACCTACTACACTGTGTGTTCGCTCAAAAAATGGCGAGACACAGTGTAGGAGGTTTGACCGTTCAATCCCCTCCTTTCTCCTGGCACTAGCCAGGATAAGGGAGGGGGGATTCTGTGAGCTCACTAGAGCGAGTGTGTTTTCTCAAATTTTGGCGCATAAAGCAATGTGGTTGCTTTACCACATGCCAATGCTGCAATTTTGGGAATTGCTCCATCTAGTGACCAGCACTGGGAAATGTTATAAATTAGAATCTAATTTATAATATTTCCTGACTTGTGAAAAAATGAAAAAAATTAGAACAATGTTTAATCATTTATACACTAACTGTTTAACTAAAGAAAAAAAAAAAAAAATTCTAGCGACACATTCCCTTTAACCCCTTCCCTCTTTGGGCACTTTTGACCTTCCTGACAGAGCCTCATTTCTCAAATCTGACATGTTTCACTTTATGTGGTAATAACGTCGGAATGCTTTTACCTATCCAAGCGATTCTGAGATTGTTTTCTCATGACACATTGGACTTTATGTTACTGGCAAAATTTGCTCGATACATTCAATATTTAATTGTGAAAAACACCAACATTTTGCGAAAAATTGCAAAAATTAGCTTTTTTCTCAATTTAAATGTATCTACTTGTAAGACAGGCAGTTATAACAGACAAAATTGTTGCCAACTAACATACCCCATATGTTTACTTTAGATTGGCATTGTTTTTTGAACATCATTTTATTTTTCTAGGACGTTACAAGGCTTAGAACTTTAGCAGCAATTTCTCACATTTTCAAGAAAATTTCAAAAGGCTATTTTTACAGGGGCCAGTTCAGTTCTGTACTGAAACCCCTCCAAGTCACCCCATTTTAAAAACTGCACCCCTCAAAGTATTCAAAACAGCACTTAGAAAGTTTATCAACCCTTTAGACGTTTCACAGGAATTAAAGCAAAGTAGAGGTGAAATGTACAAATATCATTTTTTTTGCAGAAATTCATTTTTAATCCCTTTTTTTTGTAACACAGAAGGTTTTACCAGAGAAACGCAACTCAATATTTGTTGTCCAGGTTCTGCAGTTTTAGGAAACATCCCACATGTGGCCCTGGTGTGCTTATGGACTGAAGCACAGGCCTCTGAAGTAAAGGAGAACCTAGTGGATTTTGGGGCCTCCTTTTTATTAGAAAATATTTTAGGCACCATGTCAAGTTTGCAGGGCTCTTGCGGTGACAAAACAGTGGAAACCCACCACAAGTGGCACTATTTTGGAAACTACACCCCTTGAAGAAATTATCTAGGTGTATAGTGAGCATTTTGACCCCACAGGTTATTTGCAAAAATTTTTGGAGGTAGGCAGTGAAAATGAAAATCTACATTTTTTCAAAGAAAATTCCACGATGACTAAAAGAGAAAAAGCTCCACCAAATTTGTAAAGCAATTTCTCCCGAGTAAAACAATACCCCACATGTGGTCATAAATGGCTGTTTGGACACACGGCACGGCTCAGAAGGGAAATAGCACCATTTGGCTTTTGGAGCTCATATTTAGCAGGAATAGTTAGCAGAGGCCAAGTCGCATTTGCAAAGCCCCTGAGGGGCCAAAACAGTAGAAACCCCCCACAAGTGACCCTATTTTGGAAACTACACCCCTTGAGGAAATTATCTAGGGGTATAGTGAGCATTTTGACCCAACAGATTTTTTGCAGAAACAATTGGAAGTAGGCAGTGAACATGAAAATCTAAATTTTTTCAAAGAAAATGTAGGTTTAGCTTATTTTTTCTCATTTCCACGGGGACTAAAGGAGAAAAAGCTTCACCAAATTTGTAAAGCAATTACTCCCGAGTAAAACAATACCCCACATGTGGTCATAAACGGCTGTTTGGACACACGGCACGGCTCAGAAGGGAAATAGCACCATTTGGCTTTTGGAGCTAATATTTAGCAGGAATAGTTAGCAGAGGCCATGTCACATTTGCAAAGCCCCTGAAGGGCCAAAACAGTGGAAACCCCCCACAAGTGACCCCATTTTGGAAACTACACCCCTTGAGGAAATTATCTTGGGGTATAGTGAGCATTTTGACCTTACAGATTTTTTGCAGAAACAATTGGAAATAGGCAGTGAACATGAAAATCTACATTTTTTCAAAGAAAATGTAGGTTTAGCTTATTTTTTCTCATTTCCACGGGGACTAAAGGAGAAAAAGCTCCACCAAATTTGTAAAGCAATTTCTCCAGAGTAAAACAATACCCCACATGTGGTCATAAATGGCTGTTTGGACACACGGCAGGGCTCAGAAGAGAAAGAGCGCCATTTGGAGCTCAAATTTGACAGGGATGGTTTTGCGGAGGCCATGTTACATGTGCAAAGAACCTGAGGGGCCAAAACAGTGTAAACTCCCCACAAGTGACCCCATTTTGGAAACTACACCCCTTGAGGAAATTATCTAGGGGTATAGTGAGCATTTTGACCCGACAGGTTTTTTGCAGAAATTTCTGGAGGTAGGCAGTGAAAATGAAAATCTACATTTTTTCAAAGAAAATGTAGGTTTAGCTAATTTTTTCTCATTTCCACGAGGACTAAAGGAGAAAAAGCTCCACAACATTTGTAAAGCAATTTCTCCCGAGTAAAACAGTACCCCACATGTGGTCATAAATGGCTGTTTGGACACACGGCAGGGCTCAGAAGCTCCATTTGACTTTTGGGACTAGGATGTAGCTGGATATGTGTGTGGACGCATTGCTGCTTTTGGCATAATAAAGGGGTTAATGAATCATGAAATTACTAATTTATGGATGTATGGTACATTTTGAAGCAGTCCTTGATACACAGGCCTGGTTTTTCGGGGCAGGTTTCACAGTGGTAAATAGTGTATTTTCTTATTCCCCTTTTGGAACACACTCTGCACCTTTTTTGTGTCCTTCCCTTCTTTGCAATTTGGGGCACTTCATTGGGGAAATGTTGCCCTGGTACAATACGTGGAGTATCGCTACTAGCAGATGTGTTTGGGCCCTCCCCTGCCTGGTTCCCAAATAGAAGTGCCTTGATCACCACCTCTTGGAAGTTAAGGAATGTCCCTGTCCGGCCTGCACATTGGGATAGTACGTAAGCGTTATATAATGCCATCTGTACAATGTGCACGGCCAGCTTTTTGTACAATGTCTTAGTTTTCCGTAGGGCACTATAAGGCTTCAGTACTTGATCAGAGAGATCAACCCCGCCCATGTACTTATTGTAGCCCAGGATGCAATTTGGCTTCTAGGTCACTGTGGTGGTACCTCGTTCAGGGACAGGGGTGTTGCCGCTGCCATCAATTGTGGTCAATATAAGGACATCCCTCTTGTCCTTATATTTGACGAACAGCATGTTCTCGCTGCATAGTTCCCTGCTCTCACCCCTTCTGAGGCTTTGGCTAAGCAGTGTTTTTAGGGAGGCCTCTCTGATTTTTGCGCACAGTACCACATGCTACAGTACTTCTGGCAGAAAGGCACTTAAATAGTGGGATGCTGGTATAGAAATTATCCACATAAAGGTGATAACCCTTGTCCAGCAATGGGTGCATCAAATCCCACACTATTTTCCCACTAACTCCCAGGACGGGGGGGGGGGCATTCTGGGGGTTCAATAATAGAGTCCTTCCCTTCGTAAACCCTAAACCTGTGTGTATACCCAGATGTACTCTCACACAGTTTGTACAATTTAATTCCATACCTTGCCCTCTTATTGGGCAGGTATTGGCGGAATTTAAGCCTCCCCTTAAAATGAACAAGGGACTCGTCTATGGAAATATATTTATCGGGGGTGTACACTTGTGAAAACTTGGTGGAGAAATGATCAATGAGTGGCCTGATTTTAAAAAGACGGTCAAATGTGGGGTCATTCTGGGGCGGGCACTGTGCATTATCATTATAATGCAAGAATTTTAAAATGGCTTCAAAGCGAGTCCGGGTCATGGCCATGCGGTAAATTGGGGTGTTGTACAAAATATCCGCACTCCAGTATTGCCTAATCTCTGGCTTCCTCACTAGTCCCATATGCAGCACAAGGCTCCAAAATGTCATCATCTCCGCTGCATCTACTGGGGTCCACCTAACAAATGATGAAGTGGGGTTTCTGGTTAAAAATTGTTGGGCGTACAGATTCGTCTGGGCCACCATTAAATTAACAAACTCCTCAGAGAAAAATACCTTGAAAAAGTCCATTTCTGTGAGGCCTTCAGTCTCAAACTGAATTCCTGAGCTGCCTATAAAATCAGGAATTTGAGGCTCATAATTTCCAGGGAGTGGAGTCCACACGGGATCAATAATTGGGGTTGGCTCAGCTGCTCTCCTGGGTCGCCTTTGGGGGGGTTCCTCATCACTGGAGGAGGAGGAAGAGGAGGAAACTAAAAGGAGTGGGGCATATTCCTCCTCTCCCTCGATGGCCGACTCAGTGTCAGAGGCAATGATGGCGTATGCCTCCTCGACTGAATACATCCTTCTGGACGATTGAGACATTTTGATTTATTACAGGGGGTCGTGTAGTGTTTTTACACGTGTAATCAACTTTTATTTTTACACAGGGGGGTGTGTGTATGTGTGGTGTTTTTAAACGTGTATAGTGAACAGAAATTAGAAAATAAGAAAGAAGAGAAGAAAAAGGAAACAAAAAAAAGAATAGAATTTACTGTACGATCGTCAGTTAGGGTATGTTCACACGCTGAGGGTATGTTCACACGCACAAATTACGGACGTAATTCGGGCGTTTTTGCCCCGAATTACGTCCGAAAAATGCGCCTCGATAGCGTTGACAAACATCTGCCCATTGAAAGCAATGGGCTGACGTTTGTCTGTTCACACGAGGCGTATATTTAGGCGCCGCTGTCAAATGACGGCGCGTAAATAGACGCCCGCGTCAAAGAAGTGACCTGTCACTTCTTGGGGCATAATTGGAGCCGTTATTCATTGACTCCAATGAAAAGCAGCGCCAATTACGTCCGTAATGGACGCGGCGTTCAAGCGCCTGCACATGCCGTTACGGCTGAAATTACTGGGATGTTTTCTCCTGAAAACATCCCTGTAATTTCAGCCGTTACGGACGCTGTCGTGTGAACATACCCTGAGCCAAAAACGTCTGAAAATACGGAGCTGTTTTCAAGGGAAAACAGCACCTGATTTTCAGACGTTTTTTGAGCAACTCACGTTTTTCGCGGCGGTTTTCGCGCCGTTTTTTTGGCCGTTTTTGGAGCTGTTTTCAATAGAGTCTATGAGAAAACGGCTCCAAAAACGTCCCAAGAAGTGTCCTGCACTTCTTTTGACGAGGCTGTAATTTTACGCGTCGTCTTTTAAGGCTGGGTTCACACGACCTATTTTCAGACGTAAACGAGGCGTATTATGCCTCGTTTTACGCCTGAAAATAGGGCTGCAATACGTCGGCAAACATCTGCCCATTCATTTGAATGGGTTTGCCGACGTACTGTGCAGACAACCTGTAATTTACGCGTCGTCGTTTGACAGCTGTCAAACGACGACGCGTAAATGGACTGCCTCGGCAAAGAAGTGCAGGGCACTTCTTTGCCACGTAATTTGAGCTGTTCTTCATTGAACTCAATGAAGCACAGCTCAAGATTTACGAGCGTCTTAGAGGGCTCGCAAAATGCGAGGAGGAGCATTTACGTGTGAAACGAGGCAGCTGTTTTCTCTTGAAAACAGTCTGCCTTTTCACACGTAAATGACAGCTAGCGTGTGAACATACCCTGACAGCTGTCAAACGACGACGCGTAAATTACAGGTCGTCGGCACAGTACGTCGGCAAACCCATTCAAATGAATGGGCAGATGTTTGCCGACGTATTGGAGCCGCTATCTATTACTAAAAAAAACCTGTAGTCTAACTAGCGTGCTACAGCAAAACTAGGTTCTAAAAATTTACTGGACGAACGTCAGTAAAAAAACAACTGAACGTCCGTCAGTAACTGACGCTATCTATTACTAAAAAAAACCTGTAGTCTAACTAACTTGCTACGGCAAAACTAGGTTCTAAAAATTTACTGGACGAACGTCAGTAAAAAAACAACTGAACGTCTGTCAGTAACTGACGCTATCTATTACCAAAAAAAACCTGTAGTCTAACTAACGTGCTACAGTAAAATTAGGCTCTAAAAATTTACTGGACAAACGTCAGTAAAAAAATAACTGAACGTCCGTCAGTAACTGACGCTATCTATTACTAAAAAAAAACTATAGTCTAACTAACGTGCTACAGTAAAATTAGGCTCTAAAAATTTACTGGACAAACGTCAGTAAAAAAACAACTGAACGTCCGTCAGTAACTGACGCTATCTATTACTAAAAAAAACCTGTAGTCTAACTAACGTGCTACAGTAAAATTAGGCTCTAAAAATTTACTGGACAAACGTCAGTAAAAAAACAACTGAACGTCCGTCAGTAACTGACACTATCTGTTACTAAAAAAACTGTAGTCTAACTGAACTACGGTAAATTTCTACTAAAACTGCAGAAAAAAGTTGCTAGATATATCTATCTAGGTCTAAAACGAAATTAAAGTTTCTAACGCTGGCGTATGCTACCCTAACGCCCTACCTACTAGCTACACCTAACTACTATTATATTTTACATTTTATATTGTATTAGAAAAAAAAAACCTGCGTCAGAAAATATGCTGATCAGTGATGTGCGTCACTGATCAGCACGCAGCGCAGGGCGCACAGTATGGAAAGGTGCGGGTGAAAAAAAAAACTAAAATCACCTGCGTCAACAAATTACCACAGATGCTGATAACTAATCAGCAGTCTGTAGCCGCAGGGTGCACACAGATAGATGGTGAAAATTTATAATTGTAAAAAAATGACAAAAATAAAAAATTCCTGGACCAAAAGTTGAGCACAAATGCCGATCAGTGATGGCGGTCACTGATCAGCGCTCAGTGGTCACAGGACCCACACAGGTAATTGGTGTGGGTGAAAAAAAGGCACAAAGAAAGAACCTGCGGAAAAAAAAACCCCCACGGATGCTGATCAGTGATGGCGGTCACTAACCAGCATTTCGTGGCCGCAGGGCGCACACAGGGAGATGGTGCAAATTGAAAAAAAAAAATCCTGCGCCAAAAATTGAGCACAGATGCTGATCAATGATGGTGGTCACTGATCAGCGCTCAGTGGGCACAGGACTCGGACAGGGAGGGGGTGGGGTGGGGTAGATTGGGACAGGGAGTGGGTTGATTGGGACAGTGACAGGCCCAAGGGCAGGGACAGGCCCAAGGACAGGGACAGGGCCAAAAAAATCTGTCTGATCACAAAAAAAAAAAAAAAAAGGTGATCAGACAGAAGCAGCAAAAGGGCTTTCTTATTTTTTACACAGTAGTGCAGGACGCACTACAAATACCAGTAAATCCACAGCAGACACTCTCTCAACCTGATGATATTCACCACACTGCCTGGTGCACTGATTGGTCGGTCATTACAGACCGACCAATCAGATCGCTCCTGGAGGTGGCATCACTGCCACCTCCCTAGGTGACGTTGGTGGCGATGGGTGTTGTCTTAGACAGCACCAATCGCCACTGTCTAACTGTGCCCTGTGACTCCAGGGCGCAGTTTTAACAAAAATCCCTGCTATTGGCCGGTCAGAATTGACTGGCCAATAGCAGCGATCGCCGATGCGGCGGGGCCAAAACGGCACCCTGGGCGAGTAGTAGAGATGGCCTGCTGTCATGGACAGCAGCCATCTTTACTTTGTCACGGTGCAATTAGCACCGATGACCGTTTCCCGTTGCGCAGTACCTATACGCCACTTTGCGGGAAGCACCTCCCGACAGCGCAGTACATGTACGGCGGATGTCGGGAAGGGGTTAATTCTTTTAATCTTTCCTCATAACTTAGATTCTCCATGCCCCTAATTAGCTTCGTTGCTCTTCTTTGTATTTTTTCTAACTCCTGGGCATCCTTTCTATGAACTGGAGCCCAGAACTGAACTGCATATTCTAGATCAGGGGTCTCAAGCACGCGGCCCGCGGGCCACATGCGGCCCCTGGGGCTGTCATCTGTGGCCCGCGGGCCACAGAGCCGCTAGTATCGGCTCTGCTCCGAGACTCTGGAATTCCCTGACATCGCTGTTCATATGTGGACAGCGATGTCTGGGGCTTCCCCAGAGCCGGAGTCCTGAGCAGAGCGCTGGTGTCGGCTCTGCTCCGGGACTCTGTGGAATTCCCTGACATCGCTGTCCACATATGAACAGCGATGTCTGGGGCTTCCCCAGAGCCGGAGTCCTGAGCAGAGCGCTGGTGTCGGCTCTGCTCCGGGACTCTGTGGAATTCCCTGACATCGCTGCCCATATATGGACAGTGTGTCAGGGTCTTCCCCAGAGCGGCGTCCCGGGCAGAGCGCTATTATTGGCTCTGCTCCGGGACTCTGGGGAAGCCTCTGACATCGCTGTCCATACATCGACAATGATGTCAGGGGCTTCCCCAGAGCATGAGTCCCAGTGATGTCAGGAGCACAGTCCCAAGAAGAGCCTACTAGCGCTCTGCCTGGGACTCCAGCTCTGGGCAAGCCCCTGACATCACTGGGGCAGCCTCTACAGAGGGCACTGGGGCAGCCTCTACAGAGGGCACTGGGGCAGCCTCTACAGAGGGCACTGGGGCAGCCTCTACAGAGGGCACTGGGGCAGCCTCTACAGAGGGCACTGGGGCAGCCTCTACCGAGGGCACTGGGGCAGCCTCTACCGAGGGCACTGGGGCAGCCTCTACAGAGGGCACTGGGGCAGCCTCTACAGAGGGCACTGGGGCAGCCTCTACAGAGGGCACTGTGGCAGCCTCTACAGAGGGCACTGTGGCGTTATCTACAAGTGGGTGTGTGACAGTATCTGAAGAGGACACTGGCATTATCTAGGGGTGTGTTGCATTATCTACAGAGGGCACTGTGGCCTTATCTACAGAGGGCACTGTGGCCTTATCTACAGAGGGCACTGTGGCCTTATCTACAGAGGGCACTGTGGCCTTATCTACAGAGGGCACTGTGGCCTTATCTACAGAGGGCACTGTGGCCTTATCTACAGAGGGCACTGTGGCCTTATCTACAGAGGGCACTGTGGCCTTATCTACAGAGGGCACTGTGGCCTTATCTACAGAGGGCACTGTGGCCTTATCTACAGAGGGCACTGTGGCCTTATCTAGGGGTGGGTTGCAGCATCCACAGAGGGCACTGCGGCAGTATCCACAGAGGGCACTGCGGCAGCATCCACAGAGGGCACTGCGGCACTATCTAAAAAGGGGCTGCCCAATCTTGACATGTGTGCTAACTGAGCTGCCGGACTGCATTTAGCGACACTTAAACTGGAAAGCTGGATTGTTGAAATAAGCACGTGGAGAAATATCTAAAATTTTAAACCTAGCGGTATTATTATAGTAATGTAGTATTATTATTCTAGTAATATAGTGTTATAGTAGTTCAAATTGATTAACAATCATTTTGTATTGCATCAAATTTGAAAGTAATGCGGCCCGTCAACTTCCCATTTTTTCTATATGCGGCCCACTTACCCGGCCGAGTTTGAGACCCCTGTTCTAGATGATGCCTCACTAATGCTTTGTAAAGTGGTAATATTACATCCCTGTCCTGCTGTGAATTAATTTGTGATGTGTGATTTATTTTGGTAAAATTAATCAATTTGTTCATGGATGGACATTTGGTCAGGGATGGACATACTATTGGTGCATCTGCACAAGGGCCCAGTAGGTAAAGGGGACCACTGTCACCTTAAAGCAGCCTTCTTCTCTCTAATACATATAATGTAAATACCTGAACGAATACATTTTGTGGCTAACAATTACTGATGGTTTGTTAGAGAGACATAAGGGGGTGATTTATAAGGAGACATTATAGAGCAAGAGGCCCATATAGTGTTTTTGCACAGGGGCCCTAAGCTGTCTGTGTCCATACCTGGCCTAAGTAAATGCCCAAATGCTGGGGCAGATTTACTATTGATGTTGCGCCAGAATTCTGGCCTAAGTTGCACCTTTTTTTTGGCGCAAATAATTTTAGACAATTTATCAATTAAATGCACCAAAAAGAACAGATGTTTGCAACTTGTCCGACAAGGGGCATGGCTTAGCAAAAAAACTGTACGGGGCTTAGGATGCGGCAAATTTTGCCAACATCTTTGCCCATATAAGTGGGCGAAAACAGGCTAATTTGGTACATCTTGTCTAATTATAAGCTGTCTAAATTCAGGCCCGTATTAGTAAATCTGCCCTACTGTAAAGGATCTGCCAGGCACAGCTTCGGGGTTAACTCCCAGAACTAATCAGTCAGCACCTGAGAATACATCCCTGAGACTGACTCCTGCTTCTACCATTCAGGCTGGCAGGCTTAGGAGTGGGAGAGCCTATCGTAACCTGGCCAGACTCAGCTAGCTCCCGCCCTCGGTCTATTTAAGCCTGCCCTTCCTGTCCCTCGGTGCTTGTGATTATTTCCTTGTGGTTTCCTGGCCCAGCTACAGCTCCTGCTATTTTTGATCCTGCTCCATACAGACCCTGGCTTACCGACTACTCTTCTGCTTTTCGTTTTGTACCTCGCACACTCCTGGCTTGACTCGGCTCGTTCACCACTCTGGTTGCTCACGGTGTTGCCGTGGGCAACTGCCCCTTTTCCTTGCTTGTGTTCCTTTGTATGTTTGTCGTGTTTGTCGTGCACTTACTGAGCGCAGGGACCGCCGCCCAGTTGTACCCCGTCGCCTAGGGCGGGTTGTTGCAAGTAGGCAGGGACAGAGTGGCGGGTAGATTAGGGCTCACTTGTCCGTCTCCCTACCCCCTGCCATTACACCTACTATATTAAATTCAAATAGCTTAGAATTAGACTAGATGTGGCAAATTTATCACAGTAGCTCATGCTAGATAATACATTTGATGTACCTTTAGACACTTCTGTCTAACTTTATACCACCTCTTGGTTAGTGTTTTTTAGTCCAACTTTTTTGCGAATTTTGGTGCAGTGTGGTGCATTCTAAGCCACGCCCTTTCCATGTAAGCCACACCCCTTTGTGGACTGCAACGCAAACATCTGCTTTTTTGTGCATATCATTGATAAATTTGTCTAAAATTATTTGCAACAAAAAGAAGGTGCAGGAGTTTATTTATTTTTATTTTCATTGGAACAAAGGGGGCACTATTCATGGAGGAGGGGGCCTAACTACTATATGGGGGCACCTATATGCTATATGGGGGCTAACTACTATATGGGGGCCTAACTACTATATGGGGGCTTAACTATTATGTGGGACGCCCAATTACTATATGGGGGCACCTAACTACTATATGGGGCCTAACGACTATATGGAGCATAACGACTATATGACAGCACCTATCTACTATATATTAGGCCTGACTAATATATGAGGGCACCTGACTAACATATGGGGCACAAAAGAGGAGAACTACTATATGGAGGCACAAAGGAGGACTACTACTGTGTTGGCACGTATTGTAGAGTGTAACGGCTGCCGCGCCGTTCCCCGCCTTCCCCACGGCCTCTGCTCCGGTTCCTGCGCCCTCCATTACCTCATGCTCATCCCGAGCTCCACTTACCAGATCCAAACGCTCTGCTGGCCCTGGGCGGCGTCAGGTAAGTGCATCCCTTACCTCCCTCCGCGGCCGTCATCCTCAGTGTGCGGCTGCAGCCACTAGAGGGCGCGCGCTGACTCGTCCTTTCTTAAAGGGCTAGCGCGCGCCTTAATTCAAAAGACTTCCTATTTAAGGATCCTCCTTCCGCTAATCCATGCTTGTTCAACCAAGTTCCCCGTGAGTTTCTATGTACCTTGGTTCTCTGTTTCCTTCCTTGCTGCCTTTGTCTGGATTTCCCATTGTTGACCTCTGCCTGAACTTGATTATCCTTGACTGCCGCCTGCCTTGACCTATTGCTATCCATACCCGTTACGCCGCCTGCCTTGACCTATTGCTAACCATACCCGTTACGACGTCTGCTGCCTGTCCTGACTTCTGCCTTACCATCCGACCAACTCTAACCCGCTGTGCCAAGCATTGCCCTGGGTTCCAAACACCATCTCCCAGACGACACAGAGGATCCACAAACAAACCAGTGAGAACCGTTATATAGAGGTTCGGACAGCACCAGGAACATTAGGGTGCACTAGTAGGGGCCCAAACCAATACTGTAGAAAACAAAGTACTCAGCACACCAACTGGAGTGAAATATTTTCTTGGGTTTTTTTTGCCAGTCAGTGTATGCGGACGTTTCGGTCACAAGGACCTTCATCAAGCACTGAAATTTATGCAGAGAAGAAAGGGAAGAAAGGATATACATGATATCTCCATACATGATACAACACGTATTACAGGAAAAAATTGTCAAAGGAGTCACAGAGGTAAGTAAATGGTAATATATAAAACAAAATGGTACAGTTATAGAGATGTAATAGATTTACATTCAATAATATCATTTCAAATGTATGTTTTTCATTTATTATAGTAGAGCATAGAACGATAGCAAAAATGTTACAGATGAGGAACATCACGCGAATAGTCAGTATCAGAGATCTAGTGAAGGTGGAGATGTCGAGATATCTTCTACAGGGATAAGTGCAAAGCCGTTATCAGTATACAGCTGTATAAAGGAATGTAAAGTAGATAACCCTTATATAGTACAATGCTTAAATAGTGATCAAACAATAGAACAGTAAGGCATAGCTATGCCATTCGTAGTTATATATAGTAGGGCAAAATGCTTAGGCCTCATGCACACGACCGTATTTTTTCCCACCCGTAAATACTGGCGTAAATACGGGTCCGGTGTCACACGTATTCGACCCGTTTTGCACCAGTATTTACGGACCCGTGCCCGTAAATACGGTTCCGGTGTCACCAGTATTCCACCCGTATTTACGGGCACGTTTTAGATGCAAAATTGCACTGCACTAATCGGCAGCCCCTTCTCTCTATCAGTGCAGGATAGAAAGAAGGAGCAGCCCTTTCCGAGGTAAAAGTAAAAGAAATTCATACTTACCCGGCCGTTGTCTTGGTGACGCGTCCCTCTCTTGACATCCAGCCCGACATCCCTGGATGACGCGGCAGTCCATGTGACCGCTGCAGCATGTGATTGGCCTGTGATTGGCTGCAGCAGTCACATGGGCTGAAACATCATCCAGGGGTGTCGGGCCGGATGTCGAGAGGGACGCGTCACCAAGGCAACGGCCGTGAGACCGGACTGGAGGAAGCAGGAAGTTCTCGGTAAGTATGAACGTCTTTTTTTTTTTTTTACAGGTTGCTCTATATTCTGATCGGAATTCACTGTCCAGGGTGCTGAAAGAGTTACTGCCGATCAGTTAACTCTTTCAGCACCCTGGACAGTGACTATTTACTGACGTCGCCTAGCAACGCTGCCGTAATGACGGGTGCACACATGTAGCCATCCGTCATTACGGGAGCTCCATAGACTTCTATGGGCTGTCCGTGCTGTTATTACGGCCTGAAATAGGACATGTTCTACTCGTGGCCAATAGAAGTCTATGAGCCCGTTATTACGGGTCGTAATTACGACCCGTAATAATGGGAGTTTTTACGGTCGTGTGCATGAGGCCTTAGAAGGGATATGTCTAATGTGTCAACTGAGATAGGTATAATATGGGATAAAATAATGTACTGTGAAAAACACTGTGGAAGAGGAGATAAAAAGCATACCTATAAGGATACGCTAGAACAGTAAATAGCTGTGGAGCTATAGATGAGTGGCTGGCCGCATAAAGAGCGCTAGCTGTTAGAATACCTAGGGATAGGTATAATATAAGATATGGTATATAATCATCATTGTGAAATATAAGAGGCAATGGAGAGGACAGAAGCCAAACATACCTGCATAGGTGAGGAGGAGTCATATGATTCTGTGGCACTGTGGTAGAGTGGCTGGCCGCACAAAGGACGCTAACGTTGTGTGTGGGAGCCACCATTTTATACTAATTATTATGGGTCTGTCACGGTGCACAGTGCCACATGGAACTACGTATGTCCACGAGATTGACCATTTTTAAAGATAACCCAGAATACTGTACACAGTTTGAGCAGGTTTCTCAACAAATGCTCTTTTGATCTTATGCTTCTTACAGTTTCTTATCTGCAGACCAAGATTACAGATCTGAAAAGTAAAATTGCTGCAGCCGAACAACAACTTAAGACCACTTTATCCAACACAGATTAAGCGGAGTTCAAGAAAAATCTCAAACTAAACCTCAACAGTCACCGCTGTGAAATTGAAGCCCAGAAACGGAAGAAATTCCAAAGGGAGAGAGGGGATTACCACAATAACCGGGTCTACAGATGGCAAGATGGATGCATCGCATCAATAACTGGCTATCCAGTCCAGTATGTATCAGAATCTTCACTATCTAGCTCGGGAAGCGAGGGGGTCCAACTCATAGGGTCCAACTCATATCCTCTAAGATACAGGAATTTTTTAGGTCAGCTTCGGGGACGCCACCAGAAACGAGGAAGAGGACAAGGAGAGGTGATAGGCACAATAGACGAAGGAGGTTGGACCATGTCGACGAGATCGCAGGTAAGAACACCCCAACAGAGTCAATCATGGTCAACATCTCCTCAAAATTATTATGTCCGGCCCAACTTTGTCTACTCGAGAAGGGCCTTTCATTCTGCCCCACTTACAGATACGACCTCTTCCAGTTAGATATGGAACTCAACCATTTCTTCAGATCCCTATGCCTTCGAGTACATTTTTCCTGTTCGGGAGAAACCCGAAGACCAGATATATTGGATTAACATTCTGCTCCAATCTCCATAATCACCGCCCAGACATTGGGATTGAGGAATAAAAGTTTATTCTCCCCTCCCAAGAATTCACCACTACTCGAGACCTTCATCGATTTAGTACATCGAGATTTTCCGACATGACTTTGACTTAGGTCTATCTTGTGTCAGTCTAATTTGGACAATATTGACCGTCAGGCCCTTTCCTCACTCATCGAGGATAAGGATCTGATCATAAAACCTGTGGATAAAGGGGGAGCATTGGTAGTGGTCTGACTACAGGGCAGAGATTAATAGACAACTTCAGGATATAATACGGTTTACTCTCCAATAGGTCAGGACCCTAAAGGTAGGATGGCTCTTAAAATATCATGCCCTTCTATGGAAGCATTATATCGACGACATCTTTTGTCTCTGGCATGGACCTATTGATTGGCTGGTAAGATCCGCACAAAATTAGAACTACATCTAAGTCTAGGTACCATAGATCAGAAAATTGCTACCTCCTCACTAATCAATACCTCATCATACCAGTCTTCTACACACTACCCAAGATGCATAAGACACTTAGCAAACCACCTGGTTGCCCCAGCGTGGCATCCACAGATTCAATATTACCCCCTTTGTCTATTTTTCTAGAGAAAATGCTGACCCCCTATGGTTAAAGAAACACAATCTTTTCTACTTGATACATCTGCGTTCCTTGCCACTATCCGTGCACTGGGACCTTTACCTCCTGACACGATCTTAGTGACACTGGATGTATGTAGTCCTTATACCTCAATCATGCATGAAAAGGGTCTCTCAGCAATTAAGGAGATACTTACATCAACAGGCAAGGACAATAGAGTCATCATGTTATGTATGGACCTACTAAACGTAGTCCGGGTAGTGACGTCCAAACCCTGCCCTGAGAATACCTGTCCAGTGTTGAAGATCACACGTGGAAGGAGACATACTCTGGAAGTTTTATTTACCTGGTTGCCGGTGTGCGATCCTGTTCTATTGGGTCTGTTCCTCTCGGAGTACTCTTATCCAGCTGATATACCGGGGTGCGATCCTGCATTGTCGGGTGGAGATTTGAAGGCTTTGAAATTTATGTGTGGCCACACAAAGTGAACTTTCCTTCTGTGGAGATTTGCTATTTTCCACCTCAGAGCTGACCGCCTCCCTGCATGGTTTCCCGGCACTTGCTGGATGTCGAAGGTAAAGGTAAAAAACCTATAAAAGTTGATGTCTTGCCTCAAAGCCTAATATCATGAGAGCTACACATTGACCCAAAGGTCTGTGAAAAGACTTCCTATCACTATAAAATCTGATTTGGATCTGAGGATTCATTAATGAGAGGGAAAAAAAAGCACGCTGTTAACCACATTCCTTTAATTCATGAGGCTATTTTCCTATCTTGAGAGTAAAGTCATGTTACTTACACATAAAGTGAATTTCTTTAAAAATTTCATTACCAGCTACTCCAAATAGGAACTCTGGCCATTTTGTGATAAAAATAATATATATGTTTGAAAACCGCAAGTGTGAACACAACCCAGCGGTTTTTCATTTTTTGAAATCTCTCAAAATTGTTTATACATATATAGTATGCTATATATCCATCAGGCAATATCACCTATGTTTTGAAGGTTCTATTGTATGTTTTCTTTCCTGGCCAGGAGATTTCTCTTTTTAAATTGTAAATTTTGTATTCATGTATAAATTAAATGTTACCGGTATTATCTGGATTCAAAAATAAAATACTATGTTAAATTTTATCTAACCCAAGAGTGCCTAGTTATATTTCTGGATCATTTTTCTTTTTTCTTTTTTTCTGTAGTCCTCTCGGAAAATTATTTTCTGTTTGAGGATACATACTATGTGCAGAGACAGGATACAGCCATGGGATTCAACATGGCCCTTCCCTATGCCAATTGTTACATGGCTCCCTTTGAAGAGCACAAGATATACCCCAATATTCTCTTCAAATATCACGCCCTTCTATGGAAGCATTATATCGACGACATCTTTTGTCTCTGGCATGGACCTATTGATACGCTCAATAAGTTCACCTTAAAGAGGCTCGGTCACCAGATTTTGCAACCCCTATCTCCTATTGCAGCAGATCGGCGCTGCAATGTAGATAAGAGTAACGTTTTTTGTTTTTTTAAAAACGAGCATTTTTGGCCAAGTTATGACCATTTTTATATTTATGTAAATGAGGCTTTCTAAAGTACAACTGGGCGTGTTTAAAGTTAAAGTACAACTGGGCGTGTATTGTGTATGTACATCTGGGCGTTTTTACTTGTTTTACTAGCTGGGCGTTGTGAATAGAAGTATCATCCACTTCTCTTCACAACGCCCAGCTTCTGGCAGTGCAGACACACACGCCCAGTTGTACTTTAACTTTAAACACGCCCAGTTGTACTTTAGAAAGCCTCATTTATATAAATATAAAAATGGTCATAACTTGGCCAAAAATGCTCGTTTTAAAAAAAAAAAACGTTACTCTTATCTACATTGCAGCGCCGATCTGCTGCATTAGGAGATAGGGGTTGCAAAATCTGGTGACAGAGCTTCTTTAACTCTATTTGGCCTGAGCTACAGTTAACCCTTACTTGCAGTTCTGTGTCCATCAGTTTCTTAGACACACTCGTGATCAAAGACCAAGAGGGTTCTCTTAAGCTACAGATAGGAATAGCCTTCTCCATTTCTCTAGTTGTCAGTAAGACAACGAAAGCCTCACTACCCAGATACCAACTTAGTCGAGTATCTAGGATAGCAGACGACGACTAGATCAGAAACACTAGGAGACAGGACATGGCTAACAAGTTTAGGACTAGGGGCTACCGAGATGATATACTAAATAGGGCACAGACCATCAGTATAAACCAACCACTGAGGGACAAAAAACGACGCAATCCCTTTATCCACACTTACCACCCGTATTCCCGCTTTGGCCACTTTTGACCTTCCTGAGAGAGCCTCATTTTCCAAAACTGACATGTTTCACTTTATGTGGTAATAACTTTGGAATGCTTTTACCTATGCAGGCGATTCTGAGTTTGTTTTCTTGTGACACATTGGACTTTATGTTAGTGGCAAAATTTGCTCGATACATTTAGTATTTTATTGTGAATATCACCAACATTTTGCGAAAACGTGCAAAAATGAGCATTTTTCTACATTTAAATGTATCTGTTTGTAAGACAGGCAGTTGTAAACACACAAAATTGTTGCTAATTAACATCCCCCATATGTCTACTTTAGATTGCCATCATTTTTCTGACCATCCTTTTATTTTTCTAGGACATTACAAAGTGTAGAACTTTAGCAGCAATTTCTCACATTTTCAAGTAAATCAAAAAATCAAATAAAACTTAGTAACAATGAAAACTACTCCTTGTCCTGCAAAAAACAAGTCAACATATGGCTACATCAATGGAAAAATTGAGTACTTATGTCTCTGGGAATACGGCAAAAAGTAAAATGTAGTAAAACATTACAAACCTAAACATATTTGGTATTGCCGATAATTGTATCAGCCCCTAGAATAATTGTGACATTTTATTTATGCCGAATAGTGAACACCTTAAATTTAAAACGCAAAAAAACAATGCTGGAATAGCATTTTGTTAAATTTTTAATAACAGTTTACCAATATATTATACACACCCAAAAATGGTGTTATTGAAAAATACAACTCGTCCCCACAAAAAACAAGTCCTCATGTAGTCATGTCGATGGCAAAACAAAAAAGTTATTATTCTTGGAATGCGAAGATGAAAAAACAAAAAAGAATGCTTGGTCATTAAGGCCAAAATAGGCCTGGTCATTAAGGGGTTAAAAGCTGAGTGAACATAGCTACGGCTTCTACAGGGGTTGTCACTAAGCTGAATGACAATTTTGCCTATTTTGTGTATATGACATATTGCTATATAACAAGGCAGATTTGCCATTATTGGCCCCTGGGAAGGTTCTAGGAGCTAAAACGGCAGCCATATTGGTTGTCATCTAAATTCGCCATAACAAGGAAACAACTAAGAAACGGTTGAATGCATTTTGTACCATAGTGACAGTGGGAACGCTCATTAACTGGCATCAATGTGGCAGGAACAGTTTACTAAACCAGTCAGTGCTGAATTCTGTCAAGTCATATCCGACTACCTGATACATAGACTGGTCTTACTTGAAGACGAGCATCTTAAACCCTTGCTGTTTGTGTATACACTAGGACATCAGAGGCCAGCAGGATGCTTGAAGCCATCACTCAGTCTTATCACCAACACAAGCACTTCACACTTTTTTCCTGTACCTGCACACCTGTCCACCTGATAGAATCAGCCTTACACAAGCCAGGTAAGAGGCTCCTATTGAGGAGGCTGCTGCTTATCTCAGCCTCAGTGTTTGTTTTTCCTGGATGTCTGTAATGAAACAAAGAGGATTTAATCATGTTAAACAAAAGACCTTTGCTGAGGCCTGGAGTGGGTGGATGGAGAATGTTTCTGTTCTTTTCACTATGCTCTTAGTTCAGGTTTCACCCCCCCCCCCCTTCCTCACCTAAGGCCTAAAATTTGTGGGAGACTTCACCTCGCTATGTTGTGACAGGTGCGTCCTGGTAAGCTTGATGGACCCCTATTGTTACATGGGTGAATGCTCTCATTGTAGCACATAGCCTCTCTGCACTAAAGAGATATCAGAAGAAATCCCAAGGTAATTCTGGTATATTTGTATGGTATTATCATAATCACCATACAGACAAAGCAGAGCTGTTTTTGCCATTGGATATAAATCAATGTGATATCAGGATATGTTATCTGTGGTTCAATATCATAAGAATGGAGGCAAATCTTTCATCCATTTTCCACAATGTACTGATTCAGGGAACAGAATTTAACGGGAACATCAAAATCACAGAGATTGGTATTTCTGATTGTAGCTTAATTTACTGGGGCCATCTACAGTTGTGTGTACCCAGGGCCAGCCTTAGGAAAGATGGCGCCGTGTGCAAAATTTTCTTTCGGCGCCCCACCACATCATAAAAAATATGCCCCATAAAATTGTATAATGCCCCCACACAGTATATTACCCCACACACCGTATAATGCCCCCAACACAGTATAATGTCCCCCAAGTGTCCCCACAAAGTATGAATAATGCCTTGGAGGCCCAGGGAGTGAGTGTTGGTTGCTTTTCACTCACCACTGGGCGCTCCTTCTCTGCTTCGGCCCAGGCGCTGCACTGAGTCTGACATACATTGCATTGTAATGTCACATGACACGTTACGTGTCAGTTTCAGTGCAGCGCCAGCACCGAAGCAGAGAAGAACCGCCTGGGCCAGAAGGCAGCTGCAGAGTTGCCAGGCCAGTTATAGACAAAGTGTGGCCCTGGGAAAATATAAAAGTGGGTCCCCAAATGCTGAATAATTGTATCAAAAATTCAATTAATTCAGAAGGCGGTGTGCAGAGAACTGCATTGCTGATTTCAACCGCATCTAGGAGTGTTGCAAGCCCCAGAGCCGCCACACAAAAAAATTAAATATATACGAATTATATATATATGAATAATACCACCACATCATAACCACATAGTGACTGAATAATACCCCCATATGTTACTGATTAATACCACCAAACCATAAACACATAGTGACGGAATAATACGCCCATACTGTTACTGAATAATACCCCCACACCATAACCACATAGTGACTGAATAATACCCACATGCTGTTACTGAATAATACCCCCACAACATAATCACTTAGTAACTGAATAATACCCCCATACTGTTACTGAATAATGCCGCTACACCATAAACACATAGTGACTGAAAAATACCCCCTTACTGTTACTGAATAAAAACCACTAAACAATGACCAATATTACCACCATATAGTGACCATATAATGGTAGATAGCAGTTACACACAGGAGCGCCGTAGACTATATAAGTGATTCCAGCACATTTATATCTAGTGACTCACAGGTGATGTCTTCTCTGATTAGAGTCATTCATTTTCCTTTTTATTTTCCATCCGGCCCAGACCACCGTGACGACTTATTCTAGCCACGACTCGTTTTTACAGAATTTGAAACACAGATATGTTGGCTTCTCACTTTTCCAGCATCCTCCACACCTATACCCCATCCTCTAAACAAAATTGTAATCCACAGTGCCCCAGGTAATAATGATCCCTCAATGCTCACCAGAATAAAAGTGCCCCATCAATAACTGTGCCCAATTTGTGCCCACCAGAATAAAAGTGCCCCATCAATAACTGTGCCCACTTTGTGCCCATATACACAGTGTTCCAAATTATTATGCACATTGGATTTAAGTGTCATAAACATTTAATTATTAGTTTTTCAATTAAACTCATGGATGGTATTGTGTCTTAGGGCTCTTTGGATCATTGTAATCAATTTCAGACACCTGTGATAATTAGCTTTCCAGGCGTGCCCGATCAAAGGAAAACTACTTAAGAAGGACGTTCCACATTATTAAGCAGGCCACAGGTTTCAAGCAATATGGGAAAGAAAAAGGATCTCTCTGCTGCCGAAAAGCGTGAAATAGTGCAATACCTTGGACAAGGTATGAAAACATTGGATATTTCAAGAAAACGTAAGCGTGATCATCGTACTGTGAAAAGATTTGTGGCTGATTCAGAGCACAGACGGGTTCGTTCAGATAAAGGCATAATGAGGAAGGTTTCTGCCAGACAAATTAATAGGATTAGGAGAGCAGCTGCTAAAATGCCATTGCAAAGCAGCAAACAGGTATTTGAAGCCGCTGGTGCCTCTGTAGTCCCGCGAACCTCAAGATGTAGGATCATCCAGAGGTTTGCAAAGTGTGCATAAAGCTATTATTCAGCCACCCCTAAACAATGCTCACAAGCAGAAACGGTTGCAGTGGGCTCAGAAATACATGAAGACTAATTTTCAAACCATGTTGTTTACTGATGAGTGCCGTGCAACCCTGGATGGTTCAAATGGATGGAGTAGTGGATGGTTGGTGAATGGCCACCATGTCCCAACAAGGCTGCGACGTCAGCAAGGAGGTGGCGGACTCATGTTTTGGGCTGGAATCATGGGGAGAGAGCTGGTAGGCCCCTTTAGGGTCCCTGACGGTGTGAAAATGACCTCTGCAAAGTACGTAGAGTTTATGACTGACCACTTTCTTCCGTGGTACAAAAAAAGAACCGTGCCTTCCGTAGCAAAATTATCTTCATGCATGACAATGCACCATCTATTGCTGCAAAGAATACCTCTGTGTCATTGGCTGCTATGGGCATAAAAGGAGAGAAACTCATGGTGTGGCCCCCATGTTCCTCAACCCTATTGAGAACCTTTGGAGCATCCTCAAGCAAAATATCTAGGGTGGGAGGCAGTTCACATCAAAACAGAAGCTCTGGGAGGCTATTCTGACATCCTGCAAAGATATTCAAGCAGAAACTGTCCAAATACTCACAAATTGAATGGATGCAAGAATTGTGAAGGTGACATCAAAGAAGGGGTCCTATGTTAACATGTAACTTGGCCTGTTAAGTTTTTTTTGATTGAAAGAGCTTTTGATTTCTGTAAATATGACCTCCTGATGCTGCAAATTCAACAAATTACCATTTTAGTTTTCTTTACAACCTTTAAAATGTTTTGATCTCTGTTGTGCATAATACTTTGAAGCAGTGCATTTTGAGTTTTTTACTTCTAAAAAAAAATCTGTTATCATTAGGAGATTTGGTCAATAAAATTTGCATTATACTCCAACGGTTGATGGCTTGAAGATTATACTGACTGTCATTTGCATCGACTATTTAGGAAAATCAGCGAAAAATAACATTTGCATAATAATTTGGAACGCGGTGTACAGTAATAATGCCCCCTTTGTGCCCCGTCGATTGTACCACTGTGTCCCCTGTAGATAGCGCCACACACACAGCCCCATTAGATAGTGCCACACACACAGCCCCCTTTTGTAGATCGTGCCACATCCCCCTTGTAGATAGTGCCATATCCCCCTTGTAGATAGTGCCACATCCCCCTTGTAGATAGTGCCAAACAACCCTTTCCCTGTAGTGCCAAATAGCCATCCCCTATATAGTACCACACAGCCCACCCCCTGTATAGCGCCACACAGCCCTCCGCCTGTATAGTGCCACATACCCCCTTTGTAGATAAAGTCACACAGCCCTCTGTAGATAGTGCCAGATAGCCCTCTTCCCTGTAAAGTGCCCCACAGCCCCCCCCCTTGTAGATAGTGCCACACAACAATCCCACCGTTTTAGATGCACAGCCCTCCCTTGTAGATAGTGCCACACAAACTCCCCTCACCCCCATTTTAGATACACAGCCCCCCCTTGTAGATAGTGCCACACAGCAATTCCCCCCACCCCCGTTTTAGATACACAGCCCCCCTTGTAGATAGTGCCACACAGCAATCCCCCATCGTAGATACACAGCCCCCCCCCCCCCCGGGGCACTGCCGGGCGCTTCAGAAACACAAGGGGATGGGAACCATCGCAGTGCCCCCTTCCTCTTGCTGGAGTGATGTGCCCTGTGCGATCGTGCAGGTCGCACACCCCAAAGGGGTGTATACCATATGTTTGTGTCCATCCTGCCATGGAGACAACTCGCCTACAAGGTAAGTCATGTAGCACTAGCCAACAGCAAAGTAACATAGTTTGTAAGTCCAACTAGTTCAGCCTATTATTCTGCAATGTTGATCCAGAAGAAAGCAAGAAACCCCAATGAGCCAAAAGCCAGTTTTCCTCATCTTAGGGATAAAATTGCTTCTTGACATTATAGCAATCAGAATAAATCCCTGGATCAACGACTCCTCTACAGTAATCTAGTGAACATAGCGTGATATTATTACACTCAAGAAAAGCATCCAGACCGCTCTTGAAGTCTTTCAGTAAATTCGCCATAACAACTTCCTCTGGCAGAGAGTTCCATAGTAGCATAGATGCAAAACACTAATCCAATCAAAAGGATATGTTTTAGTATATCATGGGTCAAATAAACACACACATAACTCAAATATGGCACCTATGGAGAAACTGTATGCTCAATCCATTAGAATAAGGGTATGTTCACACGGCTTATTTACGGACGTAATTCGGGCGTTTTCCTAAAATGCGGCTCGATAGCGTCAGCAAACATCTGCCCATTCATTTGAATGGGTCTTACGATGTTCTGTTCCGACGGTCATTTTTTTTACGCCCCGCTGTCAAAAGGCGGGGCGTAAATAGACGCCCGCGTCAAAGAAGTGCCTGTCACTTCTTCAGACGTTAAATGGAGCAGTTTTCCATTGACTCCATGGAAAAACAGATCCATTTACGTCCGTAATTGACGCAGCGAAAAAGCGCCTCAACATGCCATGACGGCTGAAATTACGGAGCTGTTTTCTCCTGAAAACAGCCCCGTCATTTCAGCTGTAACGGACGCTGCCGTGTGAACATACCCTTAAAGTAACATAAATTTTATTGGTATACACTTATTTCCAAGCGAAACCTGCGTCGGGTCGGGTGGGTAAGCATGGTCACTTGTCCAAAGCACTTGCCTTTTGAACATTGGTCCCTCTTTTTCCTTATTTAGGAATGCCAGGTTATTTTTTTCTTGTATTTTATACCATATGCATTTTACTGTCTTATTTATTCTGGCTTGCTATATCCAGTCATTTTACTCTTATTATTGTGTCTGGTGCTCTGTGGTAAATTACTTTCCCTACTTTTTGCGACCATATTTTTGCCCTTCATACTCACCATTGTCTTTTATGTGATTTATACTGTGTCTATTTATACTGTTTGTATTTGTTTTTTTAATGCATACCAATAAAATTAATGTTACTTTTATTCTAATGGGTTGAGCATACAGTTTCTCTATAGGTGCCAGAGAGTTCCATAGTCTTACTGCTCTTACAGTAAAGAATCCCCTTCTATGTTTGTGTAGAAACCTTCTTTCCTGTAGATGTGCCCCCTTGTTGTAGTTACAGTTCTGGGTATAAATAGATCATGAGAAGGATCTCTGTATTGACCTTTGATATATTTATACATAGTTATAAGGTAACCCCCTCAGCCATCTTTTTTCTAAACTAAATAACCCCATTTTTTATCAACTTTCCATGCCACAAATTATACAAGAATTTGTTTAAGCAGCCAGGGTGCCCTTCAGAATCTAGCGCCCTATTCACCCAGCCAAATCTGACCCTTGGTGTTCATATATACTTAGTCAAGAAAGATAGTCAAATAATTATTGGCTTTTAATTCCTTCTGTAGTAAAAGTACAATGTTTTGGTCATTACGGGTAGTGCAACGGCATCTGTTTTTAATGTCAAATTTTCAATTTGTTTCTCATTGACTTTAATTGTAAAAAAATATGCCTTTTTGTGTATGTTGTACAATGCATTTACACCCATTGCTATGAAACCTTATTGTTAGCCTAGAAAGAAGAGCGTTCATCTTCTCCATTCCAGTCACTAAACATGTATGTGTAATAGAGCAGTCTATTCAAGGCTTATTATAATCACATAAGGTTTACACAGGCATCTCATACAGGTAATAGAGTCCTAGTGTGATCTGATGACTGTTGACAAGGAACCACAGAATGTGTTATAGTAACAATGCCTGTGGGCCCCTCTCTTGGAGAATATACCCTGGGGTCTCGTGCAGGTGTGCATTCACTTGGATGGGCTTAATCAACGGTTCCCTAATTACTTCTCCCTTGTATGGAATTGACTTCAGTTTCCTGTGACCAATCACTTCTCTTCCCTCTGGCTACTTATCCCAAATTCCAGCCATATTTATTTATAGGTGGATTCCATTGTAATCTCTGACAACTGCATTGAATTGGTCCATTTACTGGACTGCTGGTTTATGCCATATGTGCTGTAGCCACGATTTATTTTTTTTACTGGAAAAGCCCAAAAAAACAATTCATTAGGAAATTACAATGTTAATGTTGAATTCAGTGCGGTAAGATCCAGGCCATGTGTAAATAGGAAAATATGTCCCATAGGTATTTAAACTGGATTATACAATTCAAAGAATAATATTGAAAACATTTGATTTTATAAACTGTCTTCTTCTTGAAGGATCAGAAACACCTACCACTAAAGTTTAAAAAAAGTGCTTTGAAAAAATATTTCCTCCTTCCACATTTCCCCTGCATATTTGCATGTTTGTCAAACTGAATGTTTTCTTAAAACCGAATGTGAAATCAGATAACAGAAACTTGAGTAAATTCATAGTATAATTTATAAATTGATTTAAGGAATAAAAGAAATACCCATATCATCACCATAGTTGGCCATACACATCAGATAGACAGAGTGTTCGGCCCACAGCTGTCTTCCCCATAAACATGAATGCACAAATTGTGGGGTGCAAAGGATTAGGGATGCTGAAATCCAACTTGCCCGATCCTTCTTTCCCACTAGGTCAGATGTTGGAGGAATGTTGACCAATCCTGACCTGTCAAAATCATCAGGTGTGGACAATATTAACGTGGTTTTATGACCAGGTTAAGAAAAAGTAACTGCACTCTTAGTATTTCACAGCATTTTTTTTTAATTTTTTTTTTTTAAATGCATGTTAAAATGAGTTGTTGTTTTTTTAATAGTACATGTGTTTTTTTTTGTTGCATTTTTTTTGTGCCATTTTTTCAACCTAGTGTGTTTAGTACCTGCATTTTTTTGTGTTGTTTTTCCCATTAAAAATCATGTGATTAAAAGATTATGTAATTCAAAGATTCTTCTTTGCAGCACATGATTTATTCTGAAAAAAAACATTAAAAAAACGTCAGGCTTTTTTTTAAAAAAACACTGTGTATGAAGGCACCCTTAGGACGGATTCACACGAGCGTGCAAAAAATGAGGCGTTTTGCACGCGCAAAAGGTCCGTGTGTCATCAGCATATGGTGCGCAGATGCGTGATTTTCGCGCAGCCGGCATCATGATGACACTCTGGTTTTCTGTTTACAAACAGAAAAGCACGTGGTGCTTTTCTATTTTCATTCATAGTTTTGACTACTGTAACTGTTTTGACTTCAATAGGTGCGTGATGCGTTAAAAACGCACAAATATGGGACATGTCGTGAGTTTTACGCAGCGGACATACGCTATGTGAAAATCCCGGACTGTCTGAACGGCCCCATTGACTAACATAGGTCTGTGCGACGCGCGTGAAAATTACGCACGTAGCACGGAAGTATTAGGGTATGTGCACACACACTAATTACGTCCGTAATTGACGGACGCATTTCGGCCGCAAGTACCGGACCGAACACAGTGCAGGGAGCCGGGCTCCTAGCATCATAGTTATGTACGATGCTAGGAGTCCCTGCCTCGCTGCAGGACAACTGTCCCGTACTGTAATCATGTTTTCAGTACGAGACAGTTGTCCTGCAGCGAGGCAGGGACTCCTAGCATCGTACATAAGTATGATGCTAGGAGCCCGGCTCCCTGCACTGTGTTCGGTCCGGTACTTGCGGCTGAAATACGTCCGTCAATTACGGACGTAATTAGTGTGTGTGCACATACCCTTATACGTTCGTCTGAATAAGCCCTTAAAGTGTATTTACACAGGCTGATAGTGTGCCGCACAGTCAGTTTTTATAGTTGAAAAACGTGTTTTTAATGTAAAAAATGTGAAGCCAAAACTGCCTTGCAAAACCGTTGGAAGTTGCATTAAAGATGCTCTTTTGCCTTGTGGTTCCCCATGTAAACTGTAGTGCAATTTCTCGCCCGGAATGTCCGCTGCGGAAAACTGCAGCACTTAGATGCTAGCAGGCCGATCCCATGGGATGAAACATCATCCCAGGACGCCAGGCTGGTTCACGTCAGAGGGCCGACCTCCTGGGATGATATGTTTCATCCCATAGGACCGGCTTGCTAGCAGCTAAGTGCTGCAGTTTTCTGCAGCGGACATTCTGGGCGAAAAACTGCACCACAGTTTGGTGCATTTTTTCGCCTGGAATTCCTAGCGGTGCACAGGGCGGATATGCTGCGTTCTTTTACCGGTTCAACCTTTAACCAATTCAAGACCAGGCACCGTTTAGTGATTTTAGTACAACGGCATGATTTTTTCAATGGTTTTTCACAATTAATGCAGGTTTCTTTTCTTATTTTTATACACAGATTTTTGCTTTTTCAGAATTTTTAGTCTTATAGTTTAAAAAAAAATAGTAAAAAAAAATGCTTTTTTACATTTTAGCTCCTTTTTTTTGGTAATAATATAGTGGAATCCTGAAATATACTTTTTATTTGTGATTGTAATAGTCCACTGTAAATTTTGATATATTACATGTCTATTTGTTAGGAAACGTCTGTTTCTTTGAGATCGCCATAACTATTAGGGGGGATTCACACGAACGTGTATTGGGTCCGTGCGGGCCGCGTGGTTTTCACGCGCCACGCACAGACCAATACAAGTCTATGGGGCAGTACAGACAGTCCGTGCTTTTTGTGCAGCGTTTGTCCGCTGCGCGAAAAGCGCGACATGCTCAATATCTCCGCGTATTTCGCGCATCACGCACCCATTGAAGTCAATGGGTGCGTGAAAACCATGCAGGTCGCACGGATGCACTTCCGTGCGAACCGACTGTTTCGCGCACCAGCTGTCAAAAGGATGAATGTAAACAGAAAAGCACCATGTGCTTTTCTGTTTCCAAACATCCAAACGGAGTGTCTTTGAGATGAGCGAACCCGGACAACCGAACCGAACCCGGCAAAAACATTTCCGGTACGCGACGTCAGGAGATAGTCACTGTCCAGGGTGCTGAAAGAGTTAAACTGTTTCAGCACCCTGGACAGTGACTTCCGATCCCAATATGCATGAACGTGTAAAAAAAAAAAGAAGTTCTGACTTACCGATAACTCCCGGTTTCTTCCTCCAGTCTGACCTCCCGGGATGACAATTCAGTCCAAGTGACAGCTCCAGCCAATCACAGGCCAAGCACAGGCTGCAGCGGTCACATGGACTGCCGCGTCATCCAGGGAGGTGGGGCCCGATGTCAAGAGAGGCGCGTCACTAAGGCAACGGCCGGGAGGGAAGTTCTCGGTAAGTACGAACTTTTTCTTTGTTTTTAACAGGTTTCTCGATATTGTGATCAGCATTCACTGTCGAGGGTGCTGAAAGAGTTAACTGCCGATCAGTTAACTCTTTCAGCACCCTGGACAGTGACTGACGTAGACTAGACTCATCTCTATGATGGCGGCTGCGCAAAAATCACGCAGCCGCGCATCATACATGGATGACACACGCAGCTGTCAAGTGGTTTTTGCGCGCGCAAAACGCAACGTTCGTCTGAATCAGCCCTTAGTCTAGCTTCTGGGCAGTTCTGGTTTTACTTGGTGAGATTATCCCACTCCTCTGTTTTTCTTCCTGTCAGGTGTAAGGGTGGAGTATTTATAACTGTCTTCTGCCCCTTTTTCTTTGCTTGTGAATTTTCCTGTCTGCATGTGTTTTGATCAAGCTACTGACTACTCCCTGTACCTTTGACTTCTTGGACTTCTTGGAACTGGACTTAGGCTTGTCTCTGGATTACCCCTTGTTTGCTGATTTGGACTTTCTGCTCCTGGCTGGTTTTGACCTCTGCTATTCCTGACATCCATTTGATTATTGATTTAGACTTTCTGTTTACCCTCAGGCTGTCTTGTTACCTGCTCTGGTATTGCCTGCATTGCACCTCTTATCCAACACTGAACTCTGTTAAAACAACCTAGGTTCTATGCAGCAAAAACCAACCTACCTTGCGGTGGGCTCTGGCGAACACCGTGGAGCAGCTTTAGACTCTGTTGATCAGAGTTGTGATGGTTTTGCGGTTGCGGATTTATTTGCACGCTCACTCCCGACAGTACTCCAGCAGCCTTTTGGGAATGGCTAACCTAGCAATTCCACAAACTTCCACCCTGGGAATCGCTTAACTAGCGATTCCATAACATATTCACAAGCCTTCAAAATGTTATTTTTTCACTATGAAACCTATGCACGCCCTTGCGGAACAGATGCACGATCTGACTCAGCTGGTACAAGGCCTGGCCGGAAGGATTCAACATCAACATCCGAGCAGTCGTTCCAGTCGCAATTCCGGGCTCATTCAGACGAGCGTAATTCTCGTCTGTATGCTGTGCGTTGGAAACAACGCACAGCACACGGCCCCATTGATTTCAATGGAGCTATTCACACGTGCGTACGTTTTCACACAGCGAGTGTCCGTTACGTGAAACTCATTGCATGGCCCATTGAAGTCAATGGGTGTGTGAAAACCACGGACAGCACACAGACGACATCCGTGTGCTGTACTTGTTTCACACATCAATTACACTGAAAAAACAAAAAAGTGCTTGCAAGCATGTAAAAAACACATGCCACATGCAACACACACAGATAGATTCACGTGCATTTTTTTGCGCACGTAAATCTGTCACGCTTGTGTGAATGTAGCCTTAGATACAGGGCCCCAGCAGTAAGTATCCTTGTACTTAACCTCAGCGGCAAATTTGACATTTCTGGGGCCCCAAGCAAAGTTATGTCACTGGGCTCTAATCAAAGACACCCGTAGAGAGTTCCCGACACAATGCCCCCTGTATATAGTGTCACAACCCCCCGCACAACGTTTATTCAATTTTTTTTTTTCATTACGTGGGGTCTCCCCCATTTTTGATAACCAGCCAGATACAACACAGCAGCAGGCTAGAATTACCAGGGTGGGAAGGGCCACTGTTTTTGGCCTTTCCCAGCCTAATAATACCAGCCTGCGGCCGCCCCAGTACCCGACCATCGCTACAGATAGTCGGGTACTGGATAGTCGGGTACTGGATCTTCCCGGCACCCCTGGTGGCGGTGGGTACAGGGGTTATAATGGGGGTTAGTATTAGCCTCTGCATCGGCTAACACTATGCCCCACCTTAGTAATGAACATTGTCAATCAGTAAGCGGCCATTACTAAGGCGGGAAGTAATGAAGCTTAAAAGAAAGACATAGAATAAATATTTGATTGAAATAACCCCCCACACAAGCACACAGCCCTCATTGACCATTTTAGTGACAATAAAAAAAGTCATCATCGAAGTAGTCCGCGAATGTAAAAAAAACACAAACACACAAAAAACCCATTAGTAACAAAGATGATAGGCTTAGATACAGGGCCCATGTGTAATACTGTCTGCTGGACCCTGAATCTAATCCTACACATGTTAGGGTAGGATACAGGGCCCTAGCAGACAGTAATCTTATACAGTATAAGAATACTGTCTGCTGGGGTCCTGTATCTAAGCCTGCCTTGTGGTAGGCTTAGATACATGGTCTAACAGACAGTATCACACATGGACCCTGTATCTAAGCCCATGTGTGATGCTGTCTGTTGGACCCTGTATCTAAGCCTACCACAAAGCCGGCATAGATACAGGACCCCAGCAGGCAGTAATGATGTTACATTTACCCACCTCTTCGGCTCCGGGGCAGCGAATGTCCCGACACCATCCAGCGTCGTGATGTCATGCGCGATGCACAGCGCTGTGACGTCATGACGCGAGAAGACATCAGGACTTCTGCTGCACTCGGGTAGGAGGGCAAGTATAGTGTCATTACTATAGTAACAGGAGCCCATGTATTTTATGAGATAGGCCCCAGTCACTATAGTAAATTTCTATAGACGCGGGGGTCACTGCCCAGTCGCAACTGCGACGGCTGCGACCCCTGTAACGGCAAAGATCCGGGGCTTGGGTCTCGGAGGCCCAGTGCTAGTTACGCCCCTGCTTGCATGTCTTTGTCTACTACTAATGTATCTTACAACGCACCATCGTTGCCTAAGTTTATTCAAGATTATGAGGATGTCTTTTCTGAAATCGGTTGTGAATCTCTCCCTCCTCATAGGCCATATTACTGTCCCATTTTACTTCTCCCTCATGCTAAGCTGCCTAAGGGGCAAATTTATAATCTTTCTGATCCAGAAAAACAGGTCATGAAAGATTATATTAAAGACAGTCTCCTTAAGGGTCATATTCGTCCATCTACTGGTGGGTGCAGGTTTTTTTTTTTTGTTGAAAAGAAAGATGGCAGTTTAAGACCCTGTATCAACTATCGTGAATTAAATAAGAATACTCTTAAGAATCAATATCCTCTTCCACTCATCCCAGACCTGTTTAATCGGATCTCAGGAGCTAGGTGGTCCTCTTAACTAGATTTACGCGGGGCCTACAATCTGGTTCCTATCTGCAAAGGGGATGAGTGGAAGACAACTTTTAATATTCCATATGGTCATTGAGTATTTGGTCATGCCTTTTGGTTTAACCCCTTAAGGACGCAGCCTTGTTTTGGCCTTAAGGCTCAGAGCCCATTTTTCAAATCTGACATATTTCACTTTATGTGGTAATAACGTCGGAATGCTTAACCCTACCCAAGCGATTCTGAGATTGTTTTCTTGTGACACATTGGGCTTCATGTTCGTGATAAAATTTGGTCGATATATTCAGTGTTTATTGGTGAAAAATTGCAAAATTTAGAGAAAATTTTGAAAAAATAGCATTTTTCAGAATTTAAATGCATCTGCTTGTAAAACAGACGGTTATACCACCCAAAATAGTTACTAGTTCACATTTTCTATATGTCTACTTTAGATTGGCATCGTTTTTTGAACATTCTTTTATTTTTCTTGGACGTTACAAGGCTTAGAACATAAACAGCAATTTCTCATATTCTTAAGAAAATTTCAAAAGCCTTTTTTTTAAGGTACCTCTTGAGTTCTGAAGTGGCTTTGAGGGGCCTATGTATTAGAAACCCTGACAAAAACACCCCATTTTAAAAACTAGACCCCTCAAAGTATTCAAAACAGCATTTAGAAAGTTTTTTAACCCTTCAGGCATTTCACAGGAATTAAAGCAAAGTGGAGGTGAAATTTGCACATTTCATTTTTCTTGCTGAATTTCAATTTTAATTAATTTTTTTTCTGTAACACAGAAGGTTTTACCAGAGAAACACTACTAAATATGTATTGTCCAGATTCTGCAGTTTTTAGAAATGTCCCACATGTGTCTCTAGTGCGCTCGTGGAATAAAACACAAGCCCTAGAAGCAAAGAAGCACCTAGTGCATTTTGAGTCCTCTTTTTTATTAGAATATATTTTAGGCAGCATGCCAGGTTTGAAGAGGTGTTAAGGTGCCAAAACAGTAGGAATCCCCCAATAGTGACCCCATTTTGGAAACTACACCCCTCAAGGAATTCATTTATGGTTGTTGTTACCATTTTGACCGCACAGTTTTTTCACAGCACGTATTTGAATTGGGCTGTGAAATGAAAAAAATGACATTTTTTTCCAACAAAATGTCATTTGTGATCAAAATTTCTTATTTTCACAGGGAACAAAATACCCCATTTTGTTGCCCAATTTGTCCTTAGTGTGGAAATACCCCATTTGTGGTGATAAACTGCCGTTTGAGCCCATGGGAGGGCTCAGAAGGAAAGGAGCGGTATGTGTTTGTTGGAGTCCAGATTTTGCTGGATTGGTTTTCGGGTGCCATGTCGCATTTGCAGAGCTTCAGAGGTATCAAAGCAATGGAAACCCACCAGAAGTGACCCCATTTTGGAAACTACACCCCTCAAGGAATTCATTTATGGGTAATGTGACCATTTAGACTCCATAGTTTCTTCACAGAACTTATTTGAATTGGGCTGGGAATTAAAAAAATATATATTTTTTCCAATAATATGTAATTTTAGCTCAAAAATTCTTATTTTCACAAGAAATAATATACTCAATTTTGTTGCCCAATTTGTCCTGAGTGCGGCAATACCCCATAAACTACCGTTTGGGCCCATGGGAGTCCTCAGAAGGAAAGGAGTGCTATGTATTCTTTGGAGTCCAGATTTTGCTAGATTGGTTTTCGGGTGCCATGTCGCATTTGCAGAGCCCCAGAGGTATCAAAGCAATAGAAACCAACCAGAAGTGACCCCATTTTGGAAACTACACCCCTCAAGGAATTCATTTATGGGTTTTGTGACCATTTTGACCCCATAGTTTTTTCACAGAACTTATTTGAATTTGGCTGGGAATGAAAACAAAATTATTTTTTTCAAATAATATGTAGTTTTGGCTGAAAATTTGGCTTATTTTCACAAGAAACAAAATACCCCATTCTGTTGCCCAATTTGTCCTGAGTGCGGCAGTACCCCATTTGTGGTGATAAACTGCCGTTTGGGCCCATGGGAGGGCTCAGAAGGAAAGGACCACCATTTGGCCTACTGGGGATTTTCTAGTGCGAAGTCATGTATGCAGAAGCCCCTGAGGTACCAGTACAGTTGAAACCCGCAAGAAGTGACCCCGTTTTCAAAACGACACCATTAAGGCATTCATCTAGAGGTGTAGTGAGCATTTTGACCGGAGACCTACACCCCATAAACTGTAATGTGGGTTCTCTCGGGTATGGCAATACCCTCAATGTGGCTGTTATCAGCTGCCTGTGCACTCAGCAGGGCCCAGAGGGGAAAGACTAGGGGGGATAAGCTGTGCGGAGTGCATCAGGGTAAGTAAAATTGGGGTAAATTATAAACCAAGGGATGTATGATAAATTTGAAAACACTCTTTCATACAGAGCTCTGGTTTTTCGGGACACGTATCACATTTATATATTGTGTCATCCCTTATCGCCCTCTTATAGCAGACTTTGCACCTCTTTTGACTTTTTCCCTTCTTGCCAGTTTGGGAAACTTCTCCTGGAAAGTGTTGCCGCCCTGGTACGATGCGTGTGGCCCCGCTTCCAGAAGTACTGGGTGCCCCCCCTTCTTGGTCCCTAAAGATTAGGTTCTTGATAATCACCTCTTGAAATTCCAGGAAAGTTCCCCTCTGGCCTGCACATAGATGTAGCACGTGCGCATTGTACAATGCCATCTGTATGATGTGCACGGCCAGCTTCTTATACCTCACAGCATGGCGCTGTAGGGCTTCAGGATTTGATCTGATAAGTCCATCCCTCCCATGTACCTATTGTAGTCCAGGATGCAGTCTGGTTTGGGGGTGGCCTTTCCTTCATATATCCTAAACCTGTAGGTATACCCTGATGCACTCTCGCACAGCTTATACATCTTCACTCCATACCTTGCCCTCTTACCCGGCAGGTACTCGCGAAATTGAACCCTCCCTTTAAAATGTACCAGGGACTCATCAATAGAAATACACTTCTCGGGGGTGTATGCTTGGGAAAACCGGGCACTGAAACGGTCTAATAGGGGTCTCCGTTTATACAAACGGTCAAAACTGGGGTCATCTCGGGGTGGGCACGGCTCATTATCAGTATAATGTAAGAAGCGAAGTATTGCCTCATTTATTTATTTTTTTAGGTTACAGTTCAGTTCTGAAGTTGCTTTGAGGGGCCCATATATTAGAAACCCCTATCAAACACCCCATTTTAGAAACTAGACCCCTCAAAGTATTCACAACAGCATTTAGAAAGTTTATGAACCCTTTAGGTGTTTCACAGAAATTTAGAGCAAAGTAGAGGTGAAATTTACATTTTTTTTTTGTCAGAAAATCCCCTTTATACCATTTTTTTATAACACAAAAGGATTTATCAGAGAAACGCAACTCAATACTTATTGCCCAGATTCTGCAGTTTTGAGAAATATCCCACATGTGGCCCTAGTGCGGTAATGGACTGAAGCGTCGGCCTCAGAAGCAAAGGAGCACCTAGTGGATTTTGAGGCCTCTTTTTTATTAGGCACGATGTCCGGTTTGAAGAGGTCTTGTGGTGCCAAAACAGTGGAAAACCCCCAAAATTGACCCCAATTTGGAAACTAGACCCCTTGAGGAATCCATTGTAGTTTTCTTGGGGTGCATGCGGCTTTTTGATCAGTTTTTATTCTATTTTTAGGTGGCGTCGTGACTAAAAAACAGCAATTCTACTATTGTTTTTTTATTCTATTTTTTTTACAGCGTTCACCGTGCGCTATAAATGACATATTCACTTTATTCTGCGGGGCAATACGATTATGGCGATACCAGATGTTTATAGTTTTTTTTATGTCTTATGGCGTTTGCACAATAAAATACGTTTGTAAAAAATCATTCACTTTTTGTGTTACCTTATTCTAAGAGCGAGAACGTTTTTATTTTTCCATCAATAAAGCCGTGCGAGGACTTATTTTTTGCGTAACAAACTGTAGTTTCAATCAGTACTATTTTAAGGTACATGCGACTTTTTGATCTCTTTTTATTCCATTTTTTGGGGTAAAGTGACCAAACAATTGTGATTGTGGTACGGTTTATTATTATTTTCTTTTACGGCGTTCACCGTGCGGGATAAATAACGAAATAATTTTGTAGTTCAGGCCGTTACGGACGCGGCGATACCAATTATGTATAGTTTGTTTGTTTATATATTTTTATTAATAATAAAGGACTGATAAGGGAAAAGGGGGGATTATGACTTTTAATACTTTTAAAACTTTTATTTTCTTATTTTGACACATCTTTTTTTAACTTTTTTTTTACTTTATTACTTTGTCCCACTAGGGGACTTGAGGGCAGGAGGCCCTGATCGCTATTCTAATACACTGCACTACATGCGTAGTGCAGTGTATTAGAACTGTCAGCTACTCACTGACAGCAAGCATAGTGGGTCCTGACGTTGTCAGGACCCACTAGGCTTCCGTCTATGGCATAGCCGGACGCCATTGTTTGGTGTCCGGTTGCCATAGTCACCATCGCCGGCCGCTATCGTGTAGCAGGCCGGCGATGGCAGCTTAACCCCTAAAAAGCCGCGATCTCTATTGAACGCGGCTTTTAAGGGGTTAATCAGCGGGGACACAGCGATCGGTCCCCGCTGTAGGAGCTGTGACAGCTGCTGTACGAGACAGCAGCTGTCACAGCTCCTGTATGTGTCGGGAGGACGGCCGAAACGGCCGTTACTCCCGAGACGTACTATTAGGTCATGGAGCGCTAACGATACAGCTACCATGACCTAATAGTACGTCCAGGAGCGGGAAGGGGTTACATAGTTACATAGTTACATAGTTAGTACGGCTGAAAAAAGACACATGTCCATCAAGTTCAACCAAGGGACGGGAAAAGGGAAGGAAAAATTTCTACATATAGGAGCTAATACTTTTTTGTTAAGTAATTCTCCAGCGGTTTTTCAAAACCTGGTTAATGATACTTTCAGAAATTTTATTGGACGCTTTGTGGTTGTATATCTGGACAATATTATTGTGTTTTCTTCCAATTGGTCCTCTCATGATCAATATTTAAGGTCCGTCCTTCAAATACTGAGGGAAAATTGTCTTTACACAAAATTTGAAAGATGTCTTTTTGGAGTTCAGGAAGTGGGATTTCTTTAGATTCGTTCTGTCTCCTCATGATTTTCGTATGGATTCCGCTAAGGTTCAGGCAATTCTTGATTGGGTCCAACCCATGTCACTAAAAGCTCTGCAGAGGTTCTTGGGTTTTGCTAATTATTACCGAGAATGTATTCATAATTTTTCCTCCATTGCCAAACCTTTGACGGATCTTACGAAAGTGGGTTACGATCTTGTAAATTGGAAATCTAGTGCAGTCTCCACCTTAAAAAACCTTAAAACTGTGTATTGTAGACAATGGACTCAATCCCAGACAGGCTAGGTGGACCTTGTTCTGTACCAGATTTGACTTTATTGTAACCTACAGATCCGGGTCTAAAAATGTCAGGGCCGACGCATTATTTCGAAGCTTCCTTTCCTCACCGGTCCCCGACATTCATCCTGAACCTATTTTATCTAGGGGGATAGGGGTTTCTGCAATATCACCTGATTGTGCAACTGAGATTAAAGAATGTCAGCAACTTGCTCCACAAAACATTCTTGCTGGGAGGTTGTTTGTGCCTCCTCAGTTCAGATTTCGTGTGCTCAATGAGTTACATGATTCTGTTTTGTGTGGCCATCCAGGGATATCTGGAACTAAAAAATTTGTTTTGCGGCTCTATTGGTGGCTGTCTTTGTCTCGTGATGCGAGTTCCTGTGTCTCTGCTTGTTATGTCTGCGCTCGTGCTAAGACTCCTTGAACTCATCCTATGGGTGAACTACTACCACTGTCTGTTCCACAGAAACCTTGGTCTCATCTGTCTATGAGTTTTTATCACCGATTTGCCTCCTTCTGAATAGAATACTGTCATTTGGGTTGTGGTGGAACGTCTCAGTAAAATGTGTCATTTAATTTAATTGCCTCAACTCCCTGATTCCAAAACTCTGTCAAAATTATTCATTGATCAAGTGATTCGTCTGCATGGTATTCCGGAAAATATTGTCTCTGATACAGGGGCGTAACTAGGAAAGACTGGGTCCCATAACAAACTTTTGACTGGGGCCCCCCCTCCCCTGGGTGTCACACAACCCCCCCTTGTAGATAGTGCCTTTTTTACAGCCCCCCCCTGTAGATAACGCCATACAGCCCCCCCTGTAGATAACGCCATACAGACCCCCTCTGTAAATAGCGCCATACATCCCCCTGTAGATAACGCCATACAGCCCCCACTGTAGAGAACGCCATACTGCCCCCCTTGTAGAGAACGCCATACAGACCCCCTGAAGATAGCGCCATACAGAGTCTCCACTGTAGAGAACGCCATACAGCCCCCTTTGTAGATATCTACAGAGGGGGCTGTATGGCGTTATCTACAGAGGGGTCTGTATGGCATTATCTCCAGAGGGGTCTGTATGGCATTATCTACATGGGGGCTCTATGGCGTTATCTACAGGGGGGGTCTGTATGGCATTATCTACAGAGGGGGCTGTATGGCGTTATCTACAGAGGGGGCTGTATGGTGCTAATGGCATATAGCCCCCACCCTGTAGGTAACACTATACAGCCCCCCCTGTAGAAAACTCTATACAGCCCCCCCTGTAGGTAACGCTATACAGCCACCCCCCTGTAGGTAACTCTATACAGCCCCCCTGTAGGTAACGCTATACAGCCCCCCTGTAGGTAACACCATGCAGCCCCAATCCCCCCAAAAAATCTGACCTACAGTGTGTCCTACAAAAGACATGTATCTCCTATCCACAGAAAGTCCCCTGAAGTTCTCCATGACTAACCTCTGACTTCCGGCGTCTGCGCAGCTAAATAAAAATGAAAGGAGCGCTGGTCACGCATGCGCACAAGCGCGACCGGCGCTCCATTCATTTCTACGGAGCTGCCGACACAGACCCCGGAAGTCCGAGGTTTGTAATGGAGAACTTCAGGGGACTTTCAGTCCCCCGTTCTCCCTATCAATGCCAGCAATCACACAATGTATCCCCTATCCTGTGGATAGGGGATACGTGTCTTTTGTTTAATGGCAGAGCGGGGAGATACCTCCCTGCTCTGCCATAGTGTTCAGTGGCGTCGCGCTGTAGCAGCCATAGCGGCAGCTAGCAGAGCCTCCGGCCATGGTGAGGGCCCGTGCCGGCGGGCGACACGCGCTGCCTCATGCCGCGGGCCCCGTAGCAGCCGCTACGGCTGCTACGGCGATAGTTACGCCACTGCTCTGATAGGTGTACAATTTGTGGCCAACTTCTGGAGAACTTTCTGGAAGAAACTTTGTGTACAGTTATCTTTCTCTTCTGCATTTCACCCTGAGACTAATGGTCAAACTGAGCGCTTTAATCAAACCTTGGAACAGTACCTTAGGTGTTATATTGCTGATAACCAGGCAGAATGGGTCTCGTATCTTCCATTAGCAGAATTTGCTATGAATAATCGTCACCATGTTTCTCTTAATAGCTCACCGTTTTTCTGTAATTATGGTTTTCATCCTCGTTTTGGTTCATTTTCCACCTGTTCTAGTGATAACCCTGAGGTAGAAGTTGAATAAAAATAAACTTTGCACACAGTTTGGGCTAAGGTTCAATTGAACCTGAAGAACTCCCAAGTTATTCAAAATAAATGTGTTGACAAAAAGCGTACGGTGAGTCCTGTGTTTAGTGTGGGTCAAAAGCTGTGGCTTTCTATTAAAAATCTGCGACTGAAAGTGCGGTCTCATAAGTTTGCCCCTAGGTTTATTGGTCCATATAAAATTGTTGAAGTTATTAACCCTGTGTTATTTCGCACAGCTGTTCCTCCGGCATTTAAAATTCATGATGTTTTTCGCAAATCTCTCCATAACATTTTTTCCCACTGTCTAATACACTCAAGAAACCTCCTACTTCAGTTCAGATAGAAGGAGATATAGAATTTGACATTCAGAGGATTGTAGATTCCAGAAGGGTCAGAAACATCTGTTCCTTTAAGATCGCCATGACTACTAGTCTAGCTTCTGGGCGGTTCTGGTTTTACTTGTTGAGTCTATCCCACTTCTATGTCTTTTTTCCTGTCAGGTGTAAGGGTGGAGTATTTATGCCTGGCTTCCTCCACTTTTTCTTTGCTTGTGAATTTTACGGTCTGCATGTGTTTTGATCAAGCTACTGACTATACCTTGTACCTTTTAAATTCTTGGAACTGGACCTCAGCTCGTCTCTGAATTACCCCTTGTTTGCTGATTTGGACTTTCTGCTCCTGGCTGGTTCTGACCTCTGCTATTTCTGACATCCACTTGCTTATTGATTTAGACTTTCTGTTTACCTTCTGGCTGTCTTGTTACCTGTTCTTTTATAGCCTGCATTGCACCTCTTATCCAACACTGAACTCTGTTAAAACAACCTGGGTTCTATACAGCAAAAACCAACCTGCCTTGCGGTGGGCTCTGGCAAACACCATAGAGCAGCCTTAGACTCTGTTGATCAGAGTTGTTACAGATTTGGGGTTGCGGATTTATTTACACACTCACACCCGAAAGTCTCTAGCTGCCTTTGGGGAATCGTTCACCTAGCAATTTCATAAACTTCCACCCTGGGAATTACTCAACTAGAGATTCCATAGCATATTATTGGGTAAGGGCTAGCGTTATGACAATGATTGGTGAGGGGAGTATCCTTTTGGTGTAATTTTTATGTGTCATTTTTCTTTCATTCATTTTTTTGACTTATTTTTTTTTAATTTTTTATTACTATGGCCTGTCCCTTACAATCTATTGTCACTATAAGGGTAAGTCCACACGTAGCGTAAATACTGCTGATTTTCTGCAGCAGATGTAATTGCAGAAAATCTGCAGCATAATAGAGTAGCAGCAGAGTGGATGAGACTGTAACAAAACTCATCAACACGCTGCGTAATAAAAACAGCTGATAAACCGTTCATAAATTGACCTGTGGTGCGTTTTTTTAATCCGCAGTATGTCAATTTATGTTTCCGAATCGCTGGTTTTCTGTTACGGATTTTCCACATTGAATTCAATGGGAGGTAAAACCTGAAAATTGCAACATCTGTTATATAGAGATGGTTCCGTCGCAAAAAAACGCAACCGAGAAAAAAAGTTATACTTACCCAGATCTGTCCAGCCCAGCCTCCAGGGATGACGTTTGACTGCTGCAGTCACATGGATGAAGCGTCATCCAAGAGGACCAGGCTGCATGACGTCAGAGGGGCGTGTCGCCATGGCTGCGGGTACGTATAGGCAGATTTATTTTTTTTCTGCTGCTTTCCGCAGCAGATATTCCGGCCAAAAAATTTGGTGCGGTTTTTCGTTTGAAATTGCCTGCAGGGATCAGGGTGGATAAGCTGTGTGCTTTTATGCAGCGTATTAACCCTGTATAAACATACCCTTAGGGCTGAGCTGGGTCTAGTAAGACCCAGCAGCAGCCTCTTACTACTGGCATTATTTGACCACCAGGACCAATAGAAGTAGCGATGATTCCGCTCAGGACCACCATCACAAATTTCTGGGCCCCATACAGTCAAGGCGTCTGGGCCCCCCCCCCCCCCCTTTATAAGGGGATGGCGGTGTAAACGGAAAGTGGCTTGAAAGGGGCAGAGGTGAGATGCAAACTGGCAGTGGCACTGTGGAGGGGTAGGGCAGAGATAGTAAGCGGGCAGGGGCTCTGTCAGAGGACAAAGAGGATGGACTAGGTGGCAAGGGCTCCGTGGGGTAGGGGAGATGGCTAAGAGAGTGGAAAGTGGCAGGGGCGGGAGTCGGGCCAGGGGGGATTCGCACCATGACAGGGGCTGGGGATGACAGGTGGGTAGAGTCTCTGTGGGAGGCCAAGGGGGAGACAGTTGGTGGGTAGGGGGCAACATACAAAAAATAATTGCACTGAAGCTGCTGCTTTTACACAGCAGAGTCACTCACCATGTTGCAGTGCAGGCTGGCGATTCTGGATCCTGCAAGCTCTACAATCTTCCACACGCCTAGGACGAAGTCTCTGACTCCTCCTAAGACGTCGCACACGTCACCTGCGCAGACACCAGACCAGATGACTAAGTTAATTCAGACCTCTAAATTAATTTTGACCTCTGACCAGACCTATAATTTAATACAGACCCCAGACCAGACCCCTAAATTAATTCAGACCCCAGAAAATACCCCTTTATTAATTCAGACCCTTGAACAGACCAGTTCATCAATTCAGGCCCTCGACCAGGCCCCTACAATAATTTAGACCCCCGACGAGACTCTTAAATAAATACAGATACCGGACCCCTAAATTAAAGGGGTTTTCCCATGAGAGACATTTATGACATATGCACAGGATATGTCATAAATGTCAGATAGATGCGGGTCCTACCTCTGGGACCCACACCCATCTCTAGAATGGGGCCCCCTAAACCCCCTCGCGTAATTCAGACCCCCAACCAGACCCCCTCAAGTATTTCAGACCCCCGACCGGACCCTTAAATAGCTACAGACCCCTGAACAGATTTCTACATTAATACAGACCCCAGACGAGACCCTAAATTAATACAGACCCCAGACACTTTAGACCGCCAATCAAACCCCTAAATTAATTTACACCCCAGACTAGACAACAAAAAAAAACTTAAGACCCCTGACCAGACTCCCTATGTACTTAATGCTCCTGGGTCTTCTTGCCTCCACTTCTGGCCAAGTGCCTTTAGACTTCTGGCACCTCACTTATCCGGACGCTGGGGCCCTGATTTATAAGTTGCTGACGTCAGGACATTGTGCAGTGGCGCATACAATGCGTCAGGATGTTACAACGCTGCACAACGTCCTGACGCTGACCAGCGTCAGTCACTTGCAATGCAGGACTTCAGTAATACTTTGTTTGAGAACGGGCCTTGCAATATAATGTGTCCCGTTCCTTTCTGCAAACAAAAATACAGCTGGCAATCAATTTGATTCTCTATAGCATACACAGCACGCCCTTAGCGCTGCGTACGTAACAATAGAAAAAATAGAAACGGTGAATACCATTTCTTTCTACTATCCAGGATCCCTGGCAGTCTCTGACTGATGGGCATCCGACATTCAGCTGCCCAATCACTCAGTAAGCAATCTTAATCCTGGGCCGTATATATATATATATATATATATATATATATATATTATTATTAGGTCGTCTTCAACCAAAGACCTGTCACTTAAGAAAAATGCAGCTGACATCTACAGCATTTTTTTTTTCGTCTTCTAGCCCTCATCATTGTTGAGATATCGGTGCCGTTAATTTTTTTTTGTAGATATGACTAGCATAAGGGGGAGTGTTAAGTGGCTACAAGGTAGCAATGATGGTGCTTAAAAATAAGAGAAAACAAAGGATTGGACAGACGTGTATGTCGGATCCTTGTTTCACTTGCCCCCAGATGCAGATGTCAGGGGTTTGATTTGCTGTCCCCATTCACATAAGATTGTCTGCAATTCCGATGATTTTCAGATCTAATGTCTTCGGCCATCTTAAAGGGGTTGCCCAATGACAACCCATTTTATACCTTCATGACCACTCAATGAGGTTGGTCATAAAAGTAAGTAAGGTGGATGTCCGACCTGTGTGATTTGCACCGTTGCCAAGAATAAAAAGCCTCAAACTATGTTTTTGAGCCAGAAAGCAGGACGAGCAAGTGCCATCGCTCTCCGTAGAGATTAGCTTGGCGCAAAATGACCTTACTTTAATGACCTGGGTTGTTCTGAGAGTGGCCCTAAGTCTTGTATTTGCAAACTTGGTACTATCATAACATCCCCGAGATAAGACGTGATTCAGTCTGTTACAGCAGTGACAATACAGAAAGCATCTTCTACAATTAGCATAATATGACTGTGTATATTACGGTCAAAGTCTAAAATATTGACTATAGATATCTAAGAAAACAGCTTAACACACAGTATAGAAGCCCAATTTTCAGACCTTCCCATTGATGTATAAAGGAATCAATTAATGTTTTATCCTATCAGTCTCTATACCTAATCCATAATTGCCTTGCAAATGGCGCCATCTACTGGTAGGTGGTTGCAAGTTGTATATTTCATTTTATTCTATCCCATCCTCAATAAAATGTCATGTTTCTTCATCTAGAAATTGAGACACTGTAAACTTTAATCAATAAAGTAACTTGGAGATGTTTTGGAGCACATAGCAGAGACCAGAAAATTCATTAGCAAAATACTCTGTTCTGAGTTATAACATGCATTATACAATTATGGAGATCAGTATAAAATATCATTGATAATATGTATTACCAGTCAATTAAAGAGGGTTTTGAAGCTTTTATTTTATGTCAATCAGATTAGTAAAAAAGTTAAAGTATCAGAGAGCATCTGAGGTGACTATATTTTATATATAAACCAAAGAGTACAATTATATTTTTTTCCACCAAGAACCGTCAGTATCTCACAAACAACAGAAACCTACAAATCCAGACTTAAATGTGTACTGTAGACAATATTATTTAAAATAAACACAAACTTTATTTAATGTTTAAGGTATTAACAGATGATATCGCCCTAAGATGTATAAAATCCCAAATCAAGGTGAAACCTCAACAACAACTAATAGTAGTATAGACTAATTGTTGTAATTATTCCCTTCCAGAGAATCGCCACTTGGCACATAAATGATAATAAGTTAAGTGCATATGTGAAATAGTGACAGGCGTCTAATAGTAAATACACTGTGAATAAAGCAAAACTGGTTCCATATCTAAATAGAAAACAACAGCAATTCGATTTTAATACAACAAAAATAAGATACCCGAAGTAGACATGATCCGGCGGCCGGAGAAGTCACCACAGAAACACCTTAACACAAGTTTACCAACCTTCCTCAGAAGGTGCAATAAGTCAAACTCACTAAGTATAAATAGTCACACCAATTACAGGCATCCAATGGCACATGTTGCACCCCAGTTCCCGTCATTGCAAACCTTTTGCATCATCAGCATCAGTCCCTATGGGCGTGCAGCCATACATTAGAGAACCTCCAACCCATCTGAGGTGTCTATGCATGGGCAGCAATCTCTCCTTGATTAGAGACTTGCTCATTTTATAAATTGACAAGTGTAAAAACTGCAGGCTGAGGTAGATGGACCATTTGAGCAGTGCTCAATAGCCTATAGACTTCCAGACCTGCACCACTTTCGCAATCTATATTTCCTGGCTCAAAAATACATTTCATAGGAAGCCAATTAACCTGTTGACCTGTAAGGCTCCTGCACATGTTGCGGACTTTGTGTCCAAATTTGCGTCTGAAAATTTGCAGCACAATAGTCTTGCAAGCATACAAAATCTCATCTATATTCTGCTGAATATTTTCCACACGGAAATCAGAGCATGCTGTGGATTTCCAAATCGACAACATTCTCATTCTGTCCTAGATGTTCACTGTAGATTTCGCCCTTTTCAAAGTAGAAGGGGTGAAATCCACGGAAAAATCTGCACATAACACATGCAGATTTTGCAGCGGAAATGTTGTGGAAACGCTGTGGATACGCTGTGGAAAATACACAACAAATTCGACATTACAAAATGTCGACAAAAACGTCAGCATTTTTTTTTTCAAAACGTTTGCGATAATTGAGGCAAAAACAAAGCAGGAAAACCTGCCGTGTAAATACAGACATACTAAACATGGCTAAATTAAATAATACAATTAAATAATCACAAAACAGGTAAACTGACAGTGGTGTTTTTGAATCCAGCCATAAAGGGTTAGTCTCATCACATAATGTAATGGCATTTCGCTAGGATATGCCATAACATTAAGATCGGTGGAAAGGGGGCAAAAGACCCTTCTGCTTTTACTGGGCACAGCAGCACTTACGGCCACCAGCAGTGTAGAGAACGGCAACACAGGTCCTTTCAAGTAAAGGTCTGGTCTAAGGTCTGAATTTATTCAAGTAATACACTTAGAAAACCACATCAGGTTTCTTGAATGCACGTAAAATATTTGCTTATTGATAGAAGAACGTAATATTCAAAGCTTTGCTTCAATACAATAAAATAATTTAGATGCCACACGGAGGGCACTCCTGCCAACATTTCGGTCTTAGGCGACCTTGATCACGGCAGTAATCTGTAATTCAGATGTGTGGACAGACAACCCCAATGGGATATGGTATTGTACTGAATAAAATGGCTCTAAACAGGGCACTAAAAAACTAAGATGTAATTTTATTGAAGATTCCAAAGAGATTATATACAGTGCATTCGGAAAGTCTTCAGACCCTTTCACTTCTTCACATTTTGTTATATTGAGACCTTGTGCTAAAATAAAAATAAAAAATAGTTTTTCCCTATCATTCTGCACTCAATACCCCATAATGAGACAAAGTAAAAAGAGAATTTTAGAAATTTTTGCAAATTTATTACAAACTAAAAACTCAAATTTTGCACGGACATAAGTATTCAGACCCTTTGCTATCACACTTAAAATTTAGCTCTGGGGGCCTCCCATTTCTCTAGATCATCTTTGAAATGTTTCTACACCTTGATTGGAGTCCACATGTGGTAAATTCATTTGATTTGACATGATTTGGAAAGACACACCCCTGTCTATATAAGGTCTCACAGCTGACTATGTATATCAGAGCAAAAAACAAGTCATGAGGAGGAAAGAACTGCCTGTAGAGCTCAGAGACAGGATTGTGTGGAGGCACAGATCTGGGGAGGGATACCAAAAAAAAAAATCTGCTGCACTGAAAGTTCCCAAGAGCACAGTGGCCTTCATAATTCTTAAATGGAAGAAGTTTAAAACAACCAGGGCTCTTTCTAGAGCTGGTCGCCCCACCAAACTAAGTAATTGAGGGAGAAAGGTCTTGGTAAGAAAAGGGACCAAGATCTCAATGGTCACTCTGGGTGAGCTCCAAAGATCCTGTGTGCAGATGGGAGAAACATCCAGAAGGTCAACCATCACTGCAGCACTCCACCAATCTGGGCTTTAGGGCAGAGTGGCCAGAAAAAAAGCCTCTTATCAGACAATGACCCTAAGCACACAGCCAAGACAACACAGGAGCGGCTTAGGGACAACTCTGTGAATGTCCTTGAGTGGCCCAGCCAGAGCCCTGACTTGAACCTAATTGAACATCTCTGGAGAGACCTGGAAATATCTGTCCATCAACAGTCACCATCCAACCTGACAGAGTTTGAGAGGATCTGAAGAGAAGAATGGCAAAAAATCCCCAAATCCTCAAGCTTGAGAAAGGTCCTGCTGAGAGGACTAAAACGTAACAATTTCCTCATGGGTTAAATAAACCACATTTTGTTTTGCAACTACTTCTGGAGTACTGCGATCATTTCTTTGTTGAGATATATTTTTCCTTTTCAATAAATTAGCAAAGATTATTAACATTCTGTTTTCACTTTGTCATTATGGGGTATTGAGTGCAGAATGTTGGGAAAAATCTTGAATTTTTTTTTATTTTAGCACAAGGCCTCAATATAACAAAACATGAAAAAATGTAAAGGGTCTGAAGAATTCCCGAATGCATTCTATATTGTTTGTAACTCTATGACAATCCATTTCCATGTTCTTTATTAGGGTATATGGATGTGATAAGGGGGTCACATCTCAGGACTCACCACCCAAAGCCAGAGCAGAGAGCCATTAACAAGGAATGGATCTCGCTCTGGTGTAACTGGCCCATCCATATATTATATAAAAAATAAAATTTTCCCTGCAGCGGTCACTGGAGCTGGGTCCAAACTACCATTTGTATTTTTATATTATAATATATATTTTGCAAATAAACTAAATGAAGTAGATAATTTATATGATACCATTTATTTCTATGACATTCCAACTGAAGCCAGAAACCATCAGTTGTTTCCCTACAGCCATGATTTTATTTTAACAGGATCCAAAAAAACACAGCATGCTATGCCTTTAGGTCCTGCGCAGTAACAGTATGCAGAAAACTGATCAAAGTGATATTATATTATGCAGCAGATGTCCAGTCTGTTTGGATGAGCAGTGAAGATAAACAATAAGAAAAATAACATACTGCAAAAAGACACAAGTGCGAACTGAAGGATCACACATCTTCAGTTTAAACATGTCACCACCTGTGTGAAAGGGATTGGTTACATTTGATAAATTTTTGCATAACTTGTCCGAATTGAAGTTAGTTGACTTGTCAGGTGGAATTAAAATCCAGGCATGTGATAAGCACCTTGTTCAACTATAATATTATAACCACCTAATATTGTGTAGGTTCCCCTTGTGCCACCAAAACAGTTCTGACCCATCGTGGCATGCACTCCATAAGATCTCTGAAGGTGTCCTGTGCTATCTGGCACCAAGATGTCATCAGAAGATTCTTCAATTTCTGTAAGTTTCGTGGTGAGACCTACATGGAATTTACTTATTTTTCCAGTACATCCCACAGATCATCGATCGTATTGATATTTGGGGAATTTGGAGGCCAAATCAACACCTTGAATTGTTTGTCATTTTCCCCCACCAATTCCTGAACAATTTTGGGCGCAATCTGATGCTGAAAGAGGCCACTGCCGTTAGAGAATAGCATTGCCAAGAAGGGGTGTACTTGGTCTACAACAATGTTTCGGTCAGTGTTGCATGTAAAAGTAATATCCACATGAATGCCAATGAATGGTTTCTCAGCACAACATTACCCAGAGCATCACACTGCCTCCGCTGGCTTGACTTCTTCCTCTTATAGTGCATCCTAGTGTCATCTTCCCCAGGTAAGCAAAGCAAATGCACGCGGCTGTCCACATGATGTGAAAGAAAACATCATTCATCAAACCAGGCCTCCTTCATGCAATGCTCCATGGTCAAGGTCTGATGCTCGGGTGCCCATTGTAGGTGCTTTCGGTGGTGGCAAGGTGTCAGCATGGGCACACTGACCGGTCTGCAGCTACACAGCCCCAAATGTAGCAAGCTACATTGCACTGTATGTTCTGACACCTTTATATCATAGCCAGCGGTAACTTTTTCAACAATTTGTGCTACAGTAGCTCTTCTGTGGGATCAGACGAGACGGGCTAGGCTTCGCTCCCCATGCAAATCAATGACCCTGCTGTCGGTTCACAGGTTCTCCTTCCTTGGACCACTTTTGGTAGGTACTGCACACTGAGATTCTCAGATCCAGTTGTCTAGCCATCATAATTTGGCCCTTGTCAATGTCGCTCACACCCTTAGGGCATGGCCAGACGTGGCGTATTTCTGCAGACACTGTCCGCATCAATGCCGCACATAATCTGCTTTGCAGATTCTGTTGCGGCTTTGCCTAAAATGTGCAGTAAATTGATGCGGATTAGCCGTTGCGTATTCAGGTGAAGAGTACTTCCTGCTGTCTTTTAAAACATTTTATCTCAGTCTGGCTACAGACAAGGAAACACAGAGGTCCAGCCAGAATGAAGAAATATCCTGTTCGTAAAACCAATACGCAACGCAACACACATAACATTTGCGGATTTCATTGCAGAATTTTGAATCTCCATTGAAGTCAATGGGGAAATTCCGCAATAAGTCTGCAACAAGTCCGCTACACGTCCGCAACAGCCAGTGTATGCGGCGGACACCAAATTCCGCACCGCAGCCTATGGTCCGCAGCGGAGATTTCCACCACGTGTGCACAAACCTAACTAAAAAGGTGTGGAAACCAATAGAGAGAATGCCCATTGTGTATTTCCGCAGCGGACTGGCCGCAGCGGAATTCCAGAGCAATTCCGCCACGTCTGGCCATGCCCTTACTCTTGCCCATTTTTCCTGCTTCAAACACATCAACTTCAAGAACTGACTGGTCACTTACTGTCTTATATATCCCATCCCTTGACTGGTGCCATTGTAATGAAAAGCAATGTTATTCACCTCACCTGTTAGTGGTTTTTATGTTATGGCTGAAAATTATTTATAATCAAGCTCGCCATGCGCAATAGCCAAATGAAGTTTGTGAGCCAAGTGGGTAAAACAGACTTACGTCTGGAGTGTGCAAATTGCCGTATTAAATGGGTTTTCCAGAAATTTGCATCGATAGCTTATGCTAAAGATAACCCCAACCAATTTTATAAAAACAATAAGACTATTGCACTTTAGCAAGCCCTGTCACTGCTGTCCCAGATGCAGAGGCACATCCCTACATGCTGTTGTACCTGGTATCTTGGCTTAGCTTCATTCACTTGAATGTGGCTGAGCTGCAGTACCAAGCACAACCACAACAATGAATGAGCTGTGGATCCATCATTCTGCTGATTGAAGTAGGTTCCAGGGATTGGACCTCTACTAATCACACATAGATGCAAATTCTAGGAAAACCCCTAGGAAAGTCTTCAGCTTCTCGATGTGCTCTTTAGTAGTAACATCATCATTTCACCTATTGACAGAATCATGTGAAAATGAGCATACACTATCCGGCATAGTATGTGAAAACCTGACTAGCACACCTATATATGAGATTGTTAGACACCCTTTTTCAGAACCATGGGTGTTAATACGGAGTACACCCATTTTTGCCGCTCTAACAGCCTCCACTCTTCTGAGAAGGCCTTCCAAAAGATTTTAAAGTATGTCTGTGTTAATTTGTGACAATTCAGCCAAAGAGCATTTGTGAGGTCAGACACTAATATCAGACGAGAAAGTCTGGCTCACAATGAACGTTCCAATTCATCCAAAAGGGTTTAGATGGGGTTGAAGTGCAGGCCACTCAAGTTCCTCCACACCAAACTAGTGATACCATGTCTTTATGGACCTCGTTTTATTCACAGTGCCACAGTTATGCTGGAACAGGAAATGATACAGGAAAATGAAAATCTAGCCCTAGATTGAATTACAAATCACAGCACTTGCTTCAGATGGCAGCGAGAAGAGACAATGTCGGGATGTCTAGGCGTCTTGGAAAATGAAAAAAAGAGAGATCCGCACCTATGAGTGCAGTAATTTGACTTAAGCGTAAGGCCTCATGCACACGACCGTAAGGGTTTTTATTGTCCGCAAATACGGATCCGACGGTTATGGATACACATCAGTAGCCGACCACAATTGTGGAATGCGCCCATAGACTTTTTTATGGGTGAGTTCCATGCCGCAATTGCAGACAAGAATAGGACATTCTCTATATTTTGCAGATCATTTCTATGGCACGGACACACATCCATAAATATCCGGAAAGTTGTCCGTGGCCAATAGAAATGAATGGGTCCGCAATTTCATCTGTAATTATGGATGAAAACTGCGGTCGTGTGCATAGGGCCTAACTGTTCATAAATAGCTGCACTTAAGGCTGGATTCACACGAGCGTGTGCTTTTTGCGCATGCAAAAACGCGGCGTTTTGCCTGCGCAAAAGGCACTTAACAGCTCCGTGTGGCATCAGCATATGATGCGCGGCTGCGTGGTTTTCGCGCAGCCGCCATCATTATGACACTCCATTTGGATGTTTGTAAACAGAAAAGCACGTGGTGCTTTTCGGTTTTCATTCATCCTTTTGACAGCTGTTGCGCGAATCACGCTGTTCGCACGGAAGTGCTTCCGTATGACATGCGTGGTTTTCACGCACCCATTGACTTCAATGGGTGCGTGATGCGCGAAAAGCGCTCAAAGAACGGACATGTCGTGACTTTTACGCAGCGGACCAACGCTGCGTAAAAATCACGCACATGTCTGCACGGCCCCATAGACTAATATAGGTCCGTGCAACGCGCGTGAAAATCAGGCGCGTAGCATGGACGTATATCCCGTTCATCTGAATAAGCCTTAAGAGTAATTGGAGATGCAACAGCTCATCACACATTTCCTGGTGTTTTCTGTGAAGTCCCTCGTAAGAAAAAAAAAAACAATGTAACAAAACAAGATCTATGTTTTGCATTGACTTATTGCTTTATCAGGTAGCGAACCCTTAGAATCCTCCTGATGAAGCAATAAGTAATTGCGAAACGCTGAGCTTTTCTATTTTTTACATCTTTTTCTTATTTTTACTGGCTTTGCATAGCCTAATAAATCTTAACTACGTTGAGAATCTGCAACTGTATGATTCATCCTGCGATCTGCTGGCCGCCCTCATCTAAACAAAGTGTGACAAAGAACCTGGGGCTTGGCAGAAAATACTATGAAAGGTGTGATAAGCTGTTCTAGCTATGTGGGGATACAGTATAAGTGCAACTATTTATCAACAGTTACACATCTATCAAACTGCTAAACTATTAGGCTGGATTCACACGAGCACATTACGTCCGTAATGGACGGACGTATTTCGGCCGTAAGTCCCGGACCGAACACACTGCAGGGAGCCGGGCTCCTAGCATCATAGTTATGTACGATGCTAGGAGTTCCTGCCTCGCTGCCGGACAACTGTCCCGTACTGAAAACATGATTACAGTAAGGGGCAGTTGTCCGGCAGCGAGGCAGGGACTCCTAGCATCATACATAAGTATGATGCTAGGAGCCGGGCTCCCTGCAGTGTGTTCGGTCCGGGATTTACGGCCGAAATACGTCCGTCCATTACGGACGTAATGTGCTCGTGTGAATCCAGCCTTAGGTGCAGGTCTCTCGTTTTTTTGTTTTCTCCTATAGTCAATGCAGGAACAGGAAAGTACCTTCCACAAACTTTTGTCACCAACGAGGTAGCATACAATTGTTTAAAATGTATCTGGATGTTGTAGCATTAACATTATCCTTCAATGGAAATAATGAGCCTGAAAAATAGCTCTAGACCATTTTCCCTCCTCCACCAAAAATTACACTAGGCACTATCGATTGCTATAGGCAGCCAGGGGCAAAATAAGGGTAACATGGGCTCCGGGCACTTTTTCAAGTCTAGGCCCCCCCCCCCCCCCAAACTCTGAATACAGAACTACGAAGACGCTGTACCGTATATATTTGCAGATTTCTGTTTAGACGGCCAGAGATCTGGCACGGTTTTGAATTTGCTGTAAAAGCAGAATGAGCCATACAGAAGCGAAAAAGCTGAATACTTTGAGACACTAAAAAGGTCAGGAGCTTTATAACTCTTTTTATTTTTACGTCAATGGAGTGGTGTGTGAAGGATTATTTTTTTTGTGAGAGGAGTTCAGGGGTGTAGCTAAAGGCTCATGGGCCCCGATGCAAAGATTCTTTCTGTGCCCCCACCAAACTTCTCATGACTGACGGCCCGCAGCTTTCAGCTGCATTGCTGGGTCTCCTAAGTGACCCAATGATGTAGCACTAGCAGCCAGGGGCGTCACTAAGGTCTTGAAACGTCAGGGGATATAGCCTCAATACAGGGGCGTAACTAGGAAAGACTGGGCCCCATAGCAAACTTTTGACTGGGGCCCCCCCTCTGTTGGGTATCACACAACCCCCCCCCCCTTGTAGATAGTGCCTCCCTATAGATTCCACCACACAGTGCCCCCTATAGATAGCACCATACACAGCCCCCTGTAGATAACGCCATACAGACCCCCTCTGTAGATAACACCATACAGACCCCCTCTGTAGATAACGCCATATAGCCCCCCCCCCAAAAAAAAAAACGGCCTATAGTGTGTCCTACAAAAGACATGTATCCCCTCTCCACAGGATATCCACAGGATAGGGGATACATGTGGGATCGCTGGCAGCGATAAGGAGAATGGGGGACCGAAAGTCCCCCGAAGTTCTCCATGACGAACCTCGGACTTCCGGCGTCTGCGCAGTTCAATAAAAATGAAAGGAGCGCTGGTCACGCATGCGCACAAGCGCGACCGGTCCGCAAGTCATTTCCATGGAGCTGCCGACAGACCCCGGAAGTCCGAGGTTTGTCATGGAGAACTTAGGGGGGACTTTCGGTCCCCCGTTCTTCTCATCGCTGGGCGTCCCAGCGATCCCACATGTATCCCCTATCCTGTGGATAGGGGATGCATGTCTTTTGAAGGAACAACCCCTTCAGTGGCATCGCGCTGTAGCAGCCATAGCGGCTGCTAGCGGAGCCTGCGGCGATGGGATGGGGCCGTGCCGGCGGGTGGCACGGGCCCCCTCATGCTGCAGGCCCCGTAGAAGTCGCTACGGCTGCTATAGCGGTAGTTACGCCACTGCGTATAGGTTTGTACGGCGTAAAACTACAGCTCCCACCATGGCCGGAACAATGGTAGGGATATGCTGGGAGATGCGGTTTCACAAAAAAAATCATACCACCATCATCTCGCTGCAGATCATACAGTGACTACGATACTGATTAGAGACAGAATAAACATTTATATTAAGTGACTCACCGGTGACGTCTCAGATTCTAGTTCTTTTCTTCTCCCTCCGGTTCAGACATCTATGATGGATTTCTCCCGGCCATGACCCATTTCTGCAGTTTTCCGTTTAGATGTCTTCAGCTTCTCACTTTTAAAACATTTCTGCACCTATAAACAAAGTTAAAATTCTCAACACATCTAAATATAACTGTCACACACACACCGTGCCCCCTGTAGATAGTGCCCACATATGGACTCCAGAGCTGCAAGGCAATAGTGCTAACCACTGAGCCACCGTGCTGCCCTACATATAGCTTCCCCTATAGTTAGTGCTCCACGTATAGCCCACCTCTGTAGATAGTGTCTCACATATAGCTCCCCCTGTATATAGTGTCCCACATATAACCCACCCCTGTAGACTGTGCACTACATATAGACCCCCCTGTAGATAGTGGCCCACATCCCCACATACAGACCTCCCCTGTAGCTACTGCCCAACATATAGACCCCCCCCTGTATATAGTGCCCCACATATAGACCCCCCCTGTATATAGTGGCCCACATATAGACCCCCCTGTATATAGTGACCCACATATAGACCCCCCTGTATATAGTGGCCCACATATAGACCCCCCTGTATATAATGGCCCACATATAGGGCCCCCTGTATATAGTGGCCCACATATAGACCCCCCTGTATATAGTGGCCCACATATAGACCCCCCTGTATATAGTGGCCCACATATAGACCCCCCTGTATATAATGGCCCACATATAGGGCCCCCTGTATATAGTGGCCCACATATAGAGCCCCCTGTATATAGTGGCCCACACCCCAACATATAGACCCCCCTGTAGCTACTGCCCCACATATAGACCCCCCTGTAGCTACTGCCCCACATATAGACCCCCCTGTAGCTACTGCCCCACATATAGACCCCCCTATATATAATAGCCCACATAAAGACGACTCCCCCCCCTGTAGATAGACCCCCACACTACAGATAATGCCATTCACATTCTTATGAGGAAAAAAATATATAAACTTGACATACTCACATGATCCCATTCCCACGCTGTTCACTGGCGATGCAGACATGCTCTCTTCTGAGCATGTCTGCAGGAGCTGAACGAGCGTCCTCCAATGACGCTGATTGGCGGGGCAGAATGACTTGCCCCGCCAATCAGCACCTTCCAAGCATGGAAGCGGCGCGATGATGTCATCGCGCCACTAGCCAATCAGTGTCATTGTAAGGCACTGGATGGTCAGGCACGGAACATGCCCGGCCATTCAGTGCTAATGCATGTATTTGGCTGCCGCTAGCACTGGGGCCCCCTCCGGTGCTAGCGACACCTACAGGCATGAGAGAGCCTGTGTAAGGCTCGGCGGCGCGGGCCCCACAGTAGCGGCGCTACCGCTGTAGCAGCCATAACGGCTGCTAGCGGCACCACCGGGCATTTGGGTGGGAGTGTCGGCTGGCGGCACGGGCCCCCTCAAGCCCCGGGCCCCGTAGCAGCCGCTACGGCTGCTACCTCGGTAGTTACGCCGCTGCCTCAATACATTAACCCCACACAAAAAATGTGTGTGCGTATATGCATATGTGTATATAGGAGACCGCATATCTATAGCACTACGACCCTATAGCTATGGATAGGATTAGATACAGTGGCTCAGCAGAGAGTATCACACATGATAGGATTAGATACAGTGGCTCAGCAGACAGTATCACACATGATAGAATTAGATGCAGTGGCTCTGCAGACAGTATCACACATGATGGGATTAGATACAGTAGCTCAGCAGACAGTATCACACATTATAGGATTAGATACAGTGGCTCAGCAGAAGAGTATCACACATGATAGGATTAGATACTAAATCTATGACTAAGGCGAGGCTTAATGTTAGACATGAAGAGGCTAACACTAACCCCCATTATTACCACGGTACCCACCGACACCAGGGGTACCGGGAAGAGTCTGGCATGATCCAGTACCCGACCATCTGTAGTGATGGTTGGGTACTGGCGTGGTCGCAGGCAGATATTATTAGGCTGAGAAAGCCCAAAAAAGTGTCCCTTCCCACCCTGGTAATGCTAGCCTGCTGCTGCTGCTGCTGCTGTGTTGTATCTGGCTGGTTATAAAAATGGGGGAACCCCACATTGTTCTTTCCAATTATTTATTTATTTATTTTTAAAAATGACGTGGGGTCCCCCCCATTTTTCATAACCAGACAGATACAACACAGAAGCAGCAGCCTAGCATTACCAGGGTGAGAAGGGCCACTGTGTTTGGCCTATCCCAGCCTAATAATACCAGCCTGCGGCTGCCCCAGTGCCCGGCCATCAATTCAGATGGTTGGGTACTGGATCGTACCCAGCTCTTCCCGGCACCCCCGGTGGTGGTGGGTACCGGGGTAATAACGGAGGTTAGGGTTAGCCTCTGCAACGCCTAAAACACTAAGCCCCGCCAAAGTAATTGATGCTGTGAATCAGCCAGCAGCTATTAATAAGGCAGTAGTAATAAAGTTTTAAAGAAAATACAAAGACATAGAAAAACAGGGTTATTGAAATAAAAAAAAAAACACACAACCCTCATTAACCATTTTATTGATAATAAAAAAACGCCACCATCGAAGTAGACCTCGAATCCAACGCAGTCCAAAGTCCGAACATTTTTAAAAAAACACAAAAAAAAACCTTAGTAAGGGCCTGTTCACATCACCGCTGCCCTTCCGTCGGAGGTTTCCGTCAAGTAAACCCTCAACGGAAAGGCAAACTGAAACCTCAGCTTCCGTTTCCCTCACCATTGATCTCCATGGTGACGGAAACGTTGCTAAAGGTTTCCATTTGTCACCGATGTGATGGTTCCGTTGTTTTGACGGAATCAATAACGCAGTCGACTGCCCTATTGGTTGCGTCAAGAACAACGGGACCCTGTCACAACGGTGACAAACGGAAACCTTTTAGCAATGTTTCTGTCACCATGGAGATCAATGGTTCGGGAAACGGAAGGTTTCAGTTTGCCATTCCGTTGAGGGGTTACCCGACAGAAACCTCAGACGAAACCCCTCAACGGAAGGGCAACGCTGATGTGAACGCAGCCTAACACATATGGTAGGCTTAGACACAGGGCCCAAGTGCATGTGTGATACAGTTTGTTGGACCTTGTATCTAAGCCTAAGGTAGGCTAAGATACAGGGTCCGGCAGACAGTAATCTTATACAGTATAAGATTACTGTTTGCTGGGGCCCTGTATCTAAGTCTACCACATGGTAGGTGTAAAAGGGGTTGTCAAGTCCCTAAACATTGATGGGCTATCCTGAGGCTATCCCAAGTATAGGACATGTCGTGAGTTTTACGCAGCGGACATACGCTGCGTGAAAATCACAGACTGTCTGAACGGCCCCATTCACTAACATAGGTCCGTGTGACGCGCATGATTTTCATGTGCGTATCACGGACGTTAAACACGTTCGTGTGAATAAGGCCTTACCCTCCTCTTCGGCCGCAGCGGAGGTTCTGACTACATCCAGGGTCGGGATGTTGTGCGCAGCGCATTGCGTTGTGACATCATGCGCTTTGCACAGCGCTGAGACGTCAGGATCTTCACTGTGCTCCGGTAAGAGGGGGTAAGTACTGTCAGTTACTATATATACATATATATATACATAGGCCCCAGTTACTATGGTAACGTTTCATTGATGTGGTGCGGGGGGCCGCGGGCCCCCTTGGCTTCGGGACCCGGTCGCAATCGCGACTGCTGCGACCCCTATAGTTACGCCACTGGAGGAGTTGTAGTTTTTATTGGCACCATTTAAAGTACCATGTAATGGGTGAATTGGAAAAAACTGAGATTCCTCCATAGTTTTTTGGGTTTTGTTTTTAGGCCTTATGTACATGAGCGTATTTCACGTCCGTGATACGCGCGTGAAAATAACGCACGTCGCACGGACCTATGCAAGTCAAATATATACAGTGCCAGAACCCAGGTCAGTACATATATACAGCACCAGATCAAAGCTCAGTACATAAATACAACACCAGAACCAAGCTTAGTACATATATACCGCATCAGAACCAGGCTCAGTACATATATACAGCACTAGAACCAAGCTCAGTACATAAATACAGCCCCAAAACCAAGCTCAGTACATATATACAGCACCAGAACAAATAGAGTTCAATACAAAGATCATTTGCAAATTCAGTTTAACCCCTGCTGTATAAATTTGTACGACATAAAACGACAGCGCCCAGTATAGCCTGAACAATGGTTAGGATATGCTGGGAGTTGCTATTTAACAAAAAAAGAATGCTACCATCCGTCATCTCGCTGCCGATCATACAGTAACTACAGTACTGATTAATCACAGGGAGAATAAAAATTTACATTGAGTGACACACAGGTGACGTCTCAGATTATTTTTCGTTATTTTTCTCTTTTCTTCTCCATCCAGTCCAGACCTCTATGATGACTTACCCAGGGCACGGCCCATTTCTGCAGTTTGCAGGTCAGATGTCTTTGTCTCCTCACTTTTCCAACATTTCCGCACCTATAAATGAAGATAAAATTCTCATGATGCCACACTCTATGCTTCTAAATATAATAGTATCATACACTGTGCCCCTGTAATGACAGGGATAGGGAAACAGACAAGTGAGCCCTAATCTACCCGCCAATCAGTCCCTGCCTACTTGCAACGACCCGCCCTAGGCGACGGGGTACAACTGGGCGACGGTCCCTACACTCAGTAAGTGCACGACAGACAACCAGACAAGGAAACACAGAACAAAGGGAAGCGGGGCAGTTGCCCACGGCAACACCGTGAGCAACAAGAGTAGTAAACGAGCCGAGTCAAACCAGGAGAGTACAAGGTGCCAAACGCAGAGCAGGAGAGTAGTGAACAAGCCGAGTCAAACCAGGAGTGTACGAGGTACCAAACGCAGAGCAGAAGAGTAGTCAGTAAGCCAGGGTCAATACGAAGCAGGGACAAGTAGTTAAAGAAGCTGCAGCAGGGCCAGGAAACCAACAGAGTAGAATCACAAGCAAGGAGGAAGAGGAAAGACAGGTATAAATAGACGGAGGGCGGGAGCTAGCTCCGTCTGGCCAGGCTGTGATAGACTCTCCCACTCCTAAGCCTGCCATCCTGAGTGGTGGAAGATGGAGTCAGTCTCACAGACATAGAAGCAGGTGCAGACTGATTACCTATGGGCGTGGATACAGAAGCTGTGCCTGGCAGATCCTTAACAGTACCCCCCTTTTATGAGGGGCCACCGGACCCTTTCTAGATGGACCTGGTTTATTGGGGAAACGAAGGTGGAACCTCCTGACCAATACCCCAACGTGAACATCCCGGGTGGGTACCCAAGTCCTCTCCTCAGGCCCGTATCCTCTCCAATGGACCAGGTACTGGAGGGAGCCTTGGACCATCTTGCTGTCCACAATCTTGGCCACTTCGAATTCTACCCCCTCAGGGGTGAGAACGGGGACAGGAGGTTTCCTCGAGGGAGCCAAGGACGGGGAGCAGCGTTTAAGGAGGGAGGCATGAAACACGTCGTGTACTCGAAAAGATGGGGGCAACTCCAGTCGGAAGGAGACAGGATTGAGGACTTCAATGACCTTGTACGGCCCTATAAACCGGGGAGCAAACTTCTTGGACAGGACTTTAAGGCGCAAGTTCTTAGACGACAGCCACACCAGATCCCCGACCATAAACAAGGGGTTAGCAGAACGTCTTCTATCTGCCTGAGTTTTTTGTATGCTCTGGGATGCCTCTAGGTTCTTCTGAACCTGGGCCCAAACTGTGCACAGTTCTCGATGAACGACCTCTACCTCGGGATTGTTGGAACTACCAGGTGAAACGGAGGAGAACCGTGGATTAAACCCAAAATTACAGAAAAAGGGGGAGACCCCTGACGAGTTACTGACCCGGTTATTAAGGGAAAATTCGGCGAGGGGAATGAATGAGACCTAATCATATTGACAGTCAGAGATAAAACACCTTAAATATTGTTCTAGAGACTGATTAGTCCTCTCAGTTTGGCCATTAGTTTCAGGATGGAAGGCAGAGGAGAAGGACAGATCAATCTCCAACTTTTTACAGAAGGCTCTCCAAAACAAAGAAACAAATTTTACCCCTCTGTCAGAAACCATATTGACAGGGACCCCATGGAGACGCAGGATGTGTTTGACAAACAAGGTAGCTAACGTCTTAGCATTGGGTAGTTTTTTGAGGGGCACAAAGTGGCACATCTTACTGAAGCGGTCTACTACAACCCACACCACCGACTTGCCTTGAGATGGGGGCAGATCGGTGATAAAATCCATGGAGATATGGGTCCAAGGTCTCTGGGGAATGGGCAAAGAACGTAGTAAGCCCGCTGGTCGGGACCTGGGAATCTTGGACCTAGCACAAACCTCACAAGCGGCGACGTAGGCCTTAACGTCTTTAGGCAACCCACGCCACCAATAGTTTCTGGCAATGAGGTGCTTGGTACCCAGGATGCCTGGATGACCAGATAGTGCGGAGTCATGATTTTCCCTAAGTACCCTTAGCCGGAATTGCAGGGGAACAAACAGCTTGTTCTCAGGAAGGTTCCCGGGGGCTGAACCTTGATCAGCCGCAATTTCGGAGACTAAATCAGAATCAATAGAGGAAATGATTATACCTGGAGGCAAAATACAAGCAGGATCTTCCTCTGAAGGAGGGCTGGCCATTAAGCTATGCGACAGTGCATCAGACTTAATATTTTTAGACCCAGCCCTATAGGTAACCAAAAAATTGAATCTGGTAAAAAATAACGCCCATCGAGCTTGTCTCGGGTTTAGCCTCCGGGCAGATTCTAGGAAAACCAGATTCTTGTGGTCGGTAAGGACCGTTACCTGGTGCCTAGCCTCCTCCAGGAAGTGGCGCCACTCTTCAAATGCCCATTTAATGGCTAAGAGTTCGCGGTTGCCAATATCATAGTTACTCTCAGTGGGCGAAAACTTCCTGGAGAAGTAGGCACAGGGACGGAGATGGGTGAGGGACCTGGTACCCTGGGACAAGACAGCCCCCACTCCCACCTCGGACGCGTCAACCTCCACGATAAATGGCTCCATTTGGTTGGGCTGAACCAACACCGGGGCCGAGATAAAGCACTTCTTAATGACCTCAAAAGCCTGCTGTACAGCCTCAGGAGGCCAGCGGAGGAGATCAGCACCCTTGCGAGTGAGGTCCGTAAGAGGCTTAGCGATGACCGAGAAGTTAGCAATAAATCTCCTGTAATAATTAGCGAACCCCAAGAAGCACTGTAACGCCTTCAGGGAGGCAGGTTGGACCCATTCCGCCACAGCCTGGACCTTGGCGGGGTCCATGCAGAATTCATGAGGATTGAGGATTTGACCCAAAAATGGTATCTCCTGCACCCCAAACACACATTTTTCGGTCTTCGCAAACAGTTTGTTTTCCCGAAGGACCTGGAGCACCTTCCTGACATGCTCAATGTGGGAGGACCAGTCCTTGGAAAACACAAGTATATCATCAAGGTACACAACAAGAAATACCCCCAGGTAATCTCTTAAAATCTCATTTATGAAATTCTGGAAGACCGCAGGAGCATTACACAACCCAAAGGGCATGATGAGGTATTCGAAATGACCTTCGGGCGTGTTAAACGCAGTCTTCCACTCATCCCCCTCTTTGATGCGGATAAGGTTATACGCCCCCCGTAGATCAAACTTAGAGAACCATTGGGCCCCCTGAACCTGATTAAAGAGATCAGAAATCAAAGGAAGGGGATACTGGTTCCTTACAGTGACCTTATTCAAGTTACGGTAGTCAATGCATGGCCTAAGACCACCATCCTTCTTCCCTACGAAGAAGAAGCCAGCACCTACCGGAGAAGTAGAGGGGCGAATGTAACCCTTGGCCAGGCATTCCTGGATATACTCTCTCACGGCTTCACGTTCGGGACAAGAGAGATTAAATATCCTACCCTTAGGGAGCTTAGCTCCTGGTACCAAATCGATAGCGCAATCGTATTCTCTATGAGGAGGTAACACTTCGGAGGCCTCCTTAGAGAAAACATCAGCGAAGTCCTGAACAAACTCAGGTAGCGTGTTCACCTCCTCAGGAGGAGAAATAGAATTAACAGAAAAACATGACGTCAAGCATTCATTAACCCATTTGGTAAGATCCCCAGTATTCCAGTCAAACGTGGGATTATGCAACTGCAACCAGGGAAGGCCTAAAACCAAATCGGACGATAATCCCTGCATCACCAGTACAGAGCACTGCTCCAAATGAATGGAGCAAACAAGGAGTTCAAAAACGGGTATGCTGTGTAAAATAACCATTAGCAAGAGGAGTGGAGTCGATACCCACTACCGGGACAGGTTTAGGCAAATCAATCAAAGGCATAGCTAGAGACATAGCAAATTCCACAGACATGATATTAGCAGACGACCCTGAATCCACGAAGGCACTGCCGGTAGCAGACCTACCACCAAAAGAGACCTGAAAGGGAAGCAAGATTTTATTACGTTTCATATTTACGGGAAATACCTGTGCGCCCAAGTGACCTCCCCGATGATCACTTAGGCGCGGAAGTTTTCCGGCTGCTTATTCTTACGCCTAGGACAGGTGTTCACTTGATGCTTGTCATCCCCACAATAGAAGCAGAGACCATTCTTCCTGCGGAACTCTCTACGTTGTTGGGGGGACACGGAGGCCCCGAGTTGCATAGGTACCTCCGAGTCTTCCGTGGAAGAACGAAGCAACGGAACCTCGGGAGGCATCATGGGGGAGTCAGAGGAGAAAACACATAAACGTTCACGTTGTCGTTCCCTGAGACGTCGGTCAAGTTGTACCGCTAAAGCCATAACCTGGTCTAGGGAGTCAGAAGAGGGATAGCTAACTAGCAGGTCTTTCAGGGCGTTCGACAGACCAAATCTAAACTGGCACCTCAAGGCAGGGTCATTCCACCGAGAAGCTACGCACCACTTCCTAAAGTCAGGGCAATACTCCTCAACAGGTCTCTTACCCTGACGTAAGGTCACCAGCTGACTCTCGGCAAAGGCAGTCCTGTCAGTCTCGTCATAAATGAGTCCGAGAGCAGAAAAGAAAAGATCAACGGAGGAAAGTTCAGGAGCCAAGGAGAAGGCCCATTCTTGGGGCCCTTCCTGGAGCCGGGACATAATTATACCCACCCGCTGGCTCTCAGAACCTGAGGAGTGGGGCTTTAAACGAAAATAGAGCCTACAACTCTCCCGAAAGGAGAGAAAAGTCTTCCTGTCCCCTGAGAACCGGTCAGGCAACTTGAGGTAGGGTTCAAGAGGTGAGGTGAGGGGCACTACCATGGTAGCATCAGGCTGGTTGACCCTCTGAGTCAGGGCCTGGACCTGTAGGGAGAGACCCTGCATTTGCTGAACCAGGGTCTCAAGGGGGTCCATAGTGGTGTGAGGGACCAGGGTAGAGTAGGTATATGGGCTTGTGATTATGTAATGACAGGGATAGGGAAACAGACAAGTGAGCCCTAATCTACCCGCCACTCAGTCCCTGCCTACTTGCAACGACCCGCCCTAGGTGACGGGGTACAACTGGGCGATGGTCCCTACACTCAGTAAGTGCACGACAGACAACCAGACAAGGAAACACAGAACAAAGGGAAGCGGGGCAGTTGCCCACGGCAACACCGTGAGCAACAAGAGTAGTAAACGAGCCGAGTCAAACCAGGAGTGTACGAGGTACCAAACGCAGAGCAGGAGAGTAGTGAACAAGCCGAGTCAAACCAGGAGTGTACGAGGTACCAAACGCAGAGCAGAAGAGTAGTCAGTAAGCTAGGGTCTATATGAAGCAGGGACAAGTAGTTCAAGAAGCTGCAGCAGGGCCAGGAAACCAACAGAGAAGAATCACAAGCAAGGAGGAACAGGAAAGGCAGGTATAAATAGACGGAGGGCGGGAGCTAGCTCCGTCTGGCCAGGCTGTGATAGGCTCTCCCACTCCTAAGCCTGCCATCCTGAGTGGTGGAAGATGGAGTCAGTCTCACAGACATAGAAGCAGGTGCAGACAAAACAGATAAAAACAAGGACATTTATGCAAAAACACCGAAAAAGGCCATACTTACAAATGGACACAGCCAGGTCAGAAACGCTGATGAAGGCGAGTGAGCAGGTGCTTTAAATAATAATAGCCACTCCCACTAGTCTTGAGGGGAGTGGTATGTGGTGCATGGGATGTGTAGTAAGAAATAATAAATGAATAGTGTATGTGCAAGTGTAATAATGTAAGTGAAATATAGGGGGCAGTAATGAGTAAAGTGCCTAAAAAATAAATGAATAATGGGATGCAAGTGTGTGAAACATGGAGGGATAGTGTGTAAGTCATGAGGCGCAACGTGTCTAGCCAGGTAGAAGCCTATTTGTGACGCCTTGATAATTCATAGAGCGGGCTACCCTGCTTGCTAGGCCAAACAACAACACACCATGCTCTCCCAGCATCAAAGACCTGGCTGTGTCCAAAAGAAGCGAATATAAGTAATAATGAAAAATACCTGGGGTATTAGTGATGATTTTGGCCAAAAGGACGCAAGCTCGCAATCCACGACAAGGATCCCCAGACTTGCGAGTCCCTAACTCCCTAACTGGAGCGAAAAGCTCCTGATGTACAGACAAAACAGATAAAAACAAGGACATTTATGCAAAAACACCGAAAAAGGCCATACTTACAAATGGACACAGCCAGGTCAGAAACGCTGATGAAGGCGAGTGAGCAGGTGCTTTAAATAATAATAGCCACTCCCACTAGTCTTGAGGGGAGTGGTATGTGGTGCATGGGATGTGTAGTAAGAAATAATAAATGAATAGTGTATGTGCAAGTGTAATAATGTAAGTGAAATATAGGGGGCAGTAATGAGTAAAGTGCCTAAAAATTAAATGAATAATGGGATGCAAGTGTGTGAAACATGGAGGGATAGTGTGTAAGTCATGAGGCGCAACGTGTCTAGCCAGGTAGAAGCCTATTTGTGACGCCTTGATAATTCATAGAGCGGGCTACCCTGCTTGCTAGGCCAAACAACAACACACCATGCTCTCCCAGCATCAAAGACCTGGCTGTGTCCAAAAGAAGCGAATATAAGTAATAATGAAAAATACCTGGGGTATTAGTGATCATTTTGGCCAAAAGGACGCAAGCTCGCAATCCACGACAAGGATCCCCAGACTTGCGAGTCCCTAACTCCCTAACTGGAGCGAAAAGCTCCTGATGTACAGACAAAACAGATAAAAACAAGGACATTTATGCAAAAACACAGAAAAAGGCCATACTTACAAATGGACACAGCCAGGTCAGAAACGCTGATGAAGGCGAGTGAGCAGGTGCTTTAAATAATAATAGCCACTCCCACTAGTCTTGAGGGGAGTGGTATGTGGTGCATGGGATGTGTAGTAAGAAATAATAAATGAATAGTGTATGTGCAAGTGTAATAATGTAAGTGAAATATAGGGGGCAGTAATGAGTAAAGTGCCTAAAAAATAAATGAATAATGGGATGCAAGTGTGTGAAACATGGAGGGATAGTGTGTAAGTCATGAGGCGCAACGTGTCTAGCCAGGTAGAAGCCTATTTGTGACGCCTTGATAATTCATAGAGCGGGCTACCCTGCTTGCTAGGCCAAACAACAACACACCATGCTCTCCCAGCATCAAAGACCTGGCTGTGTCCAAAAGAAGCGAATATAAGTAATAATGAAAAATACCTGGGGTATTAGTGATCATTTTGGCCAAAAGGACGCAAGCTCGCAATCCACGACAAGGATCCCCAGACTTGCGAGTCCCTAACTCCCTAACTGGAGCGAAAAGCTCCTGATGTACAGACAAAACAGATAAAAACAAGGACATTTATTCATTATTACTTATATTCGCTTCTTTTGGACACAGCCAGGTCTTTGATGCTGGGAGAGCATGGTGTGTTGTTGTTTGGCCTAGCAAGCAGGGTAGCCCGCTCTATGAATTATCAAGGCGTCACAAATAGGCTTCTACCTGGCTAGACACGTTGCGCCTCATGACTTACACACTATCCCTCCATGTTTCACACACTTGCATCCCATTATTCATTTATTTTTTAGGCACTTTACTCATTACTGCCCCCTATATTTCACTTACATTATTACACTTGCACATACACTATTCATTTATTATTTCTTACTACACATCCCATGCACCACATACCACTCCCCTCAAGACTAGTGGGAGTGGCTATTATTATTTAAAGCACCTGCTCACTCGCCTTCATCAGCGTTTCTGACCTGGCTGTGTCCATTTGTAAGTATGGCCTTTTTCGGTGTTTTTAGAAGCAGGTGCAGACTGATTACCTATGGGCGTGGATACAGAAGCTGTGGCTGGCAGATCCTTAACAGCTCCTGAAAATAATAGTACTATACACTGTGCCCGTGAATATAATAGTACTATACACTGTACCCCTGAATATACTAGTACTATACACTGTGCCCCTGAATATAATAGTAATATACACTGTGCCTATGAATTAAATTGTGTCAAAAACTGTAAAGTGAAACACAACACACTAACAATGCCCGATATATAGATATATAGCGCCAGTCACAATGCCCCCAGTAGATAGTGCCAGTTACAATGCCCTTCGTAGATAATGCCCCTTGTAGATGGCACCAGTCACAAAGCCCCCTGTAGATAGCGTCAGTCACAATGAGCCTGTAGATAGTGCCAGTTACAATGCCCTCTGTAGATAATGTCCCTTGTAGATAGTACCAGTTACAATGCCCTCTGTAGATAACACCCCTTGTAGATAGCGCCAGTCACAATGCCCTCTGTAGATAATGCCCCCTGTAGATATTGCCCCCAACGCTGCCCAGAAAAAAAAAAGCACTCTCACCTGGTCCCGTTCGCGCGCCATCCTCCAGCGATGCAGGTCTGGTCAGAGACCAGACGGCGTCATCCAGAGTAACGGCGCAGTAGGCGTGATGACATTATCGCGCCGACTGTGTCATTAGTAAAGCGCTGAATGGGAGGAAGGGAACGGATAGTTCCCTATCGCTAAAGTAAGCAATTGTATCCGCATCCTAAGGACGCGGATACAATTTGGTGAGAGGTCCCGCTCCACCCCGGTTCTCTGAACTGTCTGTAATTTTAACAGCCATAACGGAGGAACCAGGGCGGACTGGGCCCCCTTCCAGCCTTGGGCCCCGGGCACTTTCCCAGATTGCCCTCATTATAATCCGCCCCTGTAGGTAGCGTTCTCCTGACATCGACTAAACCCAGTGTCGTTCATCAGGCTGTAAAACTTGATTCCTCACTCATGACGACATGTTTCCACTGTTACAGAGTCCAGTGGCAGCGAGCTTTACACTACTCCAGCTGACGCATGGCTTTGCGCATGGTGATCTTAGGCTTGTGCAGCTGCTCGAACATGTAAACCCATTTCATGGAGATCCCGACACATAGTTCTTGTGCTGATATCACTTCCAGAGGCAGTTTGGAACTCTGCAGAGAGTGTTGCAACCAAGCATAGGCAATTGTTACGCACCAGGCACTTTATCACTTGACGATCCCGCTCTGTGAGTTTGTATGGTCTACCACTTTGTGGCTGAACTGTTACTCCTATACGCCTTCCTTTCACAATAATAGCACTTACAGTTAACCGGCGCAGATCTAGGAGATCATACATTTTATGGTCTTGTGACAAATGTGGCATCCTATATATGGTGAGATTGCCAGCACCAATTTTTTTCCCATACTTATGCAAAGTTCGAGCACACCTCTACATGTACCGCACTGTGTTGTCAGAGATTTTCTGCTTAACCTTTTAACGACAAGCCAATGTGTGTTTAACGGCAGGCGGTGCAGGTGTCCAGGCTACAGCGACTTATTTTGGCGTCGCCGTAGAAGAGGATTCTGGAGCGCTCATCCTCTAAGCAGGAGTTGTAACTTACAGCTCCTGAACCTAGAGAAGTCTCCTGAACACTCTGACCTGAGCTTTTCATAGTGACACAGTGTAATGTATTAGCATACAGGAGTATACGAATACATTATAAGTAAAAAATAAAAGTTGTAAATATAGTTATCCCTTCATGGGATTAAAAAAAAAAAAGTAACAAAAGAAAAAAAGTCCAAATAAAGTCATTATTTTGCATAATATACATTTTATTGCCCATATGTACATTACATAAAATAAAAAAACATCGACACTTATTAGATATCTACACAACTGTAATAACCTGAAGAATTAATTTAACAGGTTACTTAGTGTGAAAGATGAATGGAATACCTTTTATTCCTATATTCACGCAGAAAAAAATAAAATTATATAACTTACACAGTAAATTTCTTCTACCCCCAAACTGCGCATAAAACAAGGCCTCATACAGCCACGTCAATGAAAAAATAAAAAAGTTATGGCTGCTGAAATTACAAAATGTACCTAGTATTTAAGACCGTTTTAAGCCTGGTCATTAAAGGGTTATTCCCAAGATAAAATTCCATATTCCAAGCCCTATTAATGTAAATGTGTAGCGTGCAACGAATCTATGACGTAGTCCAAACAAAAAAATTAAGTTAGTAATATCAAAAATAAAAAAAAGTACCTACAGCTGTACCAGACATGCTACTGTACCAATTCACACCCCTTTATCCCTTATACCTCCCACTTACCATAACGCTAACTAGCCCAATAACACACAGAGACTTTGCTTGGAATGAATTGGCCACAGTAGCCATTTTATTAACAAACAACAAAATAATTCAACAAATAAATATACAAGAAATAAATCACCACTATTGACATAAGGTTGGGGAAGGAGGTCCTTGAAGCTCAGAGAAGGATCTGGCGCCACTCTGCCCTTAAAAGTGCAAATTTTACCGCCAGCTGTCCAGAACACAGGCTCAGGGGCACCGTGACCAACTGCAGATGGTTAAAACGTAACATGTATTTACTCCTCAGGACCCCACCCAGCAGGTGCCCAAATCCACCAGATCCCCCATAACATAATTTGGGAGGGACCATCCCTACTATAAATCCCTCCCCACCAAATTTTGACCAATTCCAAGGACCCCCAACCCCGCCACAGTGAGCATATCTTGAACCCCTCAAATATGCGTGTTCCCCCACAACAACATAGCCCGCTCGATTCCTTCCTGGATCCTGAATGGTCACAGATCCACACCCACCTCATTCAAATGCACACCATCCGCCAACCAGAAATTCCCCACTCCATCCTCAAAATCATAGTGACGCACAAACACCCCGCCATTTCTCACCACGAATGCAGACAGCCCGATTCACCTTCAACCGCGGCTTATTAATTGCCGACACCGACCTGATGGCCCTCCACGAACTACGAGGTACGATCTCCAACCATACCACAACTACTTGGGGGAAAAGGGACCATAATCGCAGCAGGTCGAAGCATATGTCGCAAATCAGTTTCTCTATCCAGCCCTGTCGAATGATGGAACTCCGGAAACACCCTTGCCCACGACATGCCCCTGTATCCGAGCCAACGCAGTGTGGCCACCGACCTCGCAAATCCCAGCTGGCACCCGTCTGGCCGAACGTCCGCCCGAACCGCCAATGAACATAAGAATGCCCAAAGATCCACACTAGGTACGAGGAATGACCGGGAAAGAAATCAAGAAACCGTTAAACCAGAAGTGCGAACAATCGTAATATTTGCCCCAACACCCCGCCCCTATTCAAGCAAGTGGGGACAAACTTATGACTGAAAGCGCCGAGATTCCCACCTCCCGATACGGCGCACCACCTCAGGTCCCAACCCCCAGCTTGCCGCCTCCGTAGCCGCCTCAATCCAAAAAGAATGTAGGGGGCGTGGCCAGCAGTCGATGGCGCCGGTCGCATAAACTGAGAGCTCCGCGCCCTGCCACGCAGATCCAGCAGCCTACAGCGGGGAAAGGTGCCTCATATGGGGAAAAAAAGACCCCAAGGGTCTAGACTCACCCCTGCAGCACAGCACCAGGTCGCCGCCGCTCCACCAACGATCGACGGCTACTTTCTTCGGCGGCAAGCCACGCCGCTCCCTCAGCCGCAGCCATCTTGGACAGCCTCGTGTCAGAAGGAAGGGGAGATGTCCGAGCAGGGAGAGGAGACAGTGCCCCACGTACAGGGTAAGCTGAATAGCCGGATGGCTAAAGTTCACCCTCCCAGCTCCCCTAAGCTGTCCTCCACCTCGTCCTGTGAACAGCAGGGAAGGGGGTCCCCTATCCCAGGAGCAATGGAGGCCAGGCCACGAGGAGCATCAGCTCAGTCAGAGGCCCCAGTACACCTGCTTGAACCACCAATGTCACAGCCCTCAGCACAAATGGCCCTACAGATTTGGCCTGCACCTAAACCCCAACGGCCCACGATCCAGCAGCCGGGGAGGAGAGACGATCTGGGGGATACACCATCTTTGACCCCCTATGCCCAGGCCCCTGCATATGCCTCAGATTCTGACCTGGAGGATTCAGCCTCACTTCCTTCAGATGTGCCCCCTATGTGGAGGGAATGTTTCTCACAGTTGCCCACTAAAGAGGACTTTAAGAGTATGATACAAGAAGTGAAGGCAGCTTTTCGTTCAGAATTGGCGGGGGTGTCGCAGCATATACAGCAGATTGCTACGAGGGTGGAGGCTTTAGAAGATGACCACGATGCCACTAGGCGCCATGTTTCTGTGATACAGTCTTCAGTGTCCTCCCAGCTGGCGTCCATTAGAGATATGCAACTGCATCTAGAGGATTTGGATAACAGAGGTCGCCGTCATAATATAAGGATAAGGGGCATACCGGAGCCCTCGGGGTCTGAAGATCTTCCCATCGTGTTAGAGACTATCTTTAACGACCTTTTGGGTGCACCCCCGTCTAATCGGATACCGCTTGACAGAGCGCATAGAGCACTGAAACCAAAATCCATTACATCTCAGCCCAGAGATATCATCTGCTGTGTCCAGGATTTCCGCACTAAGGAGGACATTATGCTTAAAGCCCGTCAGCGTAAAGACCTGGAGTATGCCGGTGTGCCGATTCAGTTATTCCCGGATCTCTCCTGGATTACGTTACAGAAAAGACGTCTGCTTCGTCCACTTCTCGCAGCCCTACGGGACCACAATATTATTTATCGATGGGGGTTTCCGTTCTCCCTTACAGCCCGAAGAGATGGTGTTTCTGCAACCCTGAGGTACCCAGGGGATTTGCCTCATTTCTGTGACTCCCTTGGTATACCAACGCCCAAGATGCAGAATTGGGAGACTCCTTTGCCGCCTTCGTCTCCACCTCCAGTCTGGCAGTCGGTCCGAAATAAGCGGAGGACCTCTCCAAGACGACAGTCTACCCGAAGTTCACCAAGACCTGATTTGAATTGATTGACGCTGCGCAGATACACGGCACCTCCGTAATATATGTGAAGGAGCCTGGTCACCCATACCAGCTGCTCCCTTCGCCAGTTGCACTATCCTAGGCTAAAAATGCATTTAGGATTATATTTCTGATTTTATGTTGTTTCGCTTTAATTCGTTAACGTAAATTGTGGCAGGGCGCGATTGCCCGGGATACACTTGGCTCTTTCACCCCCTTTTTGTTTTTTCTCGGCCTGTACGTATTTATACGTACTTTTGTACTAGGTTCCTCGACTGTTGAGACCCGACCTCCTTTTTTGATAGGGGTAATTTGTTTTGCAGTTCTCCCTCTGTTTTTAGAGAGAGTTGCAAAGGGTAATATTGTATTACCAGTTTTCTTTTGCTTTAATATCACCCGCCCCAGGGTATAGTATTCTCCCTGGTAGTATTTTCTGAGTGTGTTTGAAATTCATTGATCTCATGCATTTCTCTTTGTTCTCACTGCAGATATGTGTATTGTCTCCCTGGTACGTCTTTACCCCAGTGTCTTTCCCTCCCCTCCTACTTTCATCCGAAATAACACTTGAGACGACAGTGAATCCTCCAAGAACCTCCAAGGTAGAAGGACGCCGTAGAACACTGCTTGCTTTGAAACCGACATGGGACTGGCCCCGACATAACTGTGAGCTGTATACATCCGCACTTTCCACATCATTCTTTGCTCTTTCATACATCTTTGACCATGGTTAAATTTGTCACACTTAATGTCAAGGGTCTCAACTCCAATGTGAAGAGACGCTTGCTTCTCAGGGAGTTGAAATCGCTTGGAGCGGAAGTTGCTTTTCTGCAGGAAACACACTTAGATTCATCCGGAACTTTCCAATTTGCCCGAGGGGCGTATCCTGCTGTGTACTCTGCCTCGTCAGGTCGCAAAAGGGAGGGGGTGGCCATTTTGATAGCAGCTTCCTGCCCCATACAGGTTCACACCTCACATCTAGATCCGAAAGGCAGATATGTTATAATAGAGGGGACTTTGCTTGGACAGCCCATCGTTTTATGTAACGTTTACTCTCCTAATACCGCACAGATTCCATTCCTACGTAGACTCCTTTCTAAACTCCAGAAGCTTCCTAGGGGGGCATGGCTGGTGGGAGGAGATTTTAATGTCCCGTTCTCCACGTCCATGGATAGGGTCTCTCTTACACACGCTACTCCGACGCCCACCCTTACAGGACTTTCTACACGTTTTAGGCAACTAATTAGAGAGCACCAGCTCTATGATTTGTGGCGAGTGGATCACCCAGGTGATAGGTCCTATACCTTCTTCTCCCATACGCACAGCACTCATACACGCTTAGATTACTTTTTTGGTAATGTCCCTGCCCTCCGTGCGCTCCAGGGGGCGAATATAGACCCCATCTCTTGGTCAGATCACGCACCAGTTTCTGTGTCCCTACAGATAGGGAAACCAAATACGAGAGTATGTCATTGGCGCTTAAACGAAACTTTGATTAAGTCCCCTTCTCTTAGGGACAGCCTGGCCGGGCATATGCGGGAATTTTATGCACTTAATGAGGGATCGGTTCCTTCAGTATCCACTCTTTGGGAGGCGCATAAGGCGGTGATGAGAGGGCAATGCATAGTAATGGGATCTAGATTGAAAAGAGACTCTCGGGCCAAGCGGGTGGCTCTCCATCGGACAATTACTAAGTTGGAGAGAGAAATGGGGATTAAACCGGCGGTCCCGACACTACGGAAATTGATAGAGGCTAGAGCACAACTCAAGGACTTAGCTATGAAGGGGGTAGAAAAGTCATTACTATACACAAAAAGGAAATATTACGACAAAGGTAATAAGGCGCACTCGCTTCTGGCCAGACTATTGCGGGATCAGGCGACTGTTCGTACTCCACAGGCGGTTCGGGATAAGGCGGGCATACTCCAGCATCACCCAGACACGATAGCCACACTTTTTCATGACTATTATAAATCCTTATACCACCTGCCAAATACCTTACCACCTGATCCGGCTCGTCGGAGGGAAACGCTGCAAGCATATCTCTCTTCCTGTGCTCTCCCTAAACTGAAAGATGAGGAGCTTTCATCCCTGAATGCCCCGATCTCTGCGGAGGAATTGTTTGATATATTGAAGGACCTCCCTAGTGGTAAGGCCCCTGGACCAGATGGCTTTACATATGGGTATTATAAGACCTTTGCAGAGATCTTGGTTCCACGGATGGCTTCGTTATTTAATGAATTCCTACAGGGTTCTCCCATCCCTCAAACATTCCTGCATTCTCATATCACGCTGATCCCTAAACCGGGTAGAGACCACGCAGAGTGCTCCAATTACAGACCCATAGCCCTTCTGAATTCGGATCTAAAAATTTTCACCCGTCTTCTAGCTAATAGACTCAATGTTTGGCTCCCTTCTTTGATTCACAAAGACCAAGTGGGCTTTGTGCCTCTTAGGCAAGGAGGAGACAACACACGAAGGGCCCTTGACCTCATTGATGCCCTCCAAAAGCAAAAGGAATCGGCGATCCTTCTTAGTCTAGATGCAGAGAAGGCGTTTGACCGCTTGGGATGGCCATTTATGTTCGAAACTCTAAATTCATTTGGGATTTCGGGCCCTTATTTGACAGCACTGCGTGGTCTCTACTCCAAACCAACAGCGGCAATTAAACTCCCACACTCCACCTCCCCTCCGTTTCAAATCTGGAATGGTACACGTCAGGGGTGTCCCCTATCCCCACTTTTATTTGTGCTATGCATAGAACCTTTAGCAGCTCAAATACGGAAATCCAGGGATATAGCGGGGGTCCAGATACAAGATAAAGAGTTTAAGGTTTCCCTGTTTGCAGATGACGTCCTCTTGACTATCACTAAACCTCATACCTCCCTCCCTAACCTTACTACAGTTCTCCGTAGGTATGGGAGGCTGTCAGGATATAAAACTAATACATCTAAAACGGAAGCGCTCCCTCTTAATGTTCCACACCAGGAGCTCCAGCTACTCAAACACAACTACACCTACAACTGGAAGGAAACCTCCCTGACTTATTTAGGAGTTCAACTCACTCCCTCCTATACGTCGGTTTACAAGGCTAATTTCCCCTCTCTGTTTGTAGAGCTACGTCAGCTAATGGCCAGGTGGGATCCTCTTCCCATGTCATTTTTTGGGCGCATAGCAGCGGTCAAAATGACCTTGCTCCCTAAATTACTGTACTACTTTGAGACTTTGCCGGTAGCAGTACCTATGAAGGAATTGCGGGCTATGCAGTCTTCTATCCTCAGGTTCATATGGCACTCCGGCAGACATCGAATTCCGAAATCAGTTTTATTATCGGGTCGATCTGCGGGTGGGCTATCGGTCCCTGATGTGGTGAAGTACTACTGGGCGGCACACCTCCGTCGCATACCCAGCTGGGTGTCTTTAAGGGCGTACAATAAATGGACCGAAATAGAGAAGCTATGGATGGCCCCGGTCCACCCAAACTCCCTGTTATGGGGTGACCCACTAGTAATGCCGACTGCATCTTTATTGGGTCCCATGAGATTTCAAAGGGAGGTGTGGGAAACCTGTAAAAACCGCTTCCATTTGGCATCGGGTTGCCCGCCCTTGACTTCGGTACTCTACACTCCCACTATCCCGGGGGGCACTACCTCCCGAATAGTCCGATTGTGGACGGGAATTGAGGTATTTCACCTGGCTGATATGGTTGATCCCCACACGCAAGAGCTTCACCCGTTTTCATACTTTCAAAAACATCATAATATTCCCTCCGCTGCGTTCTTTCACTATCTTCAGGTTAGACATTACATGCAGCAAACTTTTAGATCCACGCGGGTTACTGCACCTACAAGCTTCGAAAGGTTATGTCGGTATGCTACCACCACTAGGGGGCTTATCTCAGCCATTTATGCATTATTGCTATCCCCGGAGGGTTCCCCTCCGCCTGGGCATAGATACATGTTGAAGTGGGAGGCCTTACTGAATAAATCCATCCCGCTCTCATTGTGGCAGATTATTTGGTCGCAAGCAGCTAAAACCTCCATCTGCACTGCATATAAGGAAAACCAATATAAAATCCTTATGTTTTGGTACCATACCCCTGCCTTTCTGCATAGCTTCAATCCGGGTATTCCGTCGGATTGCTGGCGATGTAGAGGTCAGAGAGGTGATCTGTTCCATATTTTCTGGAGCTGTTCACTGGTACAACAGTATTGGTTGGAAGTTAAGAACTTGGCATTGGCGGTGTTGCAGCAGGATATTCCCTTAGACCCTCTTCATTACCTCCTAAATGTTCCCCCTAGGTCTTTGGGGAAATCACCAGCTCGACTCTTTCGACACTTTCTTACAGCCGCTAAGACGTTGATAGCATGGAAATGGAGACAGACAACCCCTCCCTCCCACATCGACTTAGTAACTAGAATTAGGGAAATACGTACAATGGAGCATATGACGGCCTCTATTGACAATGAACTGGACAGGTTCAAAGTGGTGTGGGACCCGTGGGACAAGTATTGGATACAGGGAACTCAAGATTAGGTGGTAGGTGGAGCTCCGACTATCCCCCCCCTCCTCACCCCCTTAAACCCCTGTGTTTTTTCCCAGATGTTTTGTCTGTCTATTGAAAGTTACTGTCTTACTATGTGAATTGCATGGCCCTTCATGCTGCTCTAAGTTATATGTATATTGTTGAAAAATTTTCAATAAAAACACAGTTGAAACCAAAAAGAATGTAGAATCTAGCCTCCAGGCCAATGGACATCAAGCACTTACGGAAAACGGTCGTGAACTGAAATCGAGACGGAAACCCCCTGTCCGCATGACACAGCAATAGACTGGACACCACATCAGCCCCCATAAGTAAACCCTCAAGGAGCAGACAGAACACATGATCGCCCCCGATACTGTACCCAACAATACTTGCTACCCCCTTCCTGACTGATCCGTTTTAGAACGGCGAATCCAGAACTCCACCCGTCCTTCCAGCTGCGTAACATCCTCCACTAACAACCCCCCCGGTTGCGAGCCACTAGGAGACACCAGCTCCGCCACGCGCAGCACCTCGGAAAATGCCCACGAAAAAGCCAACCTAAACAAATCTGCCCCATACTTTGTGGTGCACACCCCATCTACCGCAGACCCCAATCGTTCTAGCAATGCAAACGACACCGGGCGTCGTCTATCCGACACCACCCGCCCCGTCTAAACCCCCTCAGGGCCTGGCCGACCTGCAAATCCTTGGTGACATCCCGCCGTCCCCGCCATTTGCAATCAAAAGCCACGGCTGCCACAACACGATTCACCTTAGTGACCGACCAACCCGCAGCCGATACGTAGCCCAAGAAAGCAAGCAAAGCAACCATCCAATCATCATCCATTACAACCCCATCCATTTCACTCAACCTCTCCTCCCAATCTCCCCAAGATGTCTCGTAAGCTAACCACGTCCCTGGGGCCAACGATGAACGGATCAGCTGACTCGCTCCTTGCAGACCAAATCCCACAAGTGCGCAGGACAAACGAGACCCCCCGCCTCCGGGGCCAAAAGCCAGAACCGATCCCATTGTAAGCGAGAGAGAGAATCAGCAATTGAGTTGTTCACCCCCGGGACGTGCACTGCAGTAACCCACGCACTTAAAGTCAAATATAACAGGACTAAATGCCACAACAAACAGACAACAGGGGGAAGATGCCGAAACGTTACTATTTGCCATCACCACCCCATGTTGTCGCAGTGAAACCACACCTTCCTGTTCCTAAAACGCTCACCCCAGTTTGTAACTGCTATGGCAATGGAAAACAATTCCAGGAAAGCTAGGTTACGAACCCAACCCTTCACGACGCAGGTGTTGGGCCACTGGCCCACTCACCACTGCCCTCTACAGTACGCCCCAAAACCCTCATTACCAGATGCATCGGTGAAAAGGTTCCAGTCAAAACTATTAACGACCAGCGCCATGATAATTGATCGGCCATTGTACTTGCCCAGGAACTCTGACCACACCTCTAAGTCGTCCCGATGTTCTCGGACCAACCAGACAAAATGATGAGGGGCCTTCATGCTCGCCGTTGCTCGCGAACAAAATAACACCCCTCCCAATAGCAACCCAGCAGCCAAATGCTCTCAGGATGAACGGAAAGTAATCGGAAAGCCGATTCGATATCCGTCTTTGCGATAAGTTCCCCCCTGCCATACTGCCTAACCCAATCAACTGCCTCATCATAGGAGGTGTAAACCACCGAACAGAGCTACGGATCAATGCCATCATTCCCCGAAGCTCCCTTTGGATGCGAGAGGTGATGGATAAACCTAAACTTGTTAGGTTCCTTCTTGGGGACCACCACGAGTGGGGAAACCACCAAGTTAGAAAAGGGGGGTGACGTAAACGGGCCCGCCATTCTCCCCAGCCCACCCTCTTTGCTCAACTTCTCAGCCACTATTAACAGGAAATCGCAAGCTAACTTTAGGTTACGCAACGAAAAGAGGACCTCATGCGGAGGGGGCGGGATACAAAAAACGTCCCTAAGCCCTAACTCCAGTAACCCCGCCTTCTCCCTATCAGGGTATCTAGATAAGGCAACATCTCTGCCAGCTTCACCAGCGTCTCCCCCATGCCCACTTGTACTGCCCCCTTTACCTTTTCCCTTCTTGAAGCAACGGGACGAGCCATGGGACACTCCACCGCAAACGCTTGAACTTACAACCCCCCCCCCCCCCCCGAATTACATTGGCCAATATTAAACTGCCAGCATAAACCCGTTTTGCTGCTGGCTGCCCCGCCCGACTGTCCTCCCCTTCCCTGTTGTCCATACTGGCCGAAACCCCCGGCCCTGCCTTGAAAGGACTCCCTGCCAAACCTCACCAGCGCCATAACTCTCAGCCATAAGCCAATATCCTTCTGATCCCACCGTATACTCGGGCGGACCGGCTTACGCTGTTTGAACTGCTCATTGTAAACCCTGTAAGCTTCCCTTATGGCATCTAAGTAGCAGAAAAGGCCGGAGCAATTATCCGGCGCCTTCTCCCCAATTACACTTGCTAATATGGCAAACGCTTGCAACCAGTTGGGAAAGGTTTGGGGTATCAATATGTACCTACGCTTTTCCTCGTCTTCCTTCTTACACTCCACCCTTTTTGGTTTGTCTAAATTAAACTTATCTTAGGCCGGATTCACACGAGCATGTGCGTTTTGAAATGTCCATAAAAGCTCCGTGTGTCAGCAGCATATGATGCGTGGCTGCGTGATTTTCGTGCAGCCGCCATCATTATGACACTCTGTTTCTGTTTTCATTCATAGTTTTGACTATTGTGGCGCGCATCACGCGCAGCACACGGAAGTGCGTCCGTGTGCCGTGCGCGGTTTTCACGCACCCATTGACTTCAATGGGTGCGTGATGCGCGAAAAATGGGAAAATATAGGACATATCGTGAGTTTTACGCAGCGGACATACGCTGCGTGAAAATCACGGACAGTCTGAACGGCCCCATTGACTAACATAGGTCCGTGCGACGCGCGTGAAAATCATGCGCGTAGCACGGACGTATTATACGTTCGTCTGAATAATCCCTAAGGGTACGAGTGAAAAGTCTCGACGTACACGTCCTTCCAGATTTTTTTCTTTACCTCTAATTTTAAATGCGCTCCCAGGGGGCCCTCAAAACAAACGTAAACCTCCCCCTTTGCCTTATCGTCTAACCGCACCCGATCGACTTCTTTATCCTTATCCGTCTGGACCGCCACCGCCACCCCAGACTCCCGAACTCCAGCCCTCTGCCCCCCCAGGGCCGCCCTCCCAGACCTTTGTGATGCTCCTGTGGCTCCTTTCCTCGCAGCAACCGGTGACGGACTCCCCAATAACCCAACATTCTCGCACCGTGATAACAATTCCCACACACTACCCAACAAATCACGTATACTATCGTCCTGCCCCCGCTACCGGCAATAGACTCCCTAACTACCCCCGCCAGGGACACCCCTCCCCGCCCTGGGGACCTAAAGACAGCGGGAATATAGTAGGGAAATGAGTTCGACTCACCGGGCTGTGCATGAGCGGTGATCCCACCAGCCGGAAGACCAGGATCGTCCAGTCGTCCTCCGCGAAGCACATTGTCATCACCAGGATCTTCCTCCGCCTGTGTGGCGCAGCCAGTAAGCGAACCGGGAGGACCGCTCCCACCGCACTCCGCCCAAGCAGGAAAAATGGCCATTGTCAGAGCTCTCCCCGGGCATCGACCTTCCACCGCCAAGCCAGTGGGGCACCGCCCACCGCCGCTGCCCCGCACAATCACCGACTGTGGTCTTTGGGAGATCCTGGTGCTTTCCTCATGGAGACTGGAGCGTCAACAGGTCGGCCTGCTGTAGATCCACGCAAAATTGTCTTACTGGGGCCTAGGGGCGTCCCCCGCCTCCTGGGGACCAAACCCCCTGATCCTGCTGGCTCCGGCCGGGAAACGGGATTCCTGCCAGACCGGGGCCTATGCCCAGAATGAGAGAGCAGACGGCCTCAGCCTCCAGGGTCCCTGGAGGGGCTCCCAACCCTACGCCGGACCCTGGGCGTAGCATCAGGGCTTAGCCTCGCAGGTGGCCTGGCCCTCCTGGACCGCCGCAGATACACCTTCTGGGGATCGCGATCCTGCGATCCCCCAGCCGCCTCTCCTTCTAGCATTTCTCTGGATCCCTCTGTTAAGGGGCGCGGCCACACCGACCACTGCCGGTTCTCCCGCCTGTCTAGCCAGCAGGGCCCTCAACCAGTCCATGCCCCACTCGCCCGCCATGGCAAGGAGCTGCTCCAGCAGCCTGGGGACGTCCGACATTGCGGGTAATACAGGAAGGAAGGAGGGGCGCTTGTGAGTGGATGCCGGAGCGAGCAGCGGGACTGAACTGCTCCTTCTGCCGCTTCCGGTTGGACTGGCGCTCACACCAGAACGCTGTCCAACCCAGCAGCCTCATGTCCCTCGGCTCCTCCCCTTCCTCTTCCCCTTGTCATGGGGCCTCCCCCTAAGCCACGAGGCTGGGGTATGGCCATTCTGTCTGTCTGCTCCCCTGACACGCAATAAAAACTAGACGTCAATGAAAAATAATTTCTTAAGGCATGTGCACACAGTGCTAAAAAAATGGTGTCTAAACAAGTGAAATACACTAGCGTTTCTTTTGAAGAGCTATTTAAAATACAGTTGTTTTTTGCGTGTATTTCTACACGTTCTGTGTGCGCTTCTTGCAAGTTTATTGGCGCATAATTAGAACTCCCACTGACTATGGGAACATTTCGAGTGTTTTACGCACCAAAAAATTTACCCAATGCCTCTTTTTTACGCACACATTTTTTTAAACGCTCACGTAGAAAACCGCATTGCATGTACTAACAGCTCGCTTTTCCATTGATGTATATAGGAAGCTTAATCTAGCTTTTTTTAAAGCTTTTTGTGAGTTTTTGGACGCATACTGTGCACTTATTTTTTGTCGTGTAATTAGGACTCCCATTGACTTTGGGAACATTTGGCGCGTTTTAAGTGTTAAAGAATTTATCTGACACCTCTTTTTTTCCGTAACGCATTTTTTAACAATGCTCGCGTACGTACGTACGTACGTACGTACGTACGTACGTTGCAACAAATTTATAACTGCCTGTGCCTTCTTTCATAACGCTGTCACAACATCATTGCCATTGGGGGGAATTTATTAATGGCTTTATGTCAGTTTAAAAAGTTGCAAATTATGGCGAACAACATATTTGTGCAACAATTTGTGACTTCAAAAAAGTCGAAGTCGTTTAGCAGGAGGGGTCATCGCCTCCTGCGGCGCCCGACAGATTTACTATCTTTCACGCCAGAAATTAAAGCAAATTATAGTTCAAATCCACACCTGTTTATAGCAGGCATACATTTGATTTCCTGGAGCACAGACAGTAAAAGATGCCGCAACATCTGAATACACCCTAAGGGCTTATTTACACGAACGTGTAATATGTCCGTGCAACGTGCATGATTTTCACGCGCCTGGCACAGACCCAGGGGCGTAGCTAAAGGCTCATGGGCCCCGATGCAAAAGTTCTAATTTGGGCCCCCCCCCCCCCCGCAAACTTCTCATGGCCGACGGTCCCCTAAGTGACCCAACAATGCAGTACTAGCAGCCAGGGGCGTCACTAAGGCTGGGTTCACACACACTATTTACAGACGTAATTCGGTCGTTTTAGCCCCGAATTACGTCCGAAAATGCGGCTCAAAAGCGTCGGCAAACATCTGTGCATTCATTTGAATGGGTCTTACGATGTTCTGTGCCGACGGTCATTTTTTTTACGCGCCGCTGTCAAAAGACGGCGCGTAAAAAAGACGCCCGCGTCATAGAAGTGCCTGTCACTTCTTCAGACGTAAATGGAGCCGTTTTCCATGGACTCCATAGAAAAACAGCTCCAATTACGTCCGTAATGGACGCAGCGAAAGACGCCTGCACATGCCATTACGGCTGAAATTTCAGCCGTAACGGGCGCTGCCGTGTGAACATACCCTCAGGGCTTAAAATGTCAGGGGAAATAGCCCCAATACATATGCGTCCGCCCAAAACAAAATGTGTGTATAGGAGACAGCATAGCATATCTATAGCACTACGACCCTATAAACTGTGGATAGGATTAGATACATTGGCTCAGCAGACAGTATCACACATGATAGGATTAGATACAGTGGCTGAGCAGACAGTATCACACATGATAGGATTAGATATAGGGCCCAGCAGACAGTATCACACATGATGAGATTAGATACAGTGGCCCAGCAGACAGTATCACACATGATAGGATTAGAGATAGGGCCCAGCAGACAGTATCACACATGATAGGATTAGATACAGCAGCTCAGCAGACAGTATCACACATGATAGGATTAGATACAGTGGCTCAGCAGACCGTATCACACATGCTAGGATAAGATACAGCAGCTCAGCAGACAGTATCACACGATAGGATTAGATACAGTGGCTCAGCAGACAGTATCACACATGATAGGATTAGATACAGTGGCTCAGAAGGCAGTATCACACATGATAGGATTAGATACAGTGGCTCAGCAGACAGTATCACACATGATTGGATTAGATATAGGGCCCAGCAGACAGTATCAAACATGATCGGATTAGATACAGGACTCAGCTCGCTGACATTGCGGCTCCAGCGCTGGACTCAGGAAAGGTAAGAATAATTTTGCTTATTTATGTGTTACTGATTATTTTTGTGTGATTGTGTTTTTTTACAGGTTCGGTTGTTGGACTTCGGATACGAGGACTTCGATGACAGCGTTTTTTTATTCTCAATAAAATGGTTAATGAGGGTTGTGTTTTTTTATTTCAATAAAATATTTTTTCTATGTGCCTGTATTCTTTTAAACTTTATTATCACCCCCTTAGTAATGGCCGTTGGCTGATTGACAACCTCCATTACTAAGGCGGGGCTTAATGTTAGCCGGTGCAAAGGCCAACACTAACCCCCATTATTACCCCGGTACCCACCGCCACCAGGGGTACTGGGAAGAGCCGGGTACGAACCAGTACTCGACTATCTGTAGTGACGGGCAGGCACCGGGGTGGCCGCAGGCTGGTAGTATTAGGCTGGGGAAGGCCAAAAACAGTGGCACCTACCACCCTGGTAATGCTGCCTGCTGCTGCTGTGTTGTATCTGGCTGGTTATGAAAATTGGGGGGGACCCGACATCGTTCTTTCCAGTTATTTTTTATTTTATTTTAATGACGTGGGGTCTCCCCCATTTTTCATAACCAGCCAGCTACAATAAAGCAGCAGCAGCCTAGCATTACCAGGGTGGGAAGGGCCACTGTTTTTGGCCTTTCCCCTCCTGATAATACCAGCTTGCGGCCACCCCAGTGCCCGACCATCACTACAGATGGTCAAGAACTGGATGGTACCCGGCTCTTCCCAGTACCCCTGGTGGAGGTGGAAGCCGTCATCGAAGTAGTCCTGGAATCCGACGTAGTCCAACGACCGAACCTGTAAGAAAACACACAAAAAAAAGATTAGTAACACATGTGTTAGGCTTAGATACATGGCCCATGTGTGATACGGTCTGTGGGATCCTGTATCTAAGCCTACCACAAGGTAGGCTTAGATACAGGGTCCAGCAGACAGTAATCTTATACAGTATAAGATTACTGTTTGCTGGGGCCCTGTATCTAAACCTACAGTGTGGTAGGCTTATATACAGGGCCCATCAGACAGGATCACACATGGGCCATGTATCTAAGCCTACCATGTGATTGGCTTAGATACAGGGCCCAGCAGATAGGATCACACAATCTGTGATCCTGTCTAATGGGCCCTCTAAGCCTGCTACATCGTAGGCTTAAAGGGGTTGTGCAGTCCCTAAACATTGATGGCCTATCCTCAGGATAGGCCATCAATAGCTGATGTGTCGGGGTCCGTCTCCCGGGACCCGCCAATCAGCTGTTTTGAAGGGGCCGCAGCACTCGTACAACAGCTGCTTCCCCTTCATTTCACTACTCGCTCACACTGTAAATCGCCGACACCGATTCACAGTGTGACCGGAATGAAGGGGAAGCAGCTCTCGTACGACTGCTGCGGCCCATTCAAAACAGCTGGATTGGCAGGTCCCGGGAGTCGGACCCCGCCAGTCAGCGCTACTAATCTTACCTTCCTCTTCAGCCGCAGCGGAGGTCCTGTCCTCTCGATGTTGTGCGCGGCGCATAGCGCTGTGACGTCATGCGCTGCGCACAGCGCTTGACGTCAGGACCTCCGCTGCGATCCGGAACCAGGAAGGTAAGTACAGTCTGATACTATAGTAACAGGGGCCCGCGGCCTGAGTTACTATAGTAACTTTTTATTGATGTGGTGCGGGGAGCTGTGGGCCCCCCTGTCTTCGGGCCCGGTCGCAATTGCGACCACTGCGACCCCTATAGCTACGCCAGTGCACGGACCTATGTTAATCTATGGGGCCGTGCAGACAGTCCGTGATTTTCACACAGCGTATGTCTGCTGCGTGAAACGCACGACATGTCCTATGTTTGTGCGTTGCTCACACATCACGCACCCATTAAAGTCAATGGGTGCGTGAAAATCACGCGCAGCACACGGAAGCACTTCTGTGTGACGCGCGTGATTCGCGCAAGAGCAGTAAAAAGTATGATGGAAAACAGAAAAGCACCACGTGCTTTTCTGTTTATAAACATGCAAACAGAGTGTCATAATGATGGCGGCTGCGCGAAAATCACGCAGCCACGCATCATATGGTGATGACACACGGAGCTGTCAAGTGCCTTTTGCGTGCACAAAACGCCGCGTTTTTTGTGCGCGCAAAACGCACATGCTCGTGTGAATCCGGCTTAACTTATACAATCAGCCTCAACTAAGGGTGTATTCAGACGTCGCGGTTGAGGTTCACATGCATTTTCTATTGTTTAACTGCAATTGCAATATGAAAAAACACATCCAAAACCCATGTGTTTTACAAGTTTAAAAAAAGAAAAACTCATGCGGTTTCAAACTTTATTGAATAAAATGTAAATAAAAACATGCATCATGACTGTGATCCTGTGGTGACGGCACGTGTCAGCTATGGTTGCAGTGCATCATAAATACACGGGAAATAAAACAAGCGTCTGATCCTTGGAGACAGAGATCAGGTGCAACGACCATGAGAAACATTATCGCAGGTGAGCAATGCACACATGGGATAAAACAGTTTTTGTTTGTATGCACAAAGAACCAAAAGAACAAACCAAATGCAGAGTAAATACTTGGCCCCATGAGCTCGCTATCTAGACAGCTGTCTCCTTAACAAATCGTCTACTGTGTATTTCAATGCTTCAGAGTGAGACATGTAATATGACTGCTTAGCGTGAAATAATTCAGCCTTGTGATGTAACACATACTTCAGTGCTAGTATGCCTATGTAGAAAACCTGGTGAATGTTTCACATGGTGTCATATCAGTTTTGCCTTGCAATTCATTTTGTCATAATTTGCTATATTGCATTGAAAAGTGGACGCCACATAAAAACACAAATATCAGCACATCACAGCAAATAACAGACACCCCTGCCAACTCAACTCCAGCATTCACCTCTGCCGACGCTGGTATATTTTTAAAATATTTTCTTCACATTACTTCATTGACAAGCCAGACCCACCGCTCTGATTTCACTAGATGTTTTGCTGCACATATGATGGAAGGAAAAGGAGTTTACCAGTCTGCGTTCCTGCACCTTCCTGTAGGCGTAGATAAAAGTTCATGAGCTCTAGTGCCAAAGTTCAGCTTGGGACCCCCTTCCCCTATCTTGCAAATTCTCTTCACAGCTGACGGCCAAGGCCCACCAATAAGTTTTAGCTGCATCGCTGGGTCTCTTTAGTGTCCCATCGATCAGCCTGGGGCGTTGCTAGTGTCTTAAAACATCAGTGGCACAATCCCCAAGATATATGTTTTGTCCGACAAAATGTTATACATATCGGAGACAGCATATTTATAAGTCTACGACAGCACTGGATAAGATTAGGCCGGGTTCCCTCGTAGCGTAAAAACTGCGGAATTTCCACAATAGAATTATGTAGGGAAATTCCGCAGTATTTACATTAGCAGCAAAGTGGATGAGATTTTGAAAATGTCATGCCCACGTTAATACATTGACCTGCAGTGCGGAATTTAAATCCGCGGCATGTCAATTTATGCTGCGTTTTTGTTGCTTTTCTGTTTTTGGGTTTTGCCCATTGAATTCAATGGGGATGCAAAACCCGCAACAGAAAGCCAAGTGATGTGACTTTTGTGGTGTTTCCCCTGCGAAAATCGCAACTCAGGACGAAAAAAAAAAAATCATACTTAGGCCTGGTTTACACGAGCGTGTGCGTATTGCGCATGCAAAAAACGCGGCGTTTTGCGTGCGCAAAAGGCACTTAACAGCTCCGTGTGTCATCACCATATGATGCGCGGCCTCGAGATTTTCGTGCAGCCACCATCATTATGACACTCCGATCCGTTTGGATGTGTGTAAACAGAAAAGCACGTGGTGCTTTTCTGTTTTCATTCAACCTTTTCAGTGCTGTTGCGTGAATCACGCTTGTCCCACGGAACTGCTTCCGTGTGGTGCGCGTGATTTTCATGCACCCATTGACTTCAATGGGTGCGTGATGCGCGAACAACGCACAAATATAGGACATGTCGTGAGTTTTTCGCAGCGGACTCACGCTGCGCAAAACTCACGAACTGTCTGCACTGCCCCATAGACTAACATAGGTCCGTACAACACGCGTGAAAATCACGCGCGTTGCACGGACGTAATACACGTTCGTGTAAACAAGCCCTTACACAGAACTCCCTGCTTTTTCCTCCAGTCTGGCCTCCTGGGATAACGTTTCATCCTGTGTGACGGCTTTAGCCAATCACATGCTGCAGCGGTCACATGGGCTGTAACGTCATCCTGGGAGGTCAGACGGACAGCCACGGGGGAGACGTGTCGCCAAGAAAACGGCCTAGGTAAGTATGGATGGTTTTTTATTTTATTTCTACACTACTTTCCGCAACGGAAATTCCAGCCGAAAAACGGCACCACAATGTTGTGCGGTTTTATGGACGGAATGTGCTGCGGGTTCCAGGTCGTATACGCTGCGTAGAGTTTACGCAGCGTATCCGACATGTGGGAACCCGGCCTTAGAAACCGCGTCTCAGCAGACACTATACAGTAGCTTAGCAGACTGTATGAGACACATGATATTCTAATATACAGGGCCTCAGCAGACATTATTACACATGCTAGGCAGTGGCGTAGCTATATGGGTCGCATCGGTCGCACTTGTAGGGACCCGGTTCCACAAGCGTGCTAGTGCTAATTCATTATGTGCCGTGATGCCGGCAGTTCCTGATTACGGGCAGGGCTCCTGTAGACCTCACATGGTACACTTAGTAAATTACCATGTAAATTACAGCCCCCCCCCCCCCTCTCCTCTCACAAACTGCACGATACAATACATTACAAACTGGGGGTCGCGACCACCTGGGGGGTTCGTGTGAAGACCTCTGGGGGGTCGTGAACCACTCATCGAGGTCCCAGTTCCAACTGTATTTGCGTCCTCAGGACGCAGATCCAGTTGAATTTAATGCTGGAGCAACGAGCTGACGGCTCCTTCCTCCAGCATTCAGTGTGCCATTAGCGGCTCGGCGCAGACAGGCGTGGAACTAGTGACGTCATCGTGCCTGTCTGCACCTAGTCACTCATAACACGGGGCAAAGGAGGAAAAGGATCTCCTCCTCCACCCGTCGTGGAACGAGGATAGGTAAGTGATTTTATTATTTTTCTATTATGCACATATTGGGGCATTATACTGTTCTGGGTGTGATATGGGGGCAGCTATGAGGGGCATTATACTGAGTGGGGCTGCTATGGGGGCATTATACTGTATGGGGGCATTTATGGGGGGCATTATACTGTAATAGGCAGCTATGAGGGGCATTATACTGTTTGGGGTCTGCTATGGGGGCATTATACTGTATAGGGGGCATTACACTGTGGGGCAACAGGTATGCGGGCATTATACTGTATGTGGTGCTGATATGGTGGCAGCTATGGGGGCATTACACTGTGGGGGGACAGCTATCTGGGCATTATACTGTATGGGGGGCTGATATGGTGGCAGCTATGGGGGCATTATACTGTGGGGTGACAGGTATGGGGGCATTATTCTTTATGGGGGCTGATATGGTGGCAGCTATGGGGGCTTTACACTATGGGGACAGCTATAGGGGCATTATACTGTATGGGGAGCTGATATGGTGGCATCTATGGGAGCATAACACTGTGGGGGGACAGCTATGGGTTCATTATACTGTGTGGGCAGCTAAGGGGGCATTATACTGTGTGGGGGCAGCTATGAGGGCATTATACTGTATGGGGCTGCTACGGGGGAATTATAATGTGTGGAGGCATTATACTGTGTTGGGCAGCTATGAGGAGCATTATACTGTATGGGGTCTGCTATGGGGGCTTTATACTGTGTGGGGCAGCTATGGGGCCATTACACTGTGGTGGGCAGCTAAGGAGAGCATTAGACTGTGGGGGCTGCTTTGGGGCATTATACGGTATGGGGCTGCTATGGGGGCACTATACTGTATGGGGGCATTATACTGTGTTGGGCAGCTATAGGGGAATTATACTTTATGGGGTCTGCTATGCAGGCATTATACTGTGTGGGGCAGCTATGGGGCATTATACTGTGTGGGGCAGCTATGGGGGGCATTATACAGTATGGAGGCAGCTATGGGGGGCATTATACTGTATGGGGGCAGCTATGGGAGCATTATACTGTATGGGGGCAGCTACGGGGAGCATTTATACTGTATGGGGGCAGCAATGGGGAGCATTATACTGTGTGGGGCGGCTATCGGGGGAAATATACTGTGTGGGAATCCATGGGGGCTGTTGGGCAAGACGGCTGGGCATAGGCTCGGCAATGGTCTTGTGGTGTTGGGGAGGGGTAGGGGGGCCCAAGCTGAATTCTTGCGCCAGGGCCCATGAGCCTTTAGCTACGCCCCTGATGCTAGGCTTAGATACACGATTCAGCAGACAATATCCAAAACAAGAGGTTCAGATACAGGGCCCCAGCAGACCGTATCCATATACTTACCCACCTGAGTCAGCCTGGGTGCAGCGTTGGGTCCAGACACTGAACATTTATTTCACGTTTCACCTGTAAAAACCACGCAGGGAAAAACCTCTTTGCGAAAACATTGGAATTTTCAGTCAAATCAAATGCGTTTTATTAAGCGGTTTTTGATGCAGTTTGTGGCACAGCCACAAACATCTCATGTACATGCACCCTAAGGCTATGTTCACACTTTTGCACTTTTGAGTTTATTTGCATGCGGAATTTCTGCCTCAAAATTCAGTTTGGAAGTTTGAGGCAGATATTCCTCTCCCTGCACGCCGATTTTCGCAGAGTTTTTCGCCCGCAGCCATTGAGTGCCGCGGGCATAAAACGCCGGGAAATACGCTTTCTCTGCCTCCCATTGATATCAATGGGAGGTCAGAGGCGTAAACGCCCGAAGATAGGGCATGTCACTTCTTTTTCCCGCGAGGCCGTTTTACCGCTCACGGGAGAAAACCGCCCTTGCCTCCCATTGAAATCAATGGGAGGCATTTTCGGGCCGTTTTTGACGACTTTTGCAACGCGGTTCCCGCGTCAAAAAACTTGTCGAAAAACTCTGTGTGAACGGTCCCTAACAGATCTATAATACTAATAGGCTGTCTTCTACGGAGATAATTGAATTACATAAGATAGCCCCTTTGAAAACTGATGCAATATAGATCACATACGTACTGAATAAGGATGCATCTATATTTTAATCACTCTCTATAGACTTCAATGGGCGTTTCCCATCCACAATACGGATGAAAGAAGTGCATACTGCATTTTTAAAATTCCCATGTGAATAACCCCATTTATTAACATTAGCTTTTTATTAGAAACAGAAAAAAACTGATGGAATACGGATGTAAAATATGCTTGCCTGAAAGAGTGTTAAGGCTGATTTACAGCCGCAAAAAAATAGTTTTTATCTGTATGAATGTCTGTGTTGCGTCTGTGTCCATTCTATGTGTCCGTTTTTTATGTCTATATGTCATCCGTTTTTCTTGCCCTCAAAAAATGAAAGTAGGTCAAGTTTTGTCATTTTTTACACAATTTTGTTTCAACCCACTGTAAACACCCATGGGACCAGTGGCGTAACTACCGCTATAGCAGCCGTAGCGGCTGCTACGGGGCCCACAGCATGAGGGGGCCATAGCAGCTGCTGCAGCGCGACGCCACTGAAGGGGCTGTTCCTACAAAAGACATGCCATGGGACGCATGTAAGATTGCTCAGACACCATTTTCTATTGCTTTTACAGCATAGAGAGCATATTTTCAGCATCGCTTAGCACGGGATCTGTGAAAAATGGATGTTGTCCTTGTGCAGTCCAGTTTTTTTCCCACACCCATAGACTGTAATGCGTGAGTTGGTCTCCAAAAACAGACCAAAATAGGACATGTTGTGAGTTTCTCGCGATAGACACACACTCCATTGAAAAATGGACATGTAAATAGCCCCTTTAACTTATGTGCTCTCCCTTGTTAAAATAGACAGCACACGGACCAGAAATATGTTTGTGTGGATAAGTCCCAAATTTGTATTCAGACGTGGTTAAAGTGTGGTTCTTGCCAAGCAGATGAGAACTATATGGCAAAAAACGCACGTGGTTTTACAGCAAATTGACAGGGTTTTGCCGTTTTGAAGAGCTTACCATGTGCTAGATGCCAACCCGCGGCAACTCACGGTATAACCATGTGCAATTCTTGGCCACACGGCAAGAACCGCACTTCAACTGCGAGGTCTGAATAAACCCTAAGGCCACGATCACACACACAGCGCAATTTTTGACTCAGTGGTTTTTGAGCCAAAGCCAGAAGTGGATCCCAAAGGGAGAAAAAGGCTAATGCATCGCCTTTCTTTTGTGCCACTCCTGTGTTTGCCTGAAAAAACTGAGCCAAAAACTGTGTGTAAGTATATGTTGACACTACAGACAGAAATGATAGAAAATGTAGATATTTTCTGTTTTGATAAATAGTTTCTGGAGAAAATTGAAATGAAAACTGTTTTTTGCTATCACTTTACAAAACGTGGATATATAATTTGCTCTAGTAACAAGTGTGCTGCTTTGAAGGCTATGAACACCTTTCAGGGCATTTTTTATTTTTTTTTAATAGTGTTTTTAGTGTAACTTTGTAATTAGTCTTTATTTAAAAAAATTGTTTTACTTTTGTGGATACAGTTGTTATGTATTCTCTATACAGTACAGCTGTATCACGTTTTACATTGAATCCGTCAATGCCGCGAACCTGACGCGTTCAGTGTCTGTGGGTCCTGCTTGTCTTTGACACGCAGGATCCACCTGTAATCGATCACATCTAAGTTAGGCTTCGTTCACATCTGCTTCAGGGCTCCATTCTGGCGTTCCATCGGAGCTTCCCATCAGAACGGAACCCAGACTGAAAAAAACGGAAACCATAGGTTTCCGTTTGCATTACCATTGATTTCAATGGTGAGGATCCGGTGCAAATGGTTTCTGTTTGTCCCTGTTGTGAAAAGGTTCCGTCGTTTTGACGGAAGCAATACTGTAATTGATTCAAACAACGGAACCCTTGCACAACGGAGATAAACGGAAACCATTAGCACCGGATCTGTCACCATTGAAATCAATGGTTATACAAACGGAAACCTATGATTTCCGTTTGTTTCAGTCTGGGTTCCGTTCTGACGGAAAGCTCCAAAGGAACGCCAGAATGCAGCCTTGACGCAGATGTGAATGAAGCCTTAAACTAAACACACTGACTGATGTATTTATTTTTTAAAAATGCCCTCAAATTTGTCCATAGCTTTTTAAAGCTTAGTGCTGTAATCTCCATTGTAGCCACAAGGTGGCATGCATCGTAGGCATGTAGTGACTGAAGTGCTTTGCAAATCCTCAGCTTTGTCATGGAACTTTGCACATATTTGTGATTCCCACGCTAATTACAGCATTTCCTTTAACTCCTTTGACACTGGGATGGTATAGATAAATGCATTTGATATTCGTTTGCAAAATACGTCTGATATTACGGAGCTGTTTTCGCTGAAAACAGCTCCTGATTTTCAGACGTTTTTGTAAGTACTCGCGTTTTTCGCGGCGTATTTTACGGACGTTATTGGAGCTGTTTTTCAATGGAGTCAATGAAAAATGGCTTCAAAAACGTCCCAAGAAGTGACATGCACTTCTTTGACGCGGGCGTCTTTTTACAGCGACGTGTAAAATTACACCTCATGGGAACAGAACATCATAAAACCCATTGAACGGAATGGGCAGATGTTTGTAGGCGTAATGGAGCCATTTTTTCAGGTGTAATTCGAGGCGTAAAACGCCCGAATTACGACTATAAACAGCGCGTGTGAACATACCCTAAGGGCAGATACAGACGGACGTTGCGTTTTTGCGCGCGCAAACAACGCGGCGTTTTGCGCGCGCAAAAAACATTTGACAGCTGCGTGTGTCATCCGTGTATGATGTGCGGCTGCGTTATTTTCGTGCAGCCGCCATCATAGAGATGAGGCTGGTCGACGCCCGTCACTGTCCAAGGTGCTGAAAGAGCTAACTCTTTCAGCACCCTCGACAGTGAATGCCGAACACAATATCGAAAAACCTGTTGAACAAAAAGAAAAAGTTTGTACTTACCGAGAACTTCCCGACCGTTGCCTTGGTGACGCGTCCTTGGTGACGCGTCCTTGGTGACGCGCCTCTCGACATCGGGCCCCACCTCCCTGGATGACGCGCCAGTCCATGTGACCGCTACAGCCTGTGCTTGGCCTGTGATTGGCTGGAGCTGTCACTTGGACTGAATTGTCATCCCGGGAGGTCAGACTGGAGGAAGACGCCGGGAGTTATCGGTAAGTCAGAACTTCGTTTTTTTTTCTACAGGTTCATGTATATTGGGATCGGAAGTCACTGTCCATGGTGCTGAAACAGTTTAACTTTTTCAGCACCATGGACAGTGACTATCTCCTGACGTCGCGTACCGATAATTTTTTTGCCGGGTTCGGCCCAAACTAGTTCGGCCGAACCCGGTGAAGTTCGGTTCGCTTGTCCGGCTTCGCTCATCGCAAAGACACTCCGTTTGGATGTTCGGATACAGAAAAGCACGTGGTGCTTTTCTGTTTACATTAATCCTTTTGACAGCTGGTGCGCTGTTTCAGTCGGTTCGCACGGAAGTGCGTCCGTGCAACCTGCGTGGTTTTCACGCACCCATTGACTTCAATGGGTGCGTGATGCGCGAAATACGCAGAGTTATTGAACCTGTCGCGCTTTTTGCACAGCAGACAAACGCTGCGCAAAAAGCACGGACTGTCTGTACTGCCCCATAGACTTGTATTGGTCCATGCGTGCCGCGTGAAAACCACGCGGCCCGCACGGACCGAATACACGCTCGTGTGAATCCCCCCTAAGGCTCAAGACGTCTTGTTGTGTTGCCTTCTCTAAATGTTAGCATCCCCTAGTAACATAAGAGCAATTACACAGGCGTTATGAATTGTTACTGCAGGAAACCTGTCACATGAATGATCTGATGTAGAATGATTGTAGTCACTGTATTAAACAAAATCTAATGTAATATTTTATTTAAAAAAAAACACTTTATTAACATTGTTTCTTTGTTACAGATATGACGGAAACACTGCAATGAACACTGCAAAGTAGGCCAATGAACTGAGGTAACCTTGGACCATGTGATGTAAACTAACCAATGACAGCTTAGAGCGGTCACTGCTTAGTTTACTGTCACAGACCCAGGAAGGTAAGTATCGGAGCTCCGGAACAGCGGCACATCAGGGGAGGAGCGGCTTGACTGGGAGGGAGATGTAGCATCTGACGTCAAAGGGCGGAGTTTGACAGAAGCGCCAAATAAGCAGAAGAGGAGGACATGTTTGCTGTGGCTTGCGCTTATCAGTTATGGAGGATTTGTGGGAGAGCCTCCAAGCCTTAGCCACTGAGCGAGGTTAGGCTTGCCTAGCAGCCCAAGTGTCAGGTATGCAGTTAGTGGTGGAGTCTCAAGCGAGGCTGCCTCGTGTTTCAAGGCCTCCGGATCGTCCGAGCCCCAGCCCGTGCGGCCTGGTAGGAGGAGACTGAGCCCGAGTGACGTTCGACGTGTGTCCGGGTGGAGGAGTGGAGCACACGGCCCGGAGACTAGGAGGTCACATGGACATCCGGCAGTTTTGGAGTCTACAAGGAGGCGGTCTGTGGAGGTCTGCGACAGGCAAGTCGGTGGGGATTACGCCGAGTTAGCACACTGCCTCCTCTGGTTTTTCGGGGGGAACGCAGGCCGGCGGGGGAGATGGGAGGGGAATGCAGTCTCCCGGCTGGCACCGTGCCCCTGGATTCCGGTCAGAGAGGTGCAGTGGACAAGGATAGTTGGGCCCCTGAAGCAATGGTCGGGGCCCCCAGTGTGGAGTTAGCGGTGGAAGAACAGATTGTGCGGTTGGTTCGTACTGGAGAGGGACGTCCAGTTGATGTGGCGTTATCTTCACACAGGATCCCAGGAAGGCGGGAGTCAATGCGTCGATCACCGGCTGGTGGCGAATCCAGGAGGTCCAGGACGAGGACCATGAGTCAGGTACGGGTGTCATTGCTCATTGGAAGATGGGCGTCCAGGCTGAGGGAGGATTTCAGCTCAGGTCGCCCGCTACGATCGAGATGGATCGCATGGTTTTTCTGACGACAAGAGGGGCCCTTCCATGTGTTGTCCGGAGGCATCATTGAAAATGGACGTCCAAGAGAAGATCAAAAAAGGGGAGGATGTGTAGTTATTTTCCCTTTTGCCATTGGACGACTTTCCGGAAACGAAGGAGACACACACAGGAGAGAAACAGATGAAATGCGAGGAGGAAGAACACAAACATAGGTATAGAAAGATTCCTAAGACTTTTGGCAATTGGCTGCATGCCATTTGTACTTATGCGAGCATCTGGGAGGCGAAGTTTCTGGAAAATGAGCGTAGATTTTTTTTGTTACGTTCAGGGCATTTGGGATGAATGCAAGACTTATGGGGGTTTGGCTTGGTGGAGGTGCGACAAACAATATTGTCAACGCCTGGTGGCGTGCACTTTTATGCGGTGGGATCAGTTGGACCTGCCGTTATGGATACGGCTCATGATGTCCCAATGCCCTCCGCCCTTTTATGGGTGGTTGCGGGGCAAGGTTCTGCTCAACCGGCTCTTAACAAAAAGGGAGAGTGTTGGCCCTTCAATGTAGGCCAATGCAAAGCGGGGCTATCATACAAATTTCCGCATGAGTGCTCTGGATGTGGGGGACTCCACCCCTACTCCCGTTTTAAGTGAACCGGTAAGCGCCCTGGGGACACTTCTGGAAAGGGGGAGGACCCCGGTAAACCTAGGTGCAATGCTACCATAGCTCGAGCGGTACGGCAATAGGGCACATGCAATTTTGTTTAAAAACATTTTTCGGCTTGGTTTTTCATTCTGGGCTCTGGCGGTGGGATTGGTTCGGGGGTCCCAGTGAATTTAATATCGGCGGTTCAGTTACCAGAGGTAGTGTAGGTCCTTTTTTTTATCTCAACCCTTGGGAAGTTGACTGTTTCTCCGTTGGGGTGGTTTCCGAAAAAGGAGACAGGAAAGTTTGGGATGATAAATCATCTTTCCTTTCCAAGAGGCTCATCTGTCAATGACCGCATAGACTAGGAAAATGCTTCCTTTGATAGGGCAGCGAATTTGGTACAGGAAGCGGGTTCGGGGCCCTATTGGCAAAAGCGGATGTTGAGTCGGTGTTCCGGCTACTTCCTATTCACTCGGACAGCTATCATTTACTTGGTTGCTTCTTTGATGGAGGGTATTTTGTGGACCTTTGTTTACCCATGGGTCTTTCGCTGTCCTGTTCGTATTTTGAGGCCTTTATTAGTTTTGTGGAGTGGGTGCTGAAGGAGTTTTCCGGTTTTGGTAGTGCCATCCATTAGCTGGATGATTTCTTGTGAGTATGTCCGGCCGGGTCTCCAGTTTGTCGCCTCATCTTGAGTACGTTGTTCAGAGTGGCGTGGGAATTTGGCAGTTCTATAGCGGCAGACAAGACACTGGGGCCAGTTCCCTGTCTCACTTTGTTTGGGTCTTGAAATAGACTCAATTGGTCGAGTTTGCCGTTTCACGGCGGACAAGTTGGCTGATTTGCCGAAGGGGATTGGTCGGCTTGGTAAGCTTCGGAAGGTCAGGTTCCAACAGTTGCAGTCAGTGTTGGGTAAATTATCTTTCGCGTGCATGGTCATCCCCATGGGAAGTGTGTTTAGCAGACACCTGAACAGAGCTATGTCAGGTATAGTGGAACCTCTGTTTTTTCAATCGGCCTGGCAAGATCAGTGGAACTTGGTCTACAGACGGATGCAGCTTCTAGTGTCGGCTTTGGTGCGCTATTGGGGAGGAGATGGTGCGCGTGCCCACGTTGGCCGTCTTCTTGGGGGGGCTCTCCCTTGTTGCGGAACGTGACATTTTTGGGGTTGTTCGCCATAGTGGTGGCAGTACATGTTTGGGAGGAGGATTTTCAGAACAGGAGGGTGGTTTTCCTTTTGGACAATATGGGCATGGTACACGCTGTCAATAAGTTGTAGGCTGGGTCAGACCCTGTTATCAGGTTGCTGAGGGTATAAGTGCTGCAATGTCTTCGTTTGAACTTGCTATTTAGGGCAAAACGTGCATGGGGTGTTGAATGTTGCTGCTGATGCTCTCTCCCGTTTTCAGTGGACCCAGTTTCAGATGGAAGCCCCGGAGGCTAGTGCGGTGGGAGATGCCTGCCCAGATCACCTCTGGAACATTGTGGAACCGTGATGTGTGACTTGATCCGTCAGTCCTTGTCGCCATCATCGTGGAAGTGCTACAAGAAGACATGGAAGGAGTTTTAGGAGTTGGAAAATGGATGGGGGCCTGATTCGTTATGGCCCAGATAGTCGGTTAGGATCCTTGAGGCCTATGTTGTCTTCCTGGTAGATCTGGGATTGTCAGCATCAGCAGTGGGGAAGAAGCTGTTGGCTTTGGCATTCTATTTTAAGATGTCGGGATGGCCGGATGTGTCCAAAGGTTTTCAAATACGGAATACCCTCAAGGGATTGCAACGTCAAACGTCGCCTGTGGATTCCAGACGCCGATTACCGTGGCGCTGCTTAGGAGGGTGATTGGTGTGCTGGAAGTGGTTTGTTTGTCCGATTATGAGGCTAGGTTGTTCACACTAATTTTCTCTTGGGCCTTCTTCTGAGCTTTTTGAGTGGGGGAGCTGGTGAGTTCGAGCAGGTTTCGTCCTGCGGGTATCTTGTGTGAAGACGTGATCTGGTACCCTAAGTCAATGCAGCTCTGGTTTCGGGTGTCCAAAGCGGATCAGTTAGGAAGGGAAGTGTCTGTGGCATTGTTGACCATTTCGGACAGGCTGATCTGCCCAGTTTTTGCCTTTCAGTCCTTCCACAAGGTTAGCATTCCTGGCAGTTTGGGGCTGATTCTTGTCCATGCTGATGGGTCCATTCTATCTCACTTTCAGTTTCTAGCAATCCTCCGGCGGAAGGCTATAGATAAGCTAGGGGGTGCTGCGCTGGAGTTTGGCACCCATTCTTTCAAAGTGGGTGCTGACACCGAAGCGTCTCGTTTGGATGTAGTGGTTAAGAGTGTGGAGAACATTGGGCATTGTAAATTGATTGCCTATCTTGGATTTTGGTGGGGGAGCGCAGCCGGCATGAGGCTACATACGACTGGCTCATGGCAGGGGGGGGGTCAGCCTTTGGGTGTTTTTTTGGCTGGAAATGGGGGAGGTAGTCTGAGCACATGCTCACTCAGTTGGATACACTGGGTGGGGCATGACGACGAATCCCTTCCGGTCTGTTATTAATTACATTTTATTAACAATGTTGCGATTTATATGGCTGGCTAAAAAATGTTGTACTCGGGTACAATTTGGTTTATATTTTAATAAATAGCCTTGGCCAATTTTATACCACAATCAGGTGTCTGTTTAATTATTGGGAGAGTAAGTTGTTTTTTTATGTATTGAGCAAGTTATCCCGTGCATCGTTCATGATAATGGTTTTGGTTTTTTTACTTACTAGTGCTCTAATACAAAACACCAGTGATTGTCTATCCGCTCTCTCTAAAATCATGTCCTCTCTCTTTATCTGAAACTGAATCTTTCTAAAACTGAGCTCCTTGTGTTACCACCATCTACTAACCTACCTAAACCTGATGTCTCCATTTCAGCATGTGGCACTACCATAACTCCTAGGCAGCACGCCTGCTGTCTTGGGGTTATTTTTTACTCAGATCTTTCCTTTACTTCGCACATTCAATCACTTTCATGCTCCTGTCACTTTCACCTCAAAAACATCTCCAGAATCTGCCCTTTTCTGACTGTGGAAACACCCAGAACTCTCATTGTCGCTCTGATTCACTCTCAACTTGACTACTGTAACTCATCACTAATTGGTCTTCCACTCACTAAACTCTCCCCTCTCCAATCTATCCTTAATGCAGCAGCCAGGCTCATCTGTCTTACCAACCGCTACACCAACGCCTCTACCCTGTGCCAGTCACTGCACTGGATACCCATACCCTTTAGATTAAATTCAAATTTATAGCTCTCACCCACAAAGCTCTCCACAGTGCTGCATCTCCTTACATCTCCTCCCTCATCTCTGTCTACCACCATATCCGCACTCTACGTTCTGCCAACAAACTTATATTAACATCCGCCATAATCCGAACCTCCCACTCCCATCTCCAAGATTTTTCTCGTGCTGCACCTGTCCTCTGTAATGCGCTAACCCAGACAATCAGATTAATTCCCGACATCTATAGTATTAAATGTGCTTTAAAAATACATCTTTTTAGACAGGCCTATAACATTCCCTAATATGGCTCCTTTCCCTGGCACCCCTTTTACATTAGTCATGACAACTTGACCACCTCATTCAGCAGTATCCCCCTCACTCCTTGCACCCTAATGCAGTTCATATCTGTCATGCAGAGATACTGGATGGTGACTGTCTCATGCAGCTTTATGTGTACTACCCCATATGTTTAAAAGATTTCTGTACCATTGTACGCAAAACAAGCACTTTTTTCATTTTGTGTTTCCCTTATTTTCTCATAGATTGTAAGCTATCGCGAGCAGGGTCCTAATTGTATATTAGTTTTGTCACTATGGAATGTCTGAAATTGTCTGTACATGAACTCCCTAAATTGTAAAGTGCTGCGGAATAAGTTGGCGCTATATAAATACAGTGAAGGAAATAAGTATTTGATCCCTTGCTGATTTTGTAAGTTTGCCCACTGTCAAAGTCATGAACAGTCTAGAATTTTTAGGCTAGGTTAATTTTACCAGTGAGAGATAGATTATATTAAAAAAAATAAAAAATAAAAAAATAATCACATACTCAAAATTATATATATTTATTTGCATTGTGCACAGAGAAATAAGTATTTGATCCCCTACCAACCATTAAGAGTTAAGCCTCCTCCAGACCAGTTACACGCTCCAAATCAACTTGGTGCCTGCATTAAAGACAGCTGTCTTAAATGGTCACCTGTATAAAAGACTCCTGTCCACAGACTCAATTAATCAGTCTGACTCTAACCTCTACAAAATGGGCAAGACCAAAGAGCTTTCTAAGGATGTCAGGGACAAGATCATAGACCTGCACAAGGCTGGAATGGGCTACAAAACCATAAGTAAGACGCTGAGTGAGAAGGAGACAACTGTTGGTTCAATAGTAAGAAAATGGAAGACATACAAAATGACTGTCAATCGACATCGATCTGGGGCTCCATGCAAAATCTCACCTCGTGGGGTATCCTTGATCTTGAGGAAGGTGAGAGCTCAGCCGAAAACTACACGGGGGGAACTTGTTAATGATCTCAAGGCAGCTGGTAACACATTACGCCGTAATGGATTAAAATCCTGCAGTGCCCGCAAGGTCCCCCTGCTCAAGAAGGCACATGTACAGGCCCGTCTGAAGTTTGTCAATTAACATATGGATGATTCTGACAGTGATTGGGAGAAGGTGCTGTGGTCAGATGAGACTAAAATTGAGCTTTTTGGCATTAACTCAACTCGCCGTGTTTGGAGGAAGAGAAATGCTGCCTATGACCCAAAGAACACCATCCCCACTGTCAAGCATGGAGGTGGAAACATTATGTTTTTGGGGTGTTTCTCTGCTAAGGGCACAGGACTACTTCACCGCATCAATGGGAGAATGGATGGAGCCATGTACCGTCAAATCCTGAGTGACAACCTCCTTCCCTCCACCAGGACATTAAAAATGGCTCGTGGCTGGGTCTTCCAGCACGACAATGACCCGAAACATACAGCTAAGGCAACAAAGGAGTGGCTCAAAAAGAAGCACATTAAGGTCATGGAGTGGCCTAGCCAGTCTCCAGACCTTAATCCCATCGAAAACTTATGGAGGGAGCTGAAGATCCGAGTTGCCAAGCGACAGCCTCGAAATCTTAATGATTTACAGATGATCTGCAAAGAGGAGTGGGCCAAAATTCCATCTAACATGTGTACAAACCTCATCATCAACTACAAAAAACGTCTGACTGCTGTGCTTGCCAACAAGGGTTTTGCCACCAAGTATTAAGTCTTGTTTGGCAAAGGGATCAAATACTTATTTCTCTGTGCACAATGCAAATAAATATATATAATTTTGACTATGTGATTTTCTGTTTTTTTTAAAATATAATCTATCTCTCACTGGTAAAATTAACCTAGCCTAAAAATTCTAGACTGTTCATGTCTTTGACAGTGGGCAAACTTACAAAATCAGGAAGGGATCAAATACTTATTTCCTTCACTGTAAATATTATTATTAGCGTTGCTAATGGGTTTTTTTGTGTTTCTTTAGAGGTTCCGTTGTGGGACTATGTCGGATTTGAGGACTACTTCGATGACAGTGTGTTTATTTTCAATAAATTAGTTAACGAGGGTTGTGTGGGGGGTTTTATTTCTGTGTTTTTTTAAACTTTTTTACTACTGCCTTAGTAATGACAGCTATCTGATATACAGCATCCATTACTAAGGCAGGGCTTAGTGTTAGTCAGTAAAGAGGCTAACACTAACCCCCATTATTAGCCCATTAACAACTGCCACCAGAGGTGCCGGGAAGAGCCAGGTACAATCCAGTACCCGACAATCTGAAGTGATAACCGGGTACTCGGGCGACCACAGGCTGGTATTATTAGGCTGGGAAATCTCAAAAACCGTGGTACTTCCCATCCTGGTAATGCTAGGCTGCGGCTGCTTTATTGTATCTGGCTGTTTATGAAAAAAAGGGAGGACCCCATATCGTTTAAAAAAAAAAAACATTTTAAAATAATTGAAAAAATAACATGGGTCACAGACTAGCATTAACAGGGTGGGAAAGCCCAGTGCCCGGCCATCACTACAGAGTGTCGGGTACTGGATCATACCAGGCTCCCCTGGTGGTGGTGGGTACCGGGGTAATAATGGGGGGTAAGTATTAGCCTCTTCACTGGCTAACACTAAGCCCTGCCTTAGTAATGGACGCTCTCTATCAGACAGCCGCCATTACTAAGGTGGTAGTAATTAAATTTTAAAAAAAACAACACCGAAAAAATATTTTATTTAAATAAATCCCCCCACACAACCCTTATTATCACTTTTATTGAAGAAAAAAAAAAGGCCATCATCGAAGTAGTCCTCGAATCCGACGTAGTCCAACAGCCGAACCAGTAAAAAAAACATTAGTAACACTAATAAGTAAAAAAGCAAAACCATTATCATACTTACCTTCTTGGGTGTGTGACAGTAAACTAAGCTCTAAGCTGTCATTGGTTAGTTTACATCACATGATCCAAGGTTACCTCGGTTCATTGGCCTTTTTTTAAAGTAGGACAATGTACTGAAGTAACCGGCAGGGCGTAATTTGCTCCAGTCGGGAAGGGGGGCCGGTGCAAGAGTGTTTTGTTTTTTTCTAAAAAATAGTAAACTGTGACCTCATCAATAATAGGGGAAATTGGCCCCAGTGTTCATGTGGAGGGCAGTGTTCTGATCTAATTTTCACTGAAAAGGAAGTGCTGCCTTGTATTTTTTGGAATATCGATGATATATTGATTTTTTCCCCCAGATCAGATGACACATCGGGAGCATGTGGACACCAGTGGCTGAATCTGCATTTAATAGCCTCAAGCCTTCACTTCAGCCTCGATCCTCCATCATGCTGACAAGTCTCGGCTGCTCTCGTTGGAGGTGAACGCTTCCTCTGTTGGTGCAGGTGCACTTCTGTTCCAGAGAAGCTTCAAAGAAAAGGCAGTAGTATGTGGCTATTACTCTAGACTTTTTTCTCCCGCAGAGTGAAATTACTCTATTGGGGATCGGGAGTTACTGGTCATCAAGTTGGCGTGGAGGAGTGGAGAAATCTTCTAGAGAGTGCAGTTCATCCCTTTCTGATAAACAGAAGAATCTCACCTATCTCCAGTCGTCTCAACGGCTAAACCCCCGTCAAGCCAGGTGGTCGCTGTTTTTCCACTCGCTTTCATTTTGTGCTCCACTACCATCCCGCTGACAAAAATGTGAGGGCCGATGCCCTTTCCAGGTCATTTGAAACAGAGGACACTGTGGAGACCCTTTATTGTATCATAGACCCGTCCTGAATTGTCACTGCTACTCCTCGGCAAATTAGAGACATCCCACCGGGGAGGACTTTGTTAGTTTGGCAGACAGGAGAAGAATTCTTCGCTGGGGACACAGCTCCAAAGTGGCTGGACACTCTAGTGTACCTAAGACTCGAGACCTGATAGTTCGTCATCTCTGGTGGCCCAAGCTGCCCAAAGATATTGTGGGCTTTGTCTCTTCCTGCACTGTGTGTGATTCTAATAAGGTTGCTCACTTCTAGCCTGCCGGCCTTCTCCAACCTCTGCCTGTGCCCAACGCTCCCTGGCAGCATATTGCAATGGACTTTGTCACTAATTTTCCTCCCTCAGCAGGAAGCAATACTGTCTGGGTGGTGGTGGACCGGTTCTCGAAGATGGCACATTTTATTCCGCTGACCGGTTTACCTTCTGCTCGTCGACTTGCAAATCTCTTCATTCTGCACATCTTCCACTTACATAGCTTGCCCCTTCATATGGTGTCTGATTGGGGGACTCAGTTCACCTAAAACTTCTGGAGAGCCCTCTGTAAACTCCAAGATGTGAACTTGGACTTTTCTTCAGCCTACCATCTCCAGTCCAATGGTCAAGTCGAGAGGATTAGCCAAATCATGGAGAATTATCTTTGTCACTTCAACTCCATACAGCATGATGACTGGGTACAGCTTCTTCCATGGGCCGAGTTCTCATAAAACAACCACACAAGTGAGTCCACTACTTCCACACCGTTCTACATTGTTCTACGGCCAACATCCATGAATCTCTCTTCCTGTTCCTGCTACATCTCAGGTACCCGCAGCTGATTCTGTGTTTGGGGAATTTCTACAAATATGGCAAGAGACCCGGTCCTCTAATCTGCTGCCTGTCGATCGTATGAAGCGAAAGATGGAAACGCGAAGTAGAGAGCTGCTGTTAAGGATCTGCCAGGCACAGCTTCTGTATCCACGCCCATAGGTAATCAGTCTGCACCTGCTTCTATGTCTGTGAGACTGACTCCATCTTCCACCACTCAGGATGGCAGGCTTAGGAGTGGGAGAGCCTATCACAGCCTGGCCAGACGGAGCTAGCTCCCGCCCTCTGTCTATTTATACCTGCCTTTCCTGTTCCTCCTTGCTTGTGATTCTTCTCATTTTGTTTCCTGGCCCTGCTGCAGCTTCTTGAACCATTTGACCCTGCTTTATATTGACCCTGGCTTACTGACTACTCTCCTGCTCTGCGTTTGGTACCTCGTACACTCCTGGTTTGACTCGACTTGTTCACTACTCTCCTGCTCTGCGTTTGGTACCTCGTACACTCCTGGTTTGACCCGGCTCGTTTACCACTCTTGTTGCTCACGGTGTTGCCGTGGGCAACTGCACCTTTTCCCTTGCTTCTGTGTACCCTTATCTGTTTGTCTGTCGGGCACTTACTGAGCGTAGGGACCGTCGCCCAGTTGTACCCCGTCGCTAAGGGTGGGTCGTTGCAAGTAGGCAGGGACTGAGTGGCGGGTAGATTAGGGCTCACTTGTCTGTTTCCTTACCCCTGTCATTACATAATAACAAGCCAATATACCTACTCTACCCTGGTCCCTCACACTACTATGGACCCCCTTGAGACCCTGGTTCAGCAAATGCAGGTCCAGGCCCTGGCTCAGAGGGTCAACCAGCCTGATGCTACCATGGTAGTGCCCCTCACCTCACCTCTTGAACCCCACCTCAAGTTGCCTGACCGGTTCTCAGGGGACCGGAAGACTTTTCTCTCCTTTCGGGAGAGTTGTAGGCTCTATTTTCGTTTAAAGCCCCACTCCTCAGGTTCTGAGAGCCAGCGGGTGGGTATAATTATGTCCCGGCTCCAGGAAGGGCCCCAAGAATGGGCCTTCTCCTTGGCTTCTGACGCCCCTGAACTTTCCTCCGTTGATCTTTTCTTTTCTGCTCTCGGACTCATTTATGACGAGACTGACAGGACTGCCTTTGCCGAGAGTCAGCTGGTGACCTTACGTCAGGGTAAGAGACCTGTTGAGGAGTATTGCTCTGACTTTAGGAAGTTGTGCGTAGCTTCTCGGTGGAATGACCCTGCCTTAAGGTGCCAGTTTAGGTTGGGTCTGTCGAACACCCTGAAAGACCTGCTAGTTAGCTATCCCTCTTCTGACTCCCTAGACCAGGTTATGGCTTTAGCGGTACGACTTGACCGACGTCTCAGGGAACTACAACGTGAACGTTTCGGTGTTTTCTCCTCTGACTCCCCCATGATGCCTCCCGAGGTTCCGTTGCTTCGTTCTTCCACGGAAGACTCGGAGGTACCTATGCAACTCGGGGCCTCCGTGTCCCCCCAACAACGTAGAGAGTTCCGCAGGAAGAATGGTCTCTGCTTCTATTGTGGGGATGACAAGCATCAAGTGAACACCTGTCCTAAGCGTAAGAATAAGCAGTCGAAAAACTTCCGCGCCTAAGTGACCATCGGGGAGGTCACTTGGGCGCACAGGTATTTCCCGTAAATATGAAACGTAATAAAATCTTGCTTCCCTTTCAGGTCTCTTTTGGTGGTAGGTCTGCTACCGGCAGTGCCTTCGTGGATTCAGGGTCGTCTGCTAATATCATGTCTGTGGAATTTGCTATGTCTCTAGCTATGCCTTTGATTGATTTGCCTAAACCTGTCCCGGTAGTGGGTATCGACTCCACTCCTCTTGCTAATGGTTATTTTACACAGCATACCCCTGTTTTTGAACTCCTTGTTGGCTCCATGCATTTGGAGCAGTGCTCTGTACTGTTGATGCAGGGATTATCGTCCGATTTGGTTTTAGGCCTTCCCTGGTTGCAGTTGCATAATCCCACGTTTGACTGGAATACTGGGGATCTTACCAAATGGGGTAATGAATGCTTGACGTCATGTTTTTCTGTTAATTCAATTTCTCCCCCTGAGGAGGTGAACACGCTACCTGAGTTTGTTCAGGACTTCGTTGATGTTTTCTCTAAGGAGGCCTCCGAAGTGTTACCTCCTCATAGAGAATACGATTGCGCTATCGATTTGGTACCAGGAGCTAAGCTCCCTAAGGGTAGGATATTTAATCTCTCTTGTCCCGAACGTGAAGCCATGAGAGAGTATATCCAGGAATGCCTGGCCAAGGGTTACATTCGCCCCTCTACTTCTCCGGTAGGTGTTGGCTTCTTCTTCGTAGGGAAGAAGGATGGTGGTCTTAGGCCATGCATTGACTACCGTAACTTGAATAAGGTCACTGTAAGGAACCAGTATCCCCTTCCTTTGATTCCTGATCTTTTTAATCAGGTTCAGGGGGCCCAATGGTTCTCTAAGTTTGATCTACGGGGGGCGTATAACCTTATCCGCATCAAAGAGGGGGATGAGTGGAAGACTGCGTTTAATACGCCCGAAGGTCATTTCGAATACCTCGTCATGCCCTTTGGGTTGTGTAATGCTCCCGCGGTCTTCCACAATTTCATAAATGAGATTTTAAGAGATTACCTGGGGGTATTTCTTGTAGTGTACCTTGATGACATACTTGTGTTTTCCAAGGACTGGTCCTCCCACATTGAGCATGTCAGGAAGGTGCTCCAGGTCCTTCAGGAAAACAAACTGTTTGCGAAGACCGAAAAATGTGTGTTTGGGGTGCAGGAGATACTATTTTTGGGTCAAATCCTCACTCCTCATGAATTCCGCATGGACCCCGCCAAGGTCCAGGCTGTGTCGGAATGGGTCCAACCTGCCTCCCTGAAGGCATTACAGTGCTTCTTGGGGTTCGCTAATTATTACAGGAGATTTATTGCTAACTTCTCGGTCATCGCTAAGCCTCTTACTGACCTCACTCGCAAGGGTGCTGATCTCCTCCGCTGGCCTCCTGAGGCTGTCCAGGCTTTTGAGGTCCTTAAGAAGTGCTTTATCTCGGCCCCGGTGTTGGTTCAGCCCAACCAAATGGAGCCATTTATCGTGGAGATTGACGCGTCCAAGGTGGGAGTGGGGGCTGTCTTGTCCCAGGGTACCAGTTCCCTCACCCATCTCCGTCCCTGTGCCTACTTCTCCAGGAAGTTTTCGCCCACTGAGAGTAATTATGATATTGGCAACCGCGAACTCTTAGCCATTAAATGGGCATTTGAAGAGTGGCGCCACTTCCTGGAAGGGGCTAGGCACCAGGTAACGGTCCTTAACGACCACAAGAATCTGGTTTTACTACAATCTGCCCGGAGGCTAAACCCGAGACAAGCTCGATGGGCGTTATTTTTTACCAGATTCAATTTTTTGGTTACCTATAGGGCTGGGTCTAAAAATATTAAGGCTGATGCACTGTCGCGTAGCTTCATGGCCAGCCCTCCTTCAGAGGAAGATCCTGCTTGTATTTTGCCTCCAGGTATAATCATTTCCTCTATTGATTCTGATTTAGTCTCTGAGATTGCTACTGATCAAGGTTCAGCTCCCGGGAACCTTCCTGAGAACATACTGTTTGTTCCCCTGCAATTCCAGCTAAGGGTACTTAGGGAAAATCCTGACTCCGCACTATCTGGTCATCCAGGCATCCTGGGTACCAAGCACCTCATTGCCAGAAACTATTGGTGGCGTGGGTTGCCTAAAGACGTTAAGGCCTACGTCGCCGCTTGTGAGGTTTGTGCTAGGTCCAAGACTCCCAGGTCCCGACCAGCGGGCTTACTACGTTCTTTGCCCATTCCCCAGAGACCTTGGAGCCATATCTCCATGGATTTTATCACCGATTTGCCTCCATCTCAAGGCAAGTCGGTGGTGTGGGTTGTAGTAGACCGCTTCAGTAAGATGTGCCACTTTGTGCCCCTCAAAAAACTACCCAATGCTAAGACGTTAGCTACCTTGTTTGTCAAACACATCCTGCGTCTCCATGGGGTCCCTGTCAATATTGTTTCTGACAGAGGGGTACAATTTGTTTCTTTGTTTTGGAGAGCCTTCTGTAAAAAGTTGGAGATTGATCTGTCCTTCTCCTCTGCCTTCCATCCTGAAACTAATGGCCAAACCGAGAGGACTAATCAGTCTCTAGAACAATATTTAAGGTGTTTTATCTCTGACTGTCAATATGATTAGGTCTCATTCATTCCCCTCGCCGAATTTTCCCTTAATAACCGGGTCAGTAACTCGTCAGGGGTCTCCCCCTTTTTCTGTAATTTTGGATTTAATCTACGGTTCTCCTCCGTTTCACCTGGTAGTTCCAACAATCCCGAGGTAGAGGTCGTTCATCGGGAACTGTGCACAGTCTGGGCCCAGGTTCAGAAGAACCTAGAGGCGTCCCAGAGCATACAAAAAACTCAGGCAGATAGAACACGTTCTGCTAACCCCTTGTTTATGGTCGGGGATCTGGTGTGGCTATCGTCAAAGAACTTGCGCCTTAAAGTCCCATCCAAGACGTTTGCTCCCCGGTTTATAGGGCCGAACAAGGTCATTGAAGTCCTCAATCCTGTCTCCTTCCGACTGGAGTTGCCCCCATCTTATCGAGTACACGACGTGTTTCATGCCTCCCTCCTTAAACGCTGCTCCCCGTCCTTGGCTCCCTCGAGGAAACCTCCTGTCCCCGTTCTCACCCCTGAGGGGGTGGAATTCGAGGTGGCCAAGATTGTGGACAGCAAGATGGTCCAAGGCTCCCTCCAATACCTGGTCCATTGGAGAGGATACGGGCCTGAGGAGAGAACTTGGGTACCCGCCTGGGATGTTCACGCTGGGGTATTGGTCAGGAGATTCCACCTTCATTTCCCCAATAAACCAAGTCCAACTAGAAAGGGTCCGGTGGCCCCTTATAAAAGGGGGGGTACTGTTAAGGATCTGCCAGGCACAGCTTCTGTATCCACGCCCATAGGTAATCAGTCTGCACCTGCTTCTATGTCTGTGAGACTGACTCCATCTTCCACCACTCAGGATGGCAGGCTTAGGAGTGGGAGAGCCTATCACAGCCTGGCCAGACGGAGCTAGCTCCCGCCCTCTGTCTATTCATACCTGCCTTTCCTGTTCCTCCTTGCTTGTGATTCTTCTCGTTTTGTTTCCTGGCCCTGCTGCAGCTTCTTAAACCATTTGACCCTGCTTCATATTGACCCTGGCTTACTGACTACTCTCCTACTCTGCGTTTGGTATCTCGTACACTCCTGGTTTGACCCGGCTCGTTCACCACTCTTGTTGCTCACGGTGTTGCCTTGGGCAACTGCCCCTTTTCCCTTGCTTCTGTATACCCTTATCTGTTTGTCTGTCGGGCACTTATTGAGCGTAGGGACCGTCGCCCAGTCGTACCCCGTCGCCTAGGGCGGGTCGTTGCAAGTAGGCAGGGACTGAGTGGCGGGTAGATTAGGGCTCACTTGTCTGTTTCCTTACCCCTGTCATTACAGCCGCCGCAGTTTCTTCCGGGTACCAAGGTCTGGCTGTCCTTAAGGAATATTCGCCTGAAGGTGCCCTTGTACAAATTTTCTCCCAGGTTCCTTGGTCCTTTTGAGAACCTGCAACAGATCAACACTGTCTCCTATAAGCTTCGTCTGCCTCCTACCATCAGAATCCCCATCTCCTTTCATGTGTCTCTCCTGAAATCTGTGGTTCTGAACCACTACAGTAAAACTCCTAGTCCTGTAGTTGCTCCCAGCAGGTCTTCCGATGTGTTTGAATTGAAGGAGATCCTGATCCTGGACAGCAAGAGGGTAGGAGGAAGGGCTTTCTATTTAGTGGATTGGAGAGCGTTTAGTCCTGAGGATAGGTTCTGGGAGCCAGAAGATAATCTTAATGCCCCTATCCTCATTAAGAAATTCCTCTCTCGCTCTGGAACCAAGAAGAGGGGGCGTAAAGGGGGGTACTGTAATGGCCATGTTTGCGGACCGCCACCTCCCCTTACCCATTAACGGCCGCAACCGCAGACCCCTCTCATCCTGCCGACGTCTTCCTCCACGGAGACGCCAGCAAATGCGGGCGTCCTGCCCTGCAGTGACCACTAGGGTGCACGCGCGAGCTCGTTCCCGGCCTTAAACAGCCAGCGTGCACACATGTTATGTATTAACTAATTATCGCCAGATCACCCTGGACTATAAAAAGAGCCCTGCCCTTTTACTCCTTGCCTGAGCGTTGTTGTGCATTCCCATATTAGTCTTGCAAACTGTCCCTTAGTCGTGTCCTGTTCCCGTGCCCTGCTACCTGTATCCCGTGCTATGTTTGTTCCTGTGCCATTTCTATTGTTGGAGTAGTGTTGTGCCATCTGCTATGCCTGCTGTCATACACCACGTCTGGTCTCATCTGCCATGCCTGGTACCTTTCACCATGTTTTGCATCACCTGCCAACAAAGTTCCACATGTGCCTGTCACGAACACAGGGTATGTGGACCCACTAGGCCGCTCCGCCGTAGCGGGGAGGCAGCTGACCAGGTCACAGTCTATGTGAAAGTCAATGGCAGACAGTAATGCTTGGGTACCTGAAATAGTCCGGACGGTGGCTGTGGCTACAGCATGGATGGAGGCTGCTGCGGCAGGTGGCACCAGACGTGGCGGGCAGTATGCGATGAAGCAGAAGACACTGGACGTGGCAGACGACACTGGACGTGGCAGAAGACACTGGACGTGGCAGGAGACACTGGATGTGGCAGGAGACACTGGACGTGGCAGACAACAGTGGATGTGGCAGACGACAGTGGATGTGGCAGAAGACACTGGACGTGGCAGAAGACACGACTCCAACACTGGTACGCACAGGAACTGGAACAATATGGAATACAGGAACGGGTAACAGGGCACGGGTAACAGCTGGAACGGGAAACACTAAGGGACCATTTGCGAGACAGACTGGGATAGACTAACAACGCTCAGGCAAGGATTAGAAGGCCTGGGGCCTTCTTATAGACCGGGAAATCGTGACAGTTGATGATGATGACGACTTCCTATTTGCGCGCGCTGGCCCTATAAGGCCGGGCACGAGCCTGCGCGCGCACCCTACGGGAAACAGCCGAATGGAGCGGAAGTGAGCGCTGGCGTCTCCTAGGAGGGAGACGGGGACCAGCACTCATGGATCCATGTCCGCGGGCGTCGGGAGGTGAGTAAACCTGACGGCCCGCGGCCATGGACACTACAGTATTACCCCTCTTATGCCCCCTCTTCTTGGGGCCAGAGCGAGAGAGGAATTTTTTAATAAGAGCAGGAGCGCTGAGGTTCTCTTCTGGCTCCCAGGACCTCTCCTCAGGACCAAACCCTCTCCAGTCCACCAAATAGAAAGTCCTTCCTCCTACCCTTTTGCAGTCCAGGATCTCTTTTACCTCGAATACATCAGAAGGACCGATGGGGGCAACTGTGGAACTAGAAGTCTTGCTGTAGCAGTTCAGGACCACTGGTTTAAGGAGGGACACATGGAAGGAGTTAGGGATTCTGAGGGTAGGAGGCAGCTGCAGTTTATAGGAGATAGGGTTGATCTTTTGCAGAATCTCGAAAGGACCAAGGAACCTGGGGGCGAACTTGTATGAGGGTACCTTCAAGCGAATGTACCAGACTTTAGTCCCCGGAAGATACTGAGGCGGCTCTCTTCTCTTAGAGTCAGCAGCGGGTACCTGAGATGAAGTCGACACTGGAAGAGGGACTCTGGGATGTTGACTGTACACGATGTGAAACAGAGTGGAAGTGGTGGACTCACTTGTGTGGTTGTTGTATGAAAACTCGGCCCATGGAAGAAGCTGTACCCAGTTATCGTGCTGTGAAGAGATGAAGTGGCGGAGATCATTTTCCATGATCTGGTTGATCCTCTCAACTTGCCCATTGGATTGGGGGTGATAGGCAGAGGAAAAGTCCAAACTCACATCCAGGAGTTTACAGACGGCTCTCCAGAACTTAGAGGTAAACTGAACCCCCCGGTCGGACACAATATGAAGAGGCAAACCATGGAAGCGAAAGATGTGTTGAATGAAGAGACTCGCCAGTCAGGGAGCAGAAGGTAGGCCGGTCAGCGGGATAAAATGTGCCATCTTAGAGAACCAGTCCACCACCACCCAGATGGTGTTGCATCCTGCTGAGGGAGGAAGGTCTGTGACGAAGTCCATTGCGATGTGCTGCCAGGGGGCACTGGGTACAGGCAGAGGTTGAAGCAGGCTGGCAGGCTTGGAATGAGTCACTTTGTTAGTGGCACACACAGAGCAAGCAGAGACAAAGTCCAGAACATCTTTAGGTAGCGTGGGCCACCAGAAGTGACGGGCAATCAGGTCTTGGGTCTTACGGACACCAGCGTGCCCAGCTAGTTTAGAACTTTGTCCCCAGCGGAGAATTCTTTTTCTGTCTGCCAACCGAACAAAAGTCCTCCCCGAAGGGATATTTCTAAGCTGCAGAGGATTAGCGGTGACAACGCAGGACGGGTCTATGATAGTCTGAAGGGACTCCACCGTGTCCTCCGTCTCAAATGATCTGGACAGGGCATCGGCCCTCACATTCTTGTCAGCGGGACGGTAGTGGAGCAGAAATTGGAAACGGGTGAAGAACAGCGACCACCTGGCTTGACGGGGATTTAGTCTTTGAGCGGACTGAAGGTAGGTGAGGTTCTTGTGGTCGGTGAAGATCAGGATGGGGTGGACAGCGCCCTCCAGAAGATGTCTCCACTCCTCCAGGACCAATTTGATAGCCAGTAGCTCCCGATCTCCAATGGAGTAATTGCCCTCAGCATAAGAAAACAGTCTTGAGTAGTAGCCACATACCACTGCCTTTCCTTTGGAGCTCCCCTGGAAAAGAAGTGCATCTGCACCAACAGAGGAGGCGTCCACTTCTAGTGAGAACTGCCGAGACACGTCAGGGTGATGGAGGATTGAAGCTGAAGTGAAGGCTTTCTTGAGGCTAATGAATGCGGACTCTGCCTCTGGAGTCCACACCTTGGCGTTCACACCCTTCTTGTTAAGGGTAGAGATGGGAGCCGTCAGAGAAGAAAAGTTCGGAATAAACTGCCGGTAGAAATTGGTGAATCCCAGGAACTGTTGTATGGTCCTTAGGCCTTGAGGACGTGGCCATTCCAGGACAGACTTTAGTTTCTCAGGGTCCATCTTAAGGCCTTGATCCGAGATGACGTAGCCCAGGAAGGGCAAAGACCTCTTCTCAAAGGTGCACTTTTCCAACTTGGCATACAAGCGATTCTCTCTTAGTCGCAGAAGCACTTGACGAACATGCCTCCGATGGGTCATCAGATCTGGGGAGAAAATTAAAATATCATCGAGATAAACTACAACACACATATAGAGGAGATCTCGGAAGGTATCATTAACGAACTCCTGAAATACTGCGGGAGCGTTACACAGTCCGAAGGGCATCACTAGGTATTCGTAGTGCCCATCGCGGGTGTTAAATGCCGTCTTCCATTCGTCACCCCGGCGAATCCGGATTCGATTATAAGCCCCCCGCAGATCTAGCTTAGAACATTTTTTGGCTCCTCGTATGCGATCGAAGAGCTCTGAAATAAGTGGCAACGGGTATTTGTTCTTGACCGTTATCTGATTGACACCACGGTAGTCAATGCAGGGTCGAAGAGATCCATCTCTCTTTTTAACGAAGAAGAAGCCTGCCCCGGCCGGGGAGGGGGATTTTCAAATAAAACCCCTCTCCATGTTCTCCTTGATATAGGCTGACATCGATAAAGTCTCTTGCAAGGAGAGAGGATATACTCGTCCACGGGGAAGAGAAGCATTGGGGACCAATTCAATGGGACAGTCATAATTCCGATGAGGAGGCAACGTCTCAGCCTCTCGTTTGCAAAAGACATCCGCAAAACTGGCATACTGAGATGGTAGACCGGAAAGTGACTGAGGCAGAGGGGGCACTACTGGACGGATTTGTGACAGGCAATGGCTATGGCATCTGGAACCCCATTGAAGAACCTCTCCAGAATTCCAGTCAAGTGTCGGTGCGTCTAGATGGAGCCATGGCAGACCCAGCAGGATAGGATTGATAGCCTTGGGTAGTACCAGGAAGGTGATCTGTTCTGAGTGAAGAGCTCCGACCCGTAGTGTCAATGGCTCTGTGATGAGCATGATCGGATCAGGCAATGGTAGACCATTCACGGAGGCAAAAGCCAGGGGTCTCTCCAGACGGACTGTGGGTAGACTAAAACGATCCACTAGATCCTGCTGAATGAAATTAGCAGCCGCTCCAGAGTCAAGATAGGCGGAGGAAGGATGTGATGTCTCTCCGGTGACGATGGCCACAGGAATCGATAATCTGGAAGAGGTTTTAACGTTTGGAGACGTTCCACCTAGAGTTGCCTCTCCAATCAACCCTAGGTATTGGAGTTTCCCGGTTTCTGTGGGCATTGGCGCACAAAATGACCCTTGAGGCCACAATACATACATAGTCCAGAGGAGCGTCTGCGCTGCTTCTCCTGTTCAGATAACCGGACTCTGTCTACCTGCATGGGTTCTTCAGGTAGAGCACTAGGAGTGGACAATAGTGGTCTCTGGGGACCTGGCTCTCCTGTCGAACCTCTTGAGAGCGCTCCCGGATTCTCATATAAACCCGGGTGGCTAACAGGAAGAGGGCATCCAAGGTAGAAGGAAGGTCGCGGGCTGCCAGTTCGTCCTTGATGTGAGAGGACAGTCCCTGCCAGAAGGTCGCCACCAGTGCCTCATTGTTCCATGCCAGCTCGGCTGCTAGGGTACGGAAGGAGATACCATACTCCCCTACTGTGGAGCCTTCTTGCTTAAGGGTCAACAGAGTGGCTGCGGCAGAGGATGTTCGACCCGGCTCCTCGAACACGTCACGAAAAGACTGCAGGAACAAGGCTAGGTCCGAGGATACAGGTCCTTATTGCTCCAATATTGGGATCGCCCATGCGAGGGCCTTGCCAGCGAGGAGGGAGATAATAAACGCCACTTTGGCCTCCTCGGAGGGGAAGAGATGAGGCCGTAGCCTAAAATGCACCGTGCATTGATTGAGAAATCCTCTACATGCTCTGGGGTCACCGTTGTAGCGAGGAGGAAGAGGCAGTGGAACTGTGGATCCGGGACAAACAGGGGGAGCAACGGGCAGTGGCACAGCAACAGCTTCAGGAGGAAGAACCGGAGGTGGAACAGCGAGTCGATCCAGGCGGACCATGATAGAATTCTCCGCCTCAAGGAGTTGATCCTGACGTGTGCGTAGGTCATGCATCTCTGTCTGAATCTTCTGGACTGCGGTCTTGGGCTGGCCAGCGGGTTCCATGGCCTGAGCGTACTGTCACGAACACAGGGTATGTGGACCCACTAGGCCGCTCCGCCGTAGTGGGGAGGCAGCTGACCAGGTCACAGTCTATGCGAGAGTCAATGGCAGACAGTAATGCTTGGGTACCTGAAATAGTCCGGACGGTGGCTGTGGCTACAGCACGGATGGAGGCTGCTTCGGCAGGTGGCGCCAGATGTGGCGGGCAGTATGCGATGAAGCAGAAGACACTGGATGTGGCAGACGACACTGGACGTGGCAGGAGACACTGGACGTGGCAGGAGACACTGGACGTGGCAGGAGACACTGGACGTGGCAGGAGACACTGGACGTGGCAGAAGACACGACTCCAACACTGGTACGCACAGGAACTGGAACAATACGGAATACAGGAACGGGTAACAGGGCACGGGTAACAGCTGGAACGGGAAACACTAAGGGACCATTTGCGAGACAGACTGGGATAGACTAACAACGCTCAGGCAAGGATTAGAAGGCCTGGGGCCTTCTTATAGACCAGGAAATCGTGGCAGTTGATGGTGATGACGCCTTCCTATTTGCGCACGCTGGCCCTTCAAGGCCGGGCGCGAGCGTGCGCGCGCACCCTACGGGACACAGCCGAATGGAGCGGAAGTGAGCGCTGGCGTCTCCTAGGAGGGAGACTGGGACCAGCGCTCACGGATCCATGGCCGCGGGCCTCGGGAGGTGAGTAAACCCGACGGCCCGCGGCCATGGACACTACAGTGCCTAAGCCGCTGATACTGTCTTGGCTAATACAGGTACCCTTGTGCTTGGACTTTGTATAGACTTGGTACACTGTTGTTTGGCCAGCTGCTACTCCACTACGGCGGTGCGGCCTAGTGGGCCCACATACCCATGGATCGTGACAGTGCTCAATACAACAAAACAGATACATAGTAAATTTATAAACATCCACATAATCCGTGTAATACAAACTAAAACTGTGTGAATCGCTATTAGATACAACTAGACATATTATTTTAAGCCCCATATTATGTATAGCGTCCTGGGATGCCTATTGCGCATGCCCTTGTATACCTCGTTTTGCACACAAAACGTCTCCTGTTTCTATGGGGAGCCGAGCACTGCTCCCTAGCATCTGAGCATGCGCGAGTCCAAAGTGTACCGCGCATGTGTCCACAGAATATTATACTGGGCAGTTTTCACTACATCTTAACCCATCTCCAGGAAACCACGAATGCTCTCAATAGAATGGCGCATACGTATTTATATAATTTATGTTCACCCAAATATTTAGCTAGTAGTATCTAGACTTTTTTTTTGCATCTGAAACACAGCTGCGGGAATTAATGACTATTCATTTCAGGAATTTGGTGAAAAGGTCACTTTGCATTTAAATACTTCGCAAAAATATACTGAAACTATCAAATGCCAAAAATGGCATAAGGTCCTAGAATACTATATAAGAGGGACTGTATACAAATGGCAAAAAAATATTATGTACCTTACCTAAGTTTTTCTCATAAACAGATATAGAGAAGGAGAAGAAGGGGACAAACAAATTTGGTCTCAGAAACAGACTCCTCGGATGAACCTTCACAATCTTCTGGATCTACAACCTTGCCTTTTTTAGGAGCAGGCGCAAAGAGAAAAGAAAATGCCAGAAAAGGGGTGGCAAAAAACATCAAAAATGTTTAAAGATTATTGGCCGATATTAAAGTGAAACAATCCCAGGGGAACCTGAATTTCAGGATCCCCCAATGATGTCCTTTAGGAGACCGCCTAACCTGAATGACCGCTTAGTATGTGCCGACATTGGTTCTGAACATAAGACAAATATTAATAAGAAAGGGTGTTTTCCATGTTTGGAATGCTGTAACTGCAATAACATGCTGCGAGGGAATACGTTTGTACATCTGAGGACAGGAAAGATATATAACATTAAACAATTCTTTACATGTTAGTCGAGTTTTGTTATATACAGTTTCCCTGCGGATATATATATATATAGAGAGAGAGAGAGAGAGAGAGAGAGAGAGACAACCCAAGAATGTCGGTCACGTATTAATCAACATAAACATACAATTAGGAGTAAAAAGATTGTATTACCTATTCCGGAACATTTTATCAGACTCAGACATAATATCTCACATTTGAGATCTAAAATAATAGATGGAATTTGCCCTATTAGGAGATAGAGAGAGGGCCTTGAAGAAACTAGAGTTGAAATGGATATATGAGCTAGATACTCTTGAACCTAAAGGGTTTAATAGAGAATTTAGTACTACAGGCATTGGTTAGACATGTTTCCCGTGATTTTATTCTGGTCACATCGTTACAGAGATTGTATCTAAGATTTGGTGCCCAACTTTTTGATTGTGTTTTAGTAAATAAAAACGAATTTTGAAAGATTAGTCATTCTGATTTTAAACATTTATATTTTTATAGGTGCAAATCACATTTTGATCACACTTGTGTGAATGTAACAAAGAATACAATATACGAGGGGCCTTGAGAACTGAAATAACTATGACACTGTGATCCTCCTACTCTCTGAGTTGTGTACCTGCTCCACTTTGGATACAATTATAGAATATCTGAAGTATTTATATCTGTTTTTGTGAGTTTGTGTCTGGGCAGGGTGTAGGGAATATTATATTAAAAAATTCTCACTAATGGTGTGAGTTGGGCCCAAGTGCTGGACAACTATTCCCATTATACGGTATATGGGGTTATTTGGTTTGGTGGTCCAATTAATAACCTAAGTTGTTGCTATCTCGGGTGAATCTCTCTCCAGATTTGGGGACTGAAACATCCTTAGCTGACTTGGATAAGTCATATTGAACAACAAGCTTTGAATATATATTGGACCATGGTCTAATGGCATAATATAATATCTATTTGAAGGTCTTCTAACCTGATAAAGACACAACCCCACCTTTATATATTTATATAGTTTTATAGTTATGGCTCGATTAGCCTAGTGTCCTGGATGGGGCGAACAGTGTCTGTCAAGTGGGAATGTAGCAGTAGAGTGTATAGTATTCGTAGTACTGTAATATTCGAAAATATTTACTTTGTTTTTGCTTCTCATATAGTGCATGGATTGGATGGTACCTCTAGTGTTTTTTTTGTTTTTTTTTAAAGGCATGGTATTGCCCGAAAAACATGTTTTTTTTTTTTTTAATTAAACATTTAGTGTGTGGGTGATTAAACATTGTTCAAATTTTTTTTATTTTTTTCACGAGTCAGGAAATAGTCAGGAAATATTATAAATTAATTCTAATTTATAATACTACCCATTTTTGGTCACTAGATGGAGCTATTTCCCAAAATTGCAGCATTGCAACATTGGGTTAAAAGCTCTCGCTCTAGTGAGCTCTCAGCATCCCCCCCTCCTTTATCCTGGCTAGTGCCGGGATAAACGAGGGGTTTGAACGGTGTAACCTCCTACACTGTGTGTCGCCATTTTTTGAGCTAACACACAGCGTAGTAGGTTTACATACAGTAGTAAACACGAACATACATTGAAATCTCTTACCTGCTCCTGCCGCCGCGGCTCCCTCCGGCCCGTCCGCTCCGTTTGCTGCCGCTGTTCCATGTGCACAAGTCCGGAAGCCGCGACCGGAAGTAGTAATATTACTGTCCGGCCGCGACTTCCGGTCCACAGGAAAATGGCGCCGGACGGCGCCAATTTAGAATAGGACTGTGTGGGAGCGGCGCATGCGCAGTTCCCACACAGACGCCGTACACGGCAGTCAATGGGACGGGAGCCGTTCGCAGTCCCTATGGGACTGTGGCTGCCGTATTCCATGTCTGTGTGTGTCGTTAATCGACACACACAGTAATGGAAACAAAAATGGCAGCCCCCATAGAGAAGTAAATCAATTAAAAACGTAAAAAGTACAACACAGCAACATACATTAATAAAATTTATTGATCTATCACACTAAAACACATAACATATTAAAAATAAAGTTGGTCGTGACACTGTTCCTTTAAATATGGTGTTAAATGGCCCATTAATAGATGTGAAAAGCTATATACCATGAATATATTGTATAGAGAAATGGAATAAATGTTTTAAGAATCAAATGATGTTTATGTTGGATAGTATTAACAATATACATGGGGGGGGGGAATTACTTTTTATGTACATTTGTACTTTCTATATGAAAAGGGCTAGTAGTTTTATAGTAATATGGAGAAGTGAGAATGGACCTAATTATAACCTACAAATAACATAGGACCATTATCGGTTCTTTAGTAATGGGGTAATATAAAAAGCTAAACATTGCCAAATTAAGAAAGATCTGTTAGGTAAAAGACGCAAAAAAAAAGTCTAGATACTACTAGCTAAATGTTTGGGTGAACATAAATTATATAAATACATAGGCGCCATTCTATTGAGAGCATTAGTGGTCTCCTGGAGATGGGTTAAGATTTAATGAATTCTCTGCCCGGTATAATATTCTGTGGACGCATGCGCGATACACTTTGGATTCGGGCATGCGCAGATGCTAGGGAGTCGTGCTCAGCTCTCCATAGAAATAGGAGATGCTTTGAATGCAAAACGAGGTATACAGGGGCATGTGCAATAGGTATCCCAGGACGCTATACATAATATGTGCTTAAAATACTTTGTGTAGTTGCATCTAGTAGCGATTCACACAGTTTTATATAGTTTGTATTACACGGATTATGTGGATTTTTATACATTTACTATATATCTGTTTATTGTAGTAAGCACTTTGTTTATATGAAATCATGTACAGGAAATGATGTCATGTATTTTGTACTATATAAAGCATGCACTGAATCTATGTAAAGACCCAATCTGGGTTGAAAAGTTGCAAGTGTTTTTATGCTTGGTGAATAAAAACAAATACACTTTTTTGGATTATCTGGAGGGCTGCAGTTCTTTTCCTCGATTTGTATACTATGGCTGGATTCACACGAGCATGTTCGGTCCATAATGGACGGTACGTATTTCGGCCGCAAGTCCCGGACCGAACACACTGCAGGGAGCTGGGCTCCCAGCGGAATTTCTTTGCGGATTTCAGCCTTTGCAATGCAGAAACTGAAATCTGTGGCAAGTCCGCTGTGTTTTCTGCAACGTCTGAAATTACCTGTCAAATATGCACATTTTGGTGCAGATTCGTTGCGTAATTGCCCCAAATCTGCACCAACATTTGCATCGGAAAAACTCTGCCACGTCTGAACGTGCCCTTAGAAGGAGAAAAGTGTCTTGCATGTCTAACTAGATGCACCAAAAATGTATCATATAGCATGCGCCTTTGTGATAACATTGGTGCATTTTCTGATTGCGCACCAGTCATGTACGTAAAACATTGAAGCTGAATTATGTATTTTTTTCATATAAATGATGAATGTACTGATGAAGTCTAACCCATTGGCGACATGTCACGCACTATTATGTCTAAGTACATTATGTCTAAGTACACGGTGACCGAGTAAAGATGGCTGCTGTCCCTGACAGCAGGCCATCTTTACTCATCGCCCAGGGGGCCATCAAGGCTTCCCTGTTTCGGCGATCGCTGCGAATGGCCGGTCAATTCAGACCGGCCAATCGTGGCTTTTTTCGGCATAAACCTATCACTGTGCCACAGGGCACAGTGATATGGTGGTGATTGGTGCTGTCTAGGACAGCATCAATCCCTGCCCCGTATTCGTGGTGCCACCTCCCAGATCACTACGATTGGTCGGTCTGCAGCTCTGCCCGCTTCATTCCGGTTAGGAACGGTGAGCAGAGCTGGTGCAGAATCGCTACCGACCATTACTGTGAGCTGTATTGCTGGTGATCGTCTGCCTCTTCATCTTGTGTCCTGCTGTGTGATCAACATCATCAACAGCGCTGCTGCTAGCTTTTTTTGCAGCAGCATTGTGATCTGTCCCTAAATTTCCCTGTCCTAGTTCCTGTTTTTTTATTTGCCTTGTCTTTTTCGTTATGCAACCCGCACCAATTTCCTGTGTGCGTCCTGCGACTGCTGAGCACTGATCAGTGACCGCCTTCACTGATTGGCATTTATGCTCATTTTTTGGCGCAGGTTATCTGCTTTTTTGGTCTATTATTACAGCACCATCTACCTGCACGCAGCCTGCGGCCACTGAGGGCAGAGTCTATAAATCAGTAATACCGTAGCTTTTCAGTTTAAAGGGAAGGTGTCATGATTTTTTTTTTATTATTATATTGCTTTTAATAAAATATAAACAAAATTTTTATTTATTAGTGTTGTGACTTTAAACTTTTTACTGTGTTCTTACTTTTACTTCTCTATGGGGGCTGACATTTTTTTTTTCATCTCTGTATGTGTCGATTAACGACACATACAGAGATGGAATACGGCACATACAGTGAAGGAAATAAGTATTTGATCCCTTGCTGATTTTGTAAGTTTGCCCACTGTCAAAGTACTGAACAGTCTAGAATGTTTAGGCTAGGTTAATTTTACCAGTGAGAGATAGATTATATATATTAAAAAAAAAAGAAAATCACATAGTCAAAATTATATATATTTATTTGCATTGTGCACAGAGAAATAAGTATTGGATCCCCTACCAACCATTAAGAGTTCAGCCTCCTCCAGACCAGTTACACGCTCCAAATCAACTTGGTGCCTGCATTAAAGACAGCTGTCTTAAATGGTCACCTGTATAAAAGACTCCTGTCCACAGACTCAATTAATCAGTCTGACTCTAACCTCTACAACATGGGCAAGACCAAAGAGCTTTCTAAGGATGTCAGGGACAAGATCATAGACCTGCACAAGGCTGGAATGGGCTACAAAACCATAAGTAAGACGCTGAGTGAGAAGGAGACAACTGTTGGTGCAATAGTAAGAAAATGGAAGACATACAAAATGACTGTCAATCGACATCGATCTGGGGCTAAATGCAAAATCTCACCTCGTGGGGTATCCGTGATCCTGAGGAAGGTGAGAGCTCAGCCGAAAACTACACGGGGGGAACTTGTTAATGATCTCAAGGCAGCTGGGACCACAGTCACCAAGAAAACCATTGGTAACACATTACGCCGTAATGGATTAAAATCCTGCAGTGCCCGCAAGGTCCCACTGCTCAAGAAGGCACATGTACAGGCCCGTCTGAAGTTTGCAAATGAACATCTGGATGATTCTGAGAGTGATTGGGAGAAGGTGCTGTGGTCAGATGAGACTAAAATTGAGCTCTTTGGCATTAACTCAACTCGCCGTGTTTGGAGGAAGAGAAATGCTGCCTATGACCCAAAGAACACCGTCCCCACTGTCAAGCATGGAGGTGGAAACATTATGTTTTGGGGGTGTTTCTCTGCTAAGGGCACAGGACTACTTCACCGCATCAATGGGAGAATGGATGGAGCCATGTACCATCAAATCCTGAGTGACAACCTCCTTCCCTCCACCAGGACATTAAAAATGGCTCGTGGCTGGGTCTTCCAGCACGACAATGACCCGAAACATACAGCCAAGGCAACAAAGGAGTGGCTCAAAAAGAAGCACATTAAGGTCAGGGAGTGGCCTAGCCAGTCTCCAGACCTTAATCTCATCGAAAATTTATGGAGGGAGCTGAAGATCCGAGTTGCCAAGCGACAGCCTCGAAATCTTCCATCTAACATGTGTGGAAACCTCAACAAAAAACGTCTGACTGCTGTGCTTGCCAACAAGGGTTTTGCCACCAAGTATTAAGTCTTGTTTGGCAACGGGATCAAATACTTATTTCTCTGTGCACATAAATATATATCATTTTGACTATGTGATTTTCTGTTTTTGTTTTTTTATATAATCTATCTCTCACTGGTAAAATTAACCTAGCCTAAAAATTCTAGACTGTTCATGTCTTTGACAGTGGGAAACTTACAAAATCAGCAAGGGATCAAATACTTATTTCCTTCACTGTACAACCCCATAGAGAATTCGAACGGGAGCCGTTCCATTCTCAGAACCGTACGCCATCTGTGTGGGAACGGCCGCTCCCACACAGACCAAAATGAAGCTCGTTCATAGATCGAAATCCGGTGCCATTTTCATATGGACCAGAAGCCGCTGTCGGACAGTAAGATGACGACTTCCGGCTGCGGCTTCCGACAATATGTTCAACGAAGCAAAGGCGCAAGGAGCGTAGACCACCGGAGGCGGCGGCGGCAGGAGCAGGTAGTTTATGTTCGTGTATGTGATGTGTGTATTATTTTCGTGTATGTTCGTGTGATACTGTCTGCTGAGCCCTGTATCTAATCCTCCTACACTGTGCAGTCCTGCCGTGTGTTCGAACAGCAATTTATGACAACTTATAGGGTATTGCAGTGCAGAAGAGAAATTGCTTTACGAATGTTGGGGTGCTTTTCCTCCTTTAGCCCTTGTGAAAACGAAAAAAAATCTAAGCTAAACCTACATTTTATGGGAAAAAAATTTTCATTCTCACTGCCTACGTCCATTTATTTCTGCAAAAAAAACTGTTGTCAAAATGCTCACTATACCACTAGATAAATTCCATAAGGGGTGTAGTTTAAAAAAATGGGGTCAGTTTTAGAGGTTTTCCCTGTTTTGATCCCTCAGGTGCTTTGCAAATACGACATGGCGCCTGAAAACCATTCCAGCAAAATTTGAGCTTCAAAAGCCAAATGGCGCTCCATCGTTTCTGAGGGCTGCCATGTGTTCAAACATTACTTTATGACCACATATGGTAGATTTCCGTAATTGGGTAAAATTGCTTTACAAATGTTGTCATGTTTTTTCACCTTTATTACTTGTAAAAAGGAAAACATTGTATGTTTTATTGGAAAAAATGTAGATTTCATTTTCAAGCGTAATTCAAAGAAATTTAGCAAAAAAAACTGTAGGGTCAAAATGCTCCATATACCCCTAGATGAATTACTTGGGGTGTAGTTTACAAAATGGTGTCTTTTTGTGGGAGTTTCCTATGTTTTGGCACCAGAAGACCTTTTCAAACCTGACATTGTGCCTAAAATATTTTCTAATAGAGAGGATGCCTGAAAATCCACTAGGTGCCCCTTTGCTCCTGAGGCCTGTGTTTCAGTACTTTACCACATTGCGCCAAATGTGGGATGTTTCTAAAAACTGCAGAATCTGGGAAATAGATATTGAGTTGTGTCTCTGTGGTAAAACCTTCAGGTTACAGAAAAAATGCATTGAAATTTAATTTCTGCACAAAAATGAAATTTGTAATTTTCACCTCCACTTTGCTTTAAATCCTGTGAAACATCTAAAGGGTTAAAAAAAACTCTCTTAATGCTGTTTTGAATACTTTAAAGGGTGCAGATTTTAAAATGGGGAGATCATAGCTGCCAACAGTCCCAAATTTGCCGGGACTGTCCCGAATTTACAGAGACAGTCCCGGCAAATGACTGTCCCGGCAAATGACTGTCCCGGGACGTGTCCCGGTAACTACCACATTCAATTGTAAATACACAAAACAACTCATACAGCAGGTGTGGGGCTAGATACTTAAGTATAGCATACTACCCTAGTACTGGAAAAAGGCAACTCCTATATATACTTTTCTACACTGGGGAAAAATGGAGCATAACAGCCAATGGTAAAAAAAATGAATAGCTTTATTAAACATATAGAGACATACACAAGGGATATTAAAAAGGTACAAAGCTGGACAAGAGGACTCTATATAATTTCAATGTAACACAGCTAAGAGACTCTCCAAATTATAATAACCTATATATATATACTCATAGCCAATTCATTAAATTCAAGATTTCACATAATCCATATATATTAAACCGAAAAGAAAAATCTCGACATAATAATATTATATCAAAATATATTTATTTGTACTTTATTACACATCAATAAATACAAAACATACAAAATTAACCCCCCTCCCAAGTATATACTATAGACATATAAAATATAATTAAAAGAATGTATACCAGTTTCACAAAATACAATATCAAAAAATTGAGAAATAATTCCTCCAAATAGAGAATCACATCCCAGGTAAGTAATAGCTTATACCATATGTATGAGTATCAGACTGACAGGTCCCTCCAATCAATAGAATATAGCAACCATGCTTATGGTAATGGAGACCTAATCAGAGACAAGCTATAGGCAGTTAGGAATAGAACACAATACCTGTTGAGGACATGATACTGGTAGGATAGGACACCTGGATACCAAGCACCTCGACGCGCGTTTCGCGTTTCTCTATTTTTTGATATTGTATTTTGTGAACCTGGTATACATTCTTTTAATTATATTTTATATGTCTATAGTATATACTTGGGAGGGGGGTTAATTTTGTATGTTTTGTATTTATTGATGTGTAATAAAGTACAAATAAATATATTTTGATATAATATTATTATGTCGAGATTTTTCTTTTCGGTTTAAAAAAAACAAAAACTCTCCAAATTATAGAGGGTAATATGGGGTTAATCAAGGAGATGGATGGACTATAGGAGTGATAAGTGAGGTGAATTGCACCAGAGACCATACCACGGTAGAAGTACAGCTAAAGCCTATAGAAATGAATAGCATGGAATCAGGCGTCGATAGGAAACCAAGTACTAAGTCAGAGACCTGAAAATAAAGCATAAGTAGTATGCAAAAAACAAGTTGTCGGTCAAAGACCTAAGTAAACCACTCATCCACCCACTCCTAAGATAACTTACCCATGAGAGAAGGTAGCTAGGAGAGTCAAGCTGTTGTAAAGCGAACCCCAACGCGCGTTTTGCGATGTGCTTCCTCAAGGGGTGTCTTCAATTCACATTCACATTCAATTGTATCTGAATCCTCAGGACGCAAATACAGTTGAATATTATGGCAGAGCAGGAAACTTGAAGTCAGGGGTTCCCTCTCATTTAGGGAAGTCAGGAGTTCCCTCTATGAGCAGAATCCCGGACAGAGTGTTGCCGAAGCTCTGGCCGGGATTCCGCTCATAGAGGGAGCCACTGATGTCACTGTCCATATAAGGACAATGACATCAGGGGCTCCACCTGCAGTGGAATCCCCGGCCAGAGTGTTGCCGACGATTTGGCTGGGGATTCCGCTCATAGAGTCAACCCCCGATGACGTCACTGTCCATATATAGATAGTGAAGTCAGAGGCTCTTCCTGGAGCGCCGGAATCACCACCCAGAGTATTGCCGATGTTTTGGCTGGGGATTCCGCTACTGGAGGAGCCCTTGGCATCACTGTCCATATGTGGACAGTGACGTTAGGGGCTCCTCCAGAAGAGGAATCCCTGACCAGATCGACAGCAATGCTCTGGCTTGGGATTCCCCTCCTAGAGGGCGACACAATGGCTCTATCTACAGGTTCGGAGAGTGTGTGGCACCATCTACAGGGTCGGGGAGTGTGTGGCACCATCTACAGGGTCGGGGAGTGTGTGTCACTGACTACAGGGGAGCGAAGTGTGTGGCACCATCTACAAGGGAGGGGAGTGTGTGGCACCATCTACAGGGGAGGGGAGTGTGTTGCACCATCTACAGGGGAGGGGAGTGTGTGGCACCATCTACAGGGGAGGGGAGTGTGTGGCACCATCTACAATGTAGGGGAGTGCGTGGCACCAGCTACAGGGGAGGGGAGTTCGTGGCACGAGCTACAGAGGGGGCTGCGTAGCACCAGCTACAGAGGGGGCTGCGTGGCTCCAGCTACAGAGAGGGCTGTGTAGCACCAGCTACAAAGGGGACTGTGTGTCACCAGCTACAGCGGGGGCTGTGTGTCACCAGCTAGAGAGGATGCTGTGTGGCACCATGTACAGAGGGGGCTGTGTGGCACCAGCTACAAAGGGCACTATCTACAGACCGCACTGTGACATATCTAAAAAGGGGATGTGTGGCACTATCTAAAGAGGGGATGTGTGGCCTTAGCTACAGAGGGGCCATGTGGCATTATCTACAGAAAGCAGTGTGTGGCAATATCTACAGGGAGAAGTGTGGAGCACCATCTACAAGGGGCACTGAGTGTGGCAATATCTATGTTGGTTTATACGCTACAAGTAGTGGTCAGCACATATTACCTAGCTTTAGTGATAAAGTGAGACACCATAGTTGTTGTCAGCCAAACTACTGCAGACATTTTTGCTTGTTTATTTATATGCAGAAATTCTGGAAAGAAAGCCACGCCTCAATAGCCACATCCCATAATACACACCCACCAAAGACGCCACACCCTAAGTGTTCCTGGAAAAAAAAACAAATGTTGGCAACTACGGGTGATTTATGGGGGTTTCTAATGTATAGGCCCCTCAAAGCCACTTTAGAACTGAACTGGTCTATAAAATAATAGGCTTATGATTTTTTGGGGAAAATCTGAGAAATTGCTGCAAAAGTTCTAAGGCCTGTAACATCATAGAAAAACAAAAGGACGTTCAAAATTTACATTTAAATCTAGAAAAATTCACATTTTTGCACATTTTCTCAAAATGTAGTTTTTTTTCACAAATAAACCCCAAAGGTATCGACCAAATTTTACCACCAACAAAGAACATTATGTCATGAGAAAACAATCTCAATCGCATCCAAAGTGATTACCACATAAAGTGACACGTCAGATTTGAAAAAAACTAGGCTGTGCCCACAAGGCCTAAACTAGCTGTGTCTCCAAGGGGTTAACTTCAAGCTCAACATGTTGTTCAGCCGGCCTGGCCACATATAAGTGACATACACAGTAAAGAGAAAAAGTTATGGAACTAAAATATCTTCATTTTTGTGAACCTTTAGAAATATTTACATACATATGCATATTAGTTCTTTTATTTTTATTTTTATAAACTGCCCCTATAGTATATACTATATGATTTGGACTTTAGACTTCATGCTTCTTTAAATGGACTGGGTTAATTCTTTATACACTTTAAAATACATTGAGCCTCAAGTATGTAAATTAGTACAGTCCTAAAGTGGAGCTATCACCCATAGCAACCGGATTCTAAATACATTTTTAGAAAATTAAAAAGCAGTGACGTGACTGGTCACCATTGCTAAAAGCTCTACATTTTGTCTAAACCAATTTTATATATTAGGCCTATTGAGGCCCATACAGCCCCCTGTAGATAGCGTCATACAGCCCCCTGTAAATAGCGCCATACAGCCCCCCTGTATATAGCGCCATACAGCACCCCCTGTAAATAGCGCCATACAGCCCCCGTGTATATAGCGCCATACAGCACCCCCTGTAGATAGCGTCATAGAACCCCAATATAGATAGCACCATACAGCTCCCTCCCTGTATATAGCACCATACATCCCCCTGTATATAGCACCATACAGCCCCCTGTATATAGCACCATACAGCCCCCCTGTATATAGCACCTTACAGCCCCCCCTGTAGATAGCGCCATACAGCCCCCCTGTATATAGCACCTTACAGCCCCCCCTGTAGATAGCGCCATACAGCCCCCCTGTATAAAGCGCCATACAGTACCCCCTGTAGATAGCGCCATACAGCCCCCATATAGATAGCGCCATACTGTCCCCTCCCTGTATATAGTGCCATACAGTCCCCCTGTATATAGTACCATAGAGCCCGTCTGTATACAGCACCATACAGCTCCTGTATATAGCACCATACAGCCCCCTGTATATAGCACCATACAGCCCCCCCTGGTAGATAGCACCATACAGCCCCCCCTGTAGATAACTCCCTGCTCTGCCATAGTGATCAGTGGCGTCGCGTTGTAGCATGCTTTAAAAAGCTATCTACACGAAACGCACGTTGGGGTTTCTCCACATTTGGGAGTCGTTACATCTGAGGAGCCACATGGGTTAGTAATTGTTACAGGTTTACTATAATTTGATGACTTGTTATGCTATTTACTCGGTAATTTGTATACTTTCAACTGAGGCTTGGATAAGCTGTGCTGACTATTCTGTCCTCTAAATATAAATAAGGCGGGTGTAAATAAGACTATTTAGTATTCACTACTTACGTCATCCTCCACTATCTGTTACAAAGACTCACTGTATTGGGGATATAACACACTATTGGATATGAATATGTGCACACTCTGTTTTTTGCCGTACATTTCTAGTGTATTTATCTTAGAGTAAATTGATACAACTCCTTTTTGAGAACTTTCTCCTTCCTGTGTATATACATATAACCATTGTGGTTCCATTTTTCCTCCTATCTATTTGGAGATATGCAGTGATTCGATTTGTAGTCTGTATTTTAAACCATGTATTTTGTATTGTTCAATAAAATATGCATTTTTCTATGCATTTGTATAAAAGAGTATCCGGCACACCAATATAGAAAAAAAGGTATTTTTTATTTTGTTTCTAATGCCAGTGGCAGAGTGCGACGTTTCGGTCTAGGTGACCTTCATCAGGCACTGAGCCGTGCTGGGCAACTGAATTGACGAGCGCTAGTGGTGCTGATAGCGGCTGGCCGCTGTATCATGGCTTTCTATGCATTTGGCTATTTATATTTCAATAGTATTTGACTCCTTTCTTTCCTGTATTTATCTAAATGTTATTTGGAGTTTCTATTCTGACACTGGGGAGCATAGAAACCCGCACTTGCTGGTGGCTTAACCCATATACCTTATAGTCCCATGAGACATATGTTGATATTATTTATTGATCAAGTGGTTCATCTGCAAGGTATTCCAGAAAATATTGGCTCTGATAGAGGAGAACAATTTGTGGCTAGCTTCTGGAGAACTTTCTGTAAAAAAAACTTGGTGTACAGTTGACATTCTCTTCTGCATTCCACCCTGGGACTAATGGTCAAACCAAACGTTTTAATCGAACCTTGGAACAATATCTTAGGCGTTATATTGCCGATAACCAGAGAGAATGGGTCTCATACCTTCCTTTAGCGGAATTTGCTATAGATAATCGCCACCATGTTTCTCTTGATACCTCACTGTTTTTATGCATTTATGGTTTTCATCCTCGTTTTGGTTCATTTTCCACCTCTTCTAGTGCTAGATGCTACCCTGAGGTGGAAGTTGAATCAAATAAACTGTGCACAGTTTGGGCTCAGGTTCAATTGAACCTGAAAAACTCCCAAGTTATTCAGAAGAAAAATGCTAATAAGAAATGTACTGTGGGTCCTGTATTTTGTGTGGGTGAAAAGGTTTGGCTTTCTCCGAAAAATCTGCGACTGAAAGCGCCTTCTCGTAAGTTTGCCCCTAGGTTTATTGGCCCATATGAAATTGTTGAAATTATTAACCCTGTGTCATTTCATCTTGCTTTTCCTGCATTCTTTAGAATTCATAATGTATTTCACAATTTTTTCCTAATTTTTTTTTTCATCATCTGGTCCACTCAAGAAATCTCCTCCTCCAGTTCAGGTAGAGGGAGCTATGGAGTTTGAGGTTCAAAGAATTGTGGATTCTAGAAGGATCAGGGGTACGCTACAGTATTTGGTGCAATGGACTACTGTTAAGAAAACCTGTTCCCTTAAGGTCGCTATGACAACCTGTCTAGCTTCTGGGCGGTTCTTCTTTTGCTTTGAGCATATCTCTCTTCTCTGTCCTTCTGCTGTGGGCTTGTGTTTATACCTGTGTCATCTCACCTGTCTTTGGTTGTGAATCTTCCTGTTTCCTGATCAAGCTCCTGACTGCTCTTGCATTTCTGATTTCTTGTCCTCGTGTATACTGACCTCGGCTTGTCTCTCGTTAACCCTCTGCCTACCGATCCCGATTATCCGCTCCCGACTGGTTTTGACCGTGGCTTGTCTAATTACCTCTACTCCGTTTCTGGACTTTCAGTTAACCTTCTGGCGGTCTGGTTTCCAGCTCAGGTTTGCCTGCATTGCACCTCTTTTCCAAATCTGCACTCTGCAAAGACAACCTGGGTTCTAAGCAGCAAAGTCCATCTCACCTTGCGGTCCGCTCTGGTGAACATCTTAGAGTAGCCTTAGATTCTGTCGACCAGAGTGGTTACGGATTAGAGGTTGCGGGTTTACGTGCACGCTCTCTCCCAGCAGACTCCAGCAGCCTTGATGTATCGCTCCACATTTACATAACATCAACATTATACATGTATAAACATCCCAACAATATCAGTGCAGCATACAGTTTAGGAAAGTCTAAGATTAAACACACTGAGTCTTCAGCATCTATCTCCACACACTGCGCATGACCGACACCAGCGGTTACCATGGGCACGGCGTTCTCTACTAGACAGCAAAAAGATTTGCGAATGGCTAAACAACATCAGTCACCACTACGTTACCCTACACAGTGTGTCCCAATGCACATTTGAGGTTGCTTAGCAACCTAGGATGCTAACACAGATTCATTGCGGAGAGACTGACCACGCATGCGTCCTCACTACAGATCGGACATAGTCTCCATTCAGAATCCCAGGAGATCCTCATCCATTTTTAAGAATAAGAAAAGAGTCCCCGGGCTATATTCGTAGCACAGTTTAAATGAGGCAATTCGGAGTATAATAACTAGAATTAATTACAGTGGGGCTATACCTAATATTCTTCAGGGAATTATAAGTTCCATTCAATTCTAGTGGTATTAAGTAAAATGTATAAGGCAAAGCCTTCCAACTTGTTATACCTTCGCCATGTATGCATGGTCCGATGCAACATGTTTAGACCGTATAGCTATTATATAGGTTGTACTAAATGCCTACATACACCTCAATATCCTAAATATGGACAAAGAGTCATATCAGGCAGCAACCTTATACTTACTTAGCTGACCATTGGACCCATATGTTTGCAAGTTTTTATGTTTGGTGAATAAATGGAGTGCAGCTGCTGTTCTCTTTTACATTGGATAAGTGAGTTCCCTTGCAACGGGGGCTATTTTGCTGCGTGCACCACCCAATATTGTTGAATTTTTCTCTTTTCTGTATGCTGCTGATATCTTCAATTTGGAGCTTCTGCTATAGTGATACATGGAAGCTGCAGAAGGGAAACAGCAACATTTGTCATACACATTTGAAGTCATAAGTTCGTGTACACCTTAGCCACATTTCTGACATTTAATCCTGGTACACATTCCCTCTCTTAGGTCAGTTAGGATCATTACTATACGTCCAGAATGTGAAATGTCAGAATAATGCTAGAGACAATGATTTATTTCAGCTTTTATTTCTATCATCACATAGTGGCTCAGAACTTTACCTACACCAAGTTGACTGTGCCTTTAAATAGCTTGGAAAATTCCAGAAAAGCCTCCGAAAGGGTAATTGACATAATTTTACATAATTTGAGATGGAAATGTAACTGTGTCAGTATTTAAAGGCCTATTTGCTTCTTTATTTGCCATCATGGGAAAATAAAAAAAAATCAGCCAAGAGATCACAAAAAGAACTGTTGAGAAATTTCCAAACGCCTTAATGTATCACGTTCATTTGTTCAAATATAATATGCAAATTTAAACACCATGGGACCACGCAGCCTACATACTGTTCAGAATGTAGACGTGTTTTTGTCTCCTAGAGGTGAACGTACTTTGGTCTGAAAAATTCAAATCAATCCAAGAACTGCAGCAAACAACCTTGTGAAGATGCTTGAGTAAGCATGTACAAAAGTATCTATATCATACCTCCCAACCATCCCGCATTCGGCGGGACAGTACAGGATTCCGAGCAAAGTCCCGCTGTCCCGGGCGGCCGAGGGTGTGTCCCCCTGTCAACTATATCTGCGTCCTCAGGACGCAGATACAGTTGAACCCAATTCCGAAGCAGGGAACCATCAGCTGCCTACTTCAAAAATAGCAGAGGGAGCTCCTCCGCTCGCGAGAACTCCCCAGGAACAGTGCTAATTTAAGCACTGTGCTCAGGGAAGACCTTGACGTCACTGTCCATATATGGACAGTGACGTCAGTGGCTACTCCTTGAGTGGATTCCCCATTTCTTATGATCTGGCCAGGGATTCCGCTCCTAGAGGAAACCCCTGAGGTCATTGTCCATATATGGACATTGACGTCAGGGGCTCCTCCTGGAGTGGTATCCCCGGCCAGAGTTGGCAATGGGGATTCCGCTCAAGGAGTAGCCAGTGACATCACTGTCCATATACAGTGTACAGTGATATCAGGGAGCGGAATAGGACATCTGTGAGCGGAATATGCTGTGGCGTGGCACTATCTACATGGACACTGTGCCCCTGAATAGGGGCACTATCTACAGGGGACACTGTGGCGCTATCTACATGGGCACTGTGTCACTACCTAAAAGGGCACTGGTGCCAGCTAAGGGGACATTATACTGTATAAGGGCAGCTAGGGGGCATTATAGCGTATGGGGCAGCTATGTGGGCATTATGCTGTATCGGTGCAGCTTTGGGGGCATTAAGCTGTATGGGGGCGCCATGGGGCATTATGCTGTATGGGGAATTTGTTTAAGCATCATACTGCATGGGGCATCTGTATGGCCATTATACTGCATGGGAGTATCAGTATGGGCATTATACTGTATGGGAGAATCTGTGTGGGCATTATACTGTATGGGGGCATCTGTGTTGGCATTATACTGTATGGGAGCATCGGTGTGGGCATTATACTGTATGGGGGCATCTGTGTTGCCTTTATACCGTATGGTACATCTATGGGGCAGTATACAGTATGGTGGCAGTTATGGGGGCATTATACTGTATGGTGGCAATTAGAGGGCATTATACAGTGTGGGAGGCACTACGGGAGCATGATACTATGCGGACTGAACTGCTGAACTGGGTGTTTATGGGCGCGCCGCATGGGTTGTCCCTCTTTGAGATGCTTGAATGTTGGGCGGTATGTCTAGATCAACAGTAAAACATGTCCTATATCGATATGATCTGCAAGGCCACTCAGCAAGTAAGAAGCCACTGCTCCAAAACCTTCATAAAAAGCCAGGATACAATTTGCAATGGCACATGGGAACAAATATCTTACTTTTTAAAAGTTCATTGCAAGAGCTGATCATACAGAAAATCAACAGAACTAGACATTTTGGCCTCAGGGATGGTACGCAGTCATGCAATCTCTCAACGTTGGTAAGTCAGGGCTGTGTAACACTGGTGGCCGCTGATCTCCGCTATCCGGCTTCCCTTGACGGCCGCCAGCATCTCTTACCTGTGCCGACGTTCCCCACCTACTCCCCGGGCACGCCGGCATGTTCTGCACCCACCCGCTGCTAGCTCCCGTTCCCTAGCCTATCCCTGTGCATCATGCCCTACTTAAATCCGTCCTCCCCTCCTTCCTGTGCGTCAGCGTTATTGTGTCTACCCACATTCGTTTAGCAAATTAACCCTTTGTTCTATCCTGTACCCAGAGTTCCGGTATCCTGTTTCCTGTATTCCATATCCAGTAATTGTGTTTGTTTCAGTACAAAGTATAGTGTCGGACTAGAGTTTGTCATCGGTGCCAAGTGTCATCTGTGCCAGGTGTCTGTTACACCAAGTGTCTGTCACGCCAAGTGTCTGCCTATCCTCTACCCAGGTAGTCTTGCCCTAAAGACTTTCATTGACCGTTGTTGGGCCAGCTGCTACTCCGCTTTGGTGGAGCAGCCTAGTGGGTCCACATACCCCACAGTCATGATAGTACGCTCAGGCCATGGATCCCGTTGGCCTACCAAAAACGGCAGTCCAGATGATGCAAGCAGACATGCGTGACCTACAGGCATGTCAGGATCAGCTACTATAGGTACTAAACTCCATAATCACTCGTTTGGATCTTCCTACTGCACCTCCTCTAGCTGCTTCCGCTGTTACACTATCTGCTAACCCTCCTGCCTGCCCTGGGTTTACAATTTAGTTGTCCCTACCTCCTCGCTACGATGGGAATCCTAAGACCTGTAGAGGCTTTATCAATCAATGTATGATCCACTTTATGTTACGTGCCCATCTATTCCCCTCTGATAAGGCCAAGGTTGCTTTTATTGTTTCTCTCCTCGCTGGTAAGGCCTTGGCATGGGTGAACCCCATCTTGGAACGAGAGGGTCCAAAATTCTTTCATTTACCACTGTTTCCTGAGACATTGCATACAGTGTTCGAGGAACCAGGTCGAACAACCTCGGCAACTGCCTCACGGCTGACCCTCAAATCATGGGGAGTCAACTGTAGGGGAGTACGCCATCTCCTTTCATACACTGGTAGCGGAGCTGGCTTGGAATAATGAGGCCTTAGTGGCGACTTAGAGGCCTCTGTAAATAGGCAACCACTGCCCGATCCTATTTTGTCCATCACTAAACCTCTGTGACTATGAGTCAGAATCCTTCATTCAGAACAGATTGCTTTCTATGTCTTGCCAAAAGCTATCAACCCTATTTTGCTGGGACTGACTTGGCTTCACCTACACGTTACAGTCCTCGACTGGAGTTCCGTGAGGGGGTCCTCCAATGGGGACCCAAGTGCCTTCACCGCTGCCTGCCACAGGTTCGTCCTATTCAGCCTTCTCTGCCTCAGTCACTCTCTAGACTACCTCCACATTATGCCGGTTTTGCGGATGTCTTTAGCAAAAAGGAGGCAGAGGTCCTTCCTCCACATCGTTCCTATTATCGACATATAGAACTGCTCACTGAAGCCTCAACCCCTCACAGACGGGTCTACCCTCTCTCCTTACCAGGAATCCAGGCCATGTCGCTTACGTCAAGGAGAACCTTGAGAGGGGGTTCATCAAGATGTCTACTTCTCCAGCCGGAACAGAATTATTCTTCGTCAAGAAAGATGGATCGCTTCGACTATGTATTAAATTACCAAGGTTAAATCCAAATAACTGTCAAAAACAAAGTACCCCTTGCCGCTAATCTCCGAGCTCTTCGATACAATTCGGTGGGGCCAAAATGTTCACGAGGCTGGATCTACTTATAACCTGATACAGATCCATAAAGGTGATGAACGTAAGACCGCATTCAACACCCGAGACGGTCACTACGAGTATCTCTAGATGCCCTTTGGTCTGTGTAACACTCCAGCTGTGTTTCAGGAATTTGTAAATGACCTCTTGCGGGATCTACAGTATTTCTGTGTGGTGGTATATTTGGACGACATCCTGATCTGAAGCATGTCCGCCAAGTCCTGTCGTGGTTAAGGGCGAATCGCCTATACACTAAACTTGAATCGCCTATATGCTATACTCGAGAAGTGCATGTTCGAAAGGAACTCTTTGCCCTTCCTGGGCTACATTGTCTCCAATTGTAGAGTCAAGATGGATCCAGAGAAGGTGAAGTCCGTCTTAGAGTGGCCACATCCAAAGGGTCTCCGGGCTATACAGAGATTTCTGGGATTCGCAAATTTCTACCAGCAATTCATCCCAAACTTCTCGTCTGCGACTGCTCCAATCTCTGCTCTCATCAAGAATGAGGTGAACACCAAGGTTTGGACCCCGGAGGCAGAGTCAGCATTTACTAACCTCAAGAGCGCCTTCACTTCAGCCTTCGTTCTTCACAATGCTGACGTGACTCCGCAGTTCTCAAGGGAGGTTGATGCATCTTCTGTTGGTGCTGGAGCACTTCTGTTTCAAAGAAACTCCAAGGGTAAGGCAGTGACTTGTGGCTTCTGCTCCAAACTATTCTCTCCTGCAGAGCGCAACTACCCCATTGGGGACCGGGAGTTACTGGCAGTCAAGTTGGCCTTGGAGGAGTGGAGACACCTGCTGGAGGGCGCTATTTATCCTATCATCTAAACGAATCACAAGAATCTCACGTACTTGCACTCTGCACAACGATTAAATCCTCGCCAAGCCAGATGGTCGCTGTTTTTCGCCCGATCACAGTTCCTGCACCACTTCCGTTCTGCAGAAAAAGACGTGAAGGCTGATGCCCTGGCTCGATCATTTGAAACGGATGACTGTGAGGAGGCTTCTCAATAAATCATAGATCCTTCCAGGATTATTGCCGTTAATCCTCTGCAAATTAGAGACATTCCCCCTGGAAAGACTTTTGTTCGTCATGCAGACAGGAAAAAGATTCTCCTCTGGGGACACAATTCCAAATTGGCTGGGCACTCCGGTATCCGTTAGACAAGGGACTTTATCTCTCGTCACTACTGGTGGCCCACGCTACCTAAAGATGTTGTGGACTATGTTGCATCTTATACCAATTGTGCCCAAGACAAGTCAACTCATTCCAAGCCTGCTGGTCTGCTCCAACCTCTGCCCGTTCCTGAAGGCCCTTGGCAACACATGGATTTTATCACCAACGTTCCTCCTTCTGCAGGTTGTACTACTGTCTGGGTCGTGGTGGATCGCTTCTCTAAGATGGCAGATTTCATCTCACTGACTGGCCATCCCTCTGCTCCTCGTCTGGCAAATTTATTCATAAAGAATATCTTTCATCTACACAGACTGCCCCTCCATATCGTGTCCGATCGAGGGGTTTCAATTTACTTCTAAATTCTGGAGAGCCCTGTGTAAACTTCTAGATGTGAGACTGGACTTTTCCTCCTCTTATCACCCACAATCTAACGGCCAAGTTGAAAGGATTAATTAAATACTGGAAAATTATCTTCGTCGGTTTGTTTCTGTTCAACACGACAATTCGGTGCAGTTCCTTCCTTGGAGCTGAATTTTCCTACAACCACCACACGAGTGAATCTACTGCTTCTTCCCCGTTATTTATGGTATACAGCCAACATCCACATGTTCCTCTTCCTGTATCGGCTACATCTCAAGTGCCTGCAGCTAATTCTCCATTTGGAGACTTTCTTCATATCTGGCAGAAAACCAAGTCCTCTATCCTACAGGCGGTGGACCGCATGAAGAAAAATGCTGATAGAGAAAGCCCTTGTAAAGGATTTGCCTGACACAGCTTCTGTGTCGACGCCCGTGGTTAATCAGCCTGAATCTGTTCCTAGGTCTGCTAGAGTGACTCGATCTGCTACCACTCAGGCTGGTAGGCTGAGGAGTTGGAGAGCCTATCGCAGCCCGGCCAGACAGTTCTAGCTCCCGCCCTTGGTCTACTTATACCTTCATTTGCTGCTTGTCCTTTCCCTGTGATTGTCTTGTTTCCTGGCTCTGCTGTTCCTGCTGTTACCATTGACCTCTGCTTCATATTGACCCTGGCTTGACTGACTATTCTCCTGCTCTGCATTTGTTGCCATGTACACTCCTGGTTTGACTCGGCTCGTCCACTACTCTGTTGCTCAAAGTGTTGCCGTGGGCAACTGCCCCACTTCCCTTTGCTTCTGTGTACCCTTGTCTTGTTTGTCTGTCGTGAACATATTGAGCGTAGGGACCGTCGCCCAGTTGTACACCATCGCCTAGGACTGGCTGTGCAAGTAGGCAGGGACTGAGTGACGGGTAAATTAGGGCTCACCTGTCTGTCTCCCTATCCTGACATTACTTAATCACAGGCCCATATACATTTTCTACCCTGGTCGCTGACACACTATGGACTACCTTGAGTGCCCTCCACCCCACCTCTTGAACCCCACCTCAAGTTGCCTGACTGGTTCTCAGGGGACCGGAAGACTTTTTTCTCCTTTCGGGAAAGTTGTAGGCTCTATTTCCGTTTAAGGCCCCACTCCTCAGGTTCTGAGAGCCAGCGAGTGGGTATAATTATGTCCCGGCTCCAGGACGGCCCCCAGAAATGGGCCTTCTCCTTGGCCCCTGACGCCCCTGAACTCTCTTCTGTTGACCTTTTTTTTCGGCTCTCAGACTCATCTATGACGAGACTGACAAGACTGCCTTTGCCGAGAGTCAGCTGGTGACCTTACGTCAGGGTAAGAGACCCGTTGAGGAGTACTGTTCTGACTTTAGGAATGACCCTGTCTTGAGGTGCCAGTTTAGATTGGGTCTGTCGAAAGCTCTGAAAGACCTGTTAGTTAGTTATCCCTCTTCTTACTCTCTAGATCAGGTTATGGCTTTAGCGGTACGTCTTGACCGACGTCTCAGGGAACGACGACTTGAACGTTTTTTTGTGCCTTCTCCTCTGGCTCCCGAGGTTCTATTGCTTCGTTCTTCCACGGAAAACTCGGATGAACCAATGCAACTCGGGGCATACGTGTCTCCCCAACAACGTAGAGAGTTCCGCAGGAAGAATGGTCTCTGCTTCTACTGTGGGGATAACGAGCATCAAGTGAACGACTGTCCTAGGCGTAAGAATAAGCAGCCGGAAAACTTCCGCGCCTAAGTGCCCATCGGGGAGGTCGCTTGGGCGCACAGGTATTTCCCGTATACATGAAACCTAATAAGATTTTGCTTCCCTTTCAGGTCTCTTTTTATGGTAGGTCTGCCACCGACAGTGCCTTCATGGATTCAGGTTCTTCTGCTAATATTATGTCTGTGGAATTTGCTATGTCTCTAGCTATGCCATTGATTGATTTGCCTAAACCTGTCCCGGTAGTGGGTATCGACTCCACTCCACTTGTTAATGGTTATTTTACGCAGCATACCCGTTTTTGAACTCATTGTGGGCTCCATTCATTTGGAGCAGTGTTCTGTGTTGTTGATGCAGGGATTATCGTCCGATTTGGTTTTAGGCCTTCCTTGGTTGCAGATGCATAATCCCACGTTTAACTGGAATACTGGGGATCTTACTAAATGTGGTAATGAATACATGACGTCCTGTTTTTCTATTAATTTGCTTTCTCTTGCAGAGGAGGTGAACACTCTACCTGAATTTATTCAGGATTTCGCTTTTGTTTTTTCTAAAAAAGCTTCCGAAGAGTTACCTCCTCATAGAGAGTACGATATTTAATCTCTCTTGCCCTGAACGTGAAGCCATGAGAGAATATATGCAGGAAAGCCTGGCCAAGGGTTACATTCGCCCCTCTACTTCTCCGGTAGGTGCTGGCTTCTTCATCGTAGGGAAGAAGGGTGGTGATCTTAGGCATCGATTACCGAAACTTGAATAAGGTCACTGTAAGGAACCAATATCCCCTTCCTCTGATTCCTTGTTTGATCTTCGGGGGGCTTACAACCTTATCCAAATCAGAGAAGGGGATGAGTGGAAGACTGCGTTCAACACGCCCGAAGGTCATTTTGAATACCTTTGGGTTGTGTAATGCTCCCGCGGTCTTCTAGAATTTCATAAATGAGATTTTAAGAGACTACCTGGGAGTATTTCTTGTAGTGTACCTTGATGATATACTTGTGTTTTCCAAGGACTGGTCCTCCCACATTGAGCTTGTCAGGAAGGTGCTCCAGGCCCTTCGGCAAAACAAACTCTTTGCTAAAACCGAAAAATGTGTGTTTGGAGTGCAGGAGATACCATTTTTGGGTCAAATCCTCACTCCTAACGAATTCCGCATGGACCCTGCCAAGGTTCAGGCTGTGGCTGAATGGGTCCGACCTGCCTCCCTGAAGGCTTTACAGTGCTTCCTGGGGTTTGCTAATTATTATAGGAGATTTATTGCTAACTTCTCGGTCATCGCTAAGCCTCCTACGGACCTTACTCGCAAAGGTGCCGATCTCCTCTACTGGCCTCCGGAGGCGGTCCAGGCTTTTGAGGTCCTTAAGAGGTGCTTTATCTCTGCCCCAGTGCTGATTCAGCCTAACCAGATGGAGCCATTCATCGTGGAGGTTGACGCCTCCGAGGTGGGAGTGGGTGCTGTCTTGTCTCAGGGTACTAGGTCTCTCACCCATCTCCGTCCCTGTGCCTACTTCTCCAGGAAGTTCTCCCCACTGAGAGTAACTATGGTGTTGGCAACCGCAAACTCTTAGCCATTAAATGGGCATTTAAAGAGTGGCGCCACTTTCTGGAGGGGGTTAGGCACCAGGTAACGGTCCTTACCGACCACAAGAATCTGGTTTTCCTAGAATCTGCCCGGAGGCTAAACCCGAGACAAGCTCGATGGGCGTTGTTTTTTACTAGATTCAACTTTGTGGTCACCTATAGGGCTGGGTCTAAAAATATTAAAGCTGATGCGCTTTCGCGTAGCTTCATGACCAGCCCTCCTCCGGAGGAGCTTCCTGCTTGTGTTTTGCCCCCAGGTATAATCATATCCTCTGTTGATTCCAACTTAGTCTCCGAAATTGCGGCTGATCAAGATTCAGCTCCCGAGAACCTTCCTGAGAACAAGCTGTTTGTTCCCCTGCAATTCCGGCTAATGGTACTCAGGGAGAATCATGACTCTGCACTATCTGGCCATCCAGGCATCCTGGGTACCAAGCACCTCATTTCTAGAACCTATTGGTGGCCTGGGTTGCTTAAAGACGTTAAGGCCTACGTTGCCGCTTGTGAGGTTTGTGCTAGGTCCAAGACTCCCAGGTCCCGACCAGCGGGCTTACTATGTTCTTTGCCTATTCCCCAGAGACCTTGGACCCATATCTCCATGGATTTTATCACCGATTTGCCTCCATCTCAAGGCAAGTCGGTGGTGTGGGTTGTAGTAGACCGCTTCAGTAAGATGTGCCACTTTGTGCCCCTCAAGAAACTACCCAATGCTAAGACGTTAGCTACCTTGTTTGTCAAACACATTCTGCGTCTCCATGGGGTTCCTGTCAATATTGTTTCTGACAGAGGGGTACAATTTGTTTCATTGTTTTGGAGAGCTTTCTGTAAGAAGTTGGAGATTGATCTGTCCTTCTCCTCGGCCCTCCATCCTGAAACTAATGGCCAAACTGAGAGGACTAATCAGTCTCTAGAACAATATTTAAGGTGTTTTATCTCTGACTGGCAAGATGATTGGGTCTCCTTCATTCCCCTCGCCGAATTTTCCCTCAATAACCGGGTCAGTAACTCGTCAGGGGTCTCCCCCTTTTTCTGTAATTTTGGATTTAATCCACGGTTCTCCTCCGTTTCACCTGGTGGTTCCAACAATCCCAAGGTAGATGTCGTTAATCGGGAACTGTGCACAGTCTGGGATCAGGTTCAGAAGAAACTTGAGGCATCCCAGAGCATACAAAAGACTCAGACAGATAAAAGACGTTCTGCTAACCCATTGTTTGTGGTCGGGGATCTGGTGTGGCGGTCTCCAAAAAAGTTGCTCCCCGGTATATAGGGCCGTACAAGGTCATTGAGGTCCTTAACACTGTCTCCTTCCGGCTGGAGTTACCCCCATCTTTTCAAATACACAACGTGTTCCATGCCTCTCTCCTGAAACGCTGCTCCGCGTCCTTGGCTACCTCGAGGAAACCTCCGGTCCCTGTTTTCACCCCTGAAGGGGTAGAATTCGAGGTCGCCAAGATTGTGGACAGCAGGATTGTCCAAGGCTCCCTCCAGTACCTGGTCCATTGGAGAGGATACAGGCCTGAGGAGAGGCCTTGGGTACCCGCTCGGGATGTTCACACCGGGTTATTGCTCAGGAAGTTCCATCTTCGGTTCCCCAACAAGCCAGGTCAATCTAGGAAGGGTCCAGTGGCCTCTCATAAAAGGGGGGGGTACTGTAAAGGATTTGCCTGACACAGCTTCTGTGTCGACGCCCGTGGTTACTCAGCCTGCATCTGTTCCTAGGTCTGCTACAGTAACTCGATCTGCTACCACTCAAGCTGGTAGGGTGAGGAGTGGGAGAGCCTATCGCAGCCTGGCCAGACGGTTCTAGCTCCCGCCCTTGGTCTACTTATACCTTCATTTTCTGCTTGTCCTTTGCCTGTGATTCTCTTGTTTCCTGGCTCTGCTGTTACCATTGACCTCTGCTTCATATTGACCCTGGCTTGACTGACTATTCTCCTGCTCTGCATTTGTTACCACGTACACTCCTGGTTTGACTCGGCTCGTCCACTACTCTGTTGCTCACGGTGTTGCCGTGGGCAACTGCCCCACTTCCCTTTGCTTCTGTGTACCCTTGTCTTGTTTGTCTGTCGTGCACATATTGAGCCTAGGGATCGTCGCCTAGGACGGGCTGTGCAAGTAGGCAGGGACTGAGTGGCGGGTAGATTAGGGCTCACCTGTCTCTCCCCCTATTCTGACATTACTGCCCTCCCCAGTTTCTTCCAGGAGCCAAAGACTGGTTATCGACTAAGAATATTAGTTTGAAAAACCCCTCTTACAAATTCGCCCCCAGATATCTCTGTCCTTTTGAAGTTCTCCAACAGATCAATTCTGTGTCATATAAGCTACGACTGCCACAAACTCTCAGGATTCCCAACTCTTTCCATGTGTCCCTCCTAAAGCATGTGGTCCTGAATCGCTATAGCAAATCCCCTGGCCCTGTAATTTCTCCCAATGGTGCTTCTGACATCTTTGAAGTTAAAGAGATTCTGGACTAAAAGGGGGTGGGAGGAAAAGTCTTCTACCTGGTTGACTGGAAAGGGATTGGTCCAGAGGAGAGATCGTGGGAACCTGAAGAGAACATAGATGCCCCTGAGCTCTTCAAGAGGTTCCTTCTACGGTCTGGTCCTAAGAAGAGGGGGCATAAAGGGGGGTACTGTAACGCTGGTGACTGCCGATTGCCACTATCCAGCAGTCAGTATCTCATACCTCTGTGTCGGCGTTACCCTCCTTCTCCCCAGGGACGCCGACATGTACTGCTCCCGCCCGCTGCTCGCTCCCATCAGGTGTGCATGTGTGCGCCGGTGACCTCTTAAAGGGCGAATGCGCACCACTATAATCTTCCCTAGCCTATCCCTGTGCATCCTGCCCTACTTAAATCTGTCCTGCCCTCCTTCCTGTGCCTAAGCATTCTTGTGTCTACCCATGTTGATTTAGCAAATGGTCCCTTAGTTGTATCCTGTACCGTGTTCCCTTATCCAGTAATTGTGTTTGTTCCAGTATGAAGTATAGTGTTGGATTTGAGTTGGTCATCTGTACCAGGTGTCATCGCGCCAAGTGTCTGTCTATCTTCTTCCCAGGTACTCTTGTCCTAAAGACTTTCATTGACTGTTGTTTGGACAGCTGCTACTCCGCTACGATGGAGCGGCCTAGTGGGTCCACATAGCCCATAGTCGTGATAGGGTGTAGCTATAAGAGGATGAGGATACAGCAGTCGCATTCGGTCCCTGGTGCCTGAGGAGGACCAAAGCCCCTCTGCCACTTAAGGCTATTGTTCAGGAGGGAGAAGAGAAAACATTCCAAGGTAAATTAAATTGGAGTTGTGAAAAATTAGTAGATGATTGATTCTCCCTATTATTACTACCAGTTATGGTGGCAACCTTTCTGTAATTTCAGATTTAGTTTGGTCCTATCAGAGGACTCACACAGAGTCATCCATTGGACTTAGGCTTCGTTTACATATGTGTTGGAGGCTCCATTATAAGCCTCCATAGCAGATTCTGTAAAACAAAAATAGCTCAGCATGCAGCACTATTTTTTCGGTAAAATGATAGACACAATGACGGAAGCCCGATGAAACTCAAGTGAATGGGTTCCACCTGGAACCGTTTATGTCACTGGCGTAGCTATAGGGGTCGCAGCGGTCGCAATTGCGACCGGGCCCCGAAGCCAGGGGGGCCCACAGCCCCCCGCAACACATCAATAAAAAGTTACTATAGTAACTCGGGCCGCGGGCCCCTGTTACTATAGTAACAGACTTTACTTACCTTCCTGGTTCCGGATCGCAGCGGAGGTCCTGACGTCAAGCGCTGTGTGCAGCGCATGACGTCACAGCGCTATGCGCCGCGCACAGCATCGAGACGACAGAACTACCGCCGCGGCTGAAAAGGAAGGTAAGATTTGCCCTGACTGGTGGGGTCCGACTCCCGGGACCCGCCAATCAGCTGTTTTGAAGGGGCCGCAGCACTCGTACGAGAGCTGCTCCCCTTCATTCCGGTCACACTGTGAATCGGTGTCGGCGATTCACAGTGTGAGCGAGTAGTGAAATGAAGGGGAAGCAGCTCTCGTACGAGTGCTGCGGCCCCTTCAAAACAGCTGATTTGCGTGTCCCGGGAGACACATCAGCTATTGATGGCCTATCCTGTGGATAGACTATCAATGTTTAGGGACTGCACAACCCCTAAGCCTACGATGTAGCAGGCTTAGGGGGCCCATGAGATAGGATCACAGATTGTGTGATGCTGTCTGCTGGGCCCTGTATCTAAGCCAATCACATGGTAGGCTTAGATACATGGCCCATGCGTGATCCTGTCTGCTGGGCCCTGTATCTAAGCCAATCACATGGTAGGCTTAGATACATGGCCCATGCGTGATCCTGTCTGATGGGCCCTGTATATAAGCCTACCACACTGTAGGTTTAGATACAGGGCCCCAGCACACAGTAATCTTATACTGTATAAGTTTACTGTCTGCTGGACCCTGTATCTAAGCCTACCTTGTGGTAGGCTTAGATACAGGGTCCCACAGACAGTATCACACAAGGGCCCTGTGTCTGAGCCTAACACATGTATTACTAATCGTTTTTCTTGTGTGTTTTCTTACAGGTTCGGTAGTTGGACTACGGCGGATTCCAGGACTACTTCGATGACGGCTTTTTTTTTATTATCAATAAAATGGTTAATGAGGGTTGTGTGGGTTTTTTTTTTATTTCAATAAAATATTTTTTCTATGTCTTTGTGTTTTTTTAAACTTTATTACTACCGCCTTAGTAATGGCCGCCGGCTGATTGACAGCATCCATTGCTAAGGCGGGGCTTAGTGTTAGCCGGTGCAGAGGCTAACACTAACCCCCTTTATTACCCCGGGGTGCTGGGAAGAGCCGGGTACCATCCAGTACTTGACCATCTGTAGTGATGGTCGGCCACTGGGGTGGCCGCAGGCTGGTATTATCAGGAGGGGAAAGGCCAGATGCAGTGGCCCTTCCCACCCTGGTAATGCTAGGCTGCTGCTGCTTTATTGTATCTGGCTGGTTATGAAAAATGGGGGGACCCCACGTCATTTAAGCAAAAATAAAATAAAAAGTAATTGGAAAGAACTATGTGGGGTCCCCCCCCCCCCCCCAATTTTCATAACCAGCCAGATACAACACAGCAGCAGCAGGCAGCATTACCAGGGTGGTAGGGGCCACTGTTTTTGGCCTTCCCCAGCCTAATACTACCAGCCTGCGGCCGTCCCGGTGCCGACCATCACTACAGATGGTCGGGTACTGGTTCATACCCAGCTCTTCCCAGTACCCCTGGTGGCGGTGGGTACCGGGGTAATAATGGGGGTTAGTGTTGGCCTCCTCACCTTCTAACATTAAGCCCCGCCTTAGTAATGGAGGTTGTCAATCAGCCAGCGGCCATTACTAAGGCGGTGATAATAAAGTTTAAAAAGATACAAGCACATAGAAAAAATATTTTATTGAAATAAAAAAACAACCCTCATTAACCATTTTATTGAGAATAAAAAAACCGCCGTCATTGAAGTCTTCGTATCCGAATTCCAACAACCGGACCTGTAAAAAAACACAAACACACAAAAATAATCAGTAACACATAAAGAAGCAAAATTATTATTCTTACCTTTCCTGGGTCCAGCGCTGGAGCCGCAATGTCAGCGAGCTGAGCCCTGTATCTAATCCTATCATGTGTGATACTGTCTGCTGGGCCCTGTATCTAATCCAATCATGTGTGATACTGTCTGCTGAGTCCTGTATCTAATCCAATCATGTGTGATACTGTCTGCTGAGCCCTGTATCTAATCCTATCATGTGTGATACTGTCTGCTGGGCCCTATATCTAATCCTATCATGTGTGATACTGTCTGCTGGGCCCTGTATCTAATCCAATCATGTGTGATACTGTCTGCTGAGCCGCTGTATCTAATCCTATCATGTGTGATACTGCCTTCCGAGCCACTGTATCTAATCCGATCATGTGTGATACTGTCTGCTCAGCCACTGTATCTAATCCTATAATGTGTGATACTGTCTGCTGAGCCACTGTATCTAATCCTATCATGTGTGATACTGTCTGCTCAGCCACTGTATCTAATCCTATCATGTGTGATACTGTCTGTGTGATACTGTCTGCTGGGCCCTATCTTTAATCCTATCATGTGTGATACTGTCTGCTGAGTCCTGTATCTAATCCAATCATGTGTGATACTGTCTGCTGAGCCCTGTATCTAATCCTATCATGTGTGATACTGTCTGCTGGGCCCTATATCTAATCCAATCATGTGTGATACTGTCTGCTGGGCCCTATCATGTGTGATACTGTCTGCTGAGCCGCTGTATCTAATCCTATCATGTGTGATACTGCCTTGCGAGCCACTGTATCTAATCCGATCATGTGTGATACTGTCTGCTCAGCCACTGTATCTAATCCTATCATGTGTGATACTGCCTTCCGAGCCACTGTATCTAATCCTATCATGTGTGATACTGTCTGCTGAGCCAATGTATCTAATCCTATCCATAGTTTATAGGGTCGTAGTGCTATAGATATGCTATGCTGTCTCCTATACACACATTTATTTTTTTTGGGTGGACACATATGTATTGGGCTATTTCCCCTGACATTTTAAGCCCTGAGGGTATGTTCACACGGCAGCGTCCATTACGGCTGAAATAACGAAGCTATTTTCAGGAGAAAACAGCCCCGTAATTTCAGCCGTAATGGCATGTTGCAGGCGTTTTTCACTGCGTCCATTACGGACGTAATTGGAGCTGTTTTTCCATGGAGTCCATGGAAAACGGCTCCATTTACGTCTGAAGAAGTGACAGGCACTTCTTTGACGTGGGCGTCTTTTTTACGCGCCGCCTTTTGACAGCGGCACGTAAAAAAAATGATCGTCGGCACAGAACATCGTAAGACCCATTCAAATGAATGGGCAGATGTTTGCCAACGCTTTTGAGCCGCATTTTCGGACGTAATTCAATGCTAAAACGCCCGAATTACGTCCATAAATAGTGTGTGTGAACCCAGCCTTAGTGACAAACCCGGCTGCTAGTGCTGCATTGTTGGGTCACTTAGGAGACCCAGCGATGCAACTGAAAGCTGCGGACCGTCGGCCATGAGAAGTTTGCGGGGGGGGGCCCAATAAGAACTTTTGCATCGGGGCCCATGAGCCTGTAGCTACGCCCCTGGTTTATGTCCTTCATGTGATGGATCTGGCACTGCAGACGTGAACACATCCTTACTGTGGCCAAAGCTGTAGTGTCATGTCAACAGGCCACTAAATGTTTTACCTAAAGTACCGGCATGATCTAGGTCCATGTTCATATTTGATTTTGTCTTCAAATTAAGTCTGATGGGCCTAATTTCTGCAGATTATAAAAACTATATTGAACACTTTAACTGTATTTACAGTTGATAGATGAACTATATAACTATTAGATAGGATTAGTGTGACGACTGCGGGGAATGTGGAAGCTGTAACGGAGTGGCAGCTGGCCAAAAAAAATATATAACAGTCACTTGGTCGATGGTACCTGGATGGCAGGCTGGTGCCGGATAATCGGAAGCTGTCTTGTGCCGGATTATCGGAAGCTGGCTTGTGCCAAATCATCGGAAGCTGGCTTTTGCTGGATTTGACACTGGCCACGGATACTGAAGTTATCATGGATACTGGACGCAGATACTGGACTTGTCAAGGTTTCAGGAACCGGTTACGGAACCTTTGCAAACTAACACTTGGTTAGCAACAACATTGCCCAGACACTTGGGAGATGGAGGAGCTGCTTTATATAGACCTGAGACACAGCAGCGGTGATTGGGTAACTTTTAGAATTTTACATGCACTGGCCCTTTAAGAGGCGGCCATAACGCGCATGCGTGCACTAGGGATCTGGCGGCCATTACCCAAAGAGGACGTGAAGCGCCAAGGGAGGCAACAGACCCTGCGGCGGGGACCTCTGGCAGATGCGGGGACTGCCGACATTACAGTACACCCCCCCTTATACCCCCTCTTCTTAGATTCATAGCACAGGAGGAACTTGATGAGAGCTTGGGAAATAATGTTCTCTTCAGGCTCCCAAGATCTCTCCTCAGGACCAAAGCCTTTCCAGTCCACAAGATAAAGTCTTTCCTCCAACCCTCTTGCGGTCCAGAACCTCCTGGACTTCAAAGACATCAGCCAAACCCCTGGGAACAGTAGAATTGGAAGACTTGTACCGGTTGAGGACAAATGTTTCAGGTGTGATACATGGAAGGAATTGGGAATCTTGAGGGTAGGACGTAAACGTAACTTAAAGGACACCAGATTAATCTGTTGCAAGACTTCAAAGGAAATGTGAAACCTAGGAGCAAATTTGTAGGAGGGAATTTTCAGGCATATATTCTTAGAAGATAACCAGACCTTGACTCCAGGAAGGAACTGAGGAGGCAGCCTTCTTTTATCAGCCTACTTCTTCATGCGATCCCCCCCCCCCCCCCTGCAGGATCGCAGACTTGGTTTGCTGCCAGATCTGGAGAAAACTTTCAAAAGAAACATTAACAGGAGGCACTTGAGTTGTAGCAGATATAGGAAGAGGGACATGCAGATGTTGGCTGTAAAAAATGAAAAATTTAGATTTAGTAATAGATTCACTCACTACAGACCTATTGGTACATTCAGGAGAATCCCGTCAAAATACATGTAAAATCGATATGTAAATCATGTATAGACAAAAACAATTTGTAAGCTAAGTAACCTTGGTGCATTGACCCTACCAATGAACATGAAACCTACAGGGTGTGGGGTTCAATTAACACATAATGTTTTTTAGACAAAATATAAACTTTATTCACAAAATGTAACAAAATTGATTAAAAGAGGAGTCATGCAAAGCATGAACAAGGCGTCACTCATTGCAGGAAATGTGTATAAACAAACTATATAACACATGGGCGTGAGTAAAGCACAAGGTGCAGAGTGTTATATGCCAGCAACTGGTCATGAACTATATCAGCTGCTAGTATCAAATGCAGAGTACAACTGTGCCTGGATATATCAAATGTAATAGCATAACATACCCATGTGATTTGTCCTGCAGGAGAGAGACGCCAGACCCGACGCGCGTTTCGGCGGAAATGCCTTCGTCCGGGGGTGGCGTCTCTCCAGTGGGGACCTACATTAAAAAGAAGAGTCAGCCAATCGGACACCAAGGAGGCGTTAACATCCACGGTCATATGTGTGCTGATAGAAGCGTCACACACCGGGTGTGGAGATGGCCGGAGGTGTGTCTCCGGCCGAGCGTCATCAAGGCGGGCGGGGGTCAACGACGTCTAACATCGTCGAGCCACGCCCACCGAGATACAGACGCCCGGACCATAGCACAATCCAGCCACTCCCCCCGGTGTGAGCGCACAGCCACCATGCCTGAATATAAGGTAAATGTAAATAGAAATACGTCCGATTGACTGGTTGATGAGGGGAAATACTAAGAAGATGGATCTTTCCGTACATATATATTTTACAATGAATGCCATAACACAGTTTACAATTGTGGACATATATGGGATAATGTGACCAAATATATATTGTGAATAGATAAAAAGAGACAAGAATAAATGCTAATACATAAAACAATAAATATGTATTTATATGCAAAAAATGTGAAAAAAAGGGGGGGGTGAACTGATGAGTGAACAAAACAACCGTGAGAGAATACATATATTGAAATAAGTTTGTGAATTAAATAAATAAATAACAGTGACTTATAAGTGTATGTATATAATATATATGAGAACCTGCTCATATGTGAACAATTGCGGTGAAAAGATGTGTGTCCAACCATATGTGTGATATAATAAACCGTCCCATATTAATTAGTCCAAGTATACCGGAAATCTAATAAAAAGCCATATTAATTCGGCCCTCCATAGTATCAATGAAAATTACATCTATGCATATAAAGGTAGATGTGTATAAATAAAGGGATACATGGAATATCTGAATCTCTATATAGATTAATATACATATGTAATATCTCATGAATATCGCGATATAAGTACAGAAATAATCCATATATACACAATTGAAGTTCACATTGCAAACATGTGTATCCGCGCACACACAGCAAAGAATATACTGTATGTACGCAAACGCACATGTGTACATAAATACAAAGATCTAATGAATGAAAAATAAAGGTAAGGGAAGTGGGTTCCGGATTTTCCATGTATTATTGCTGCGAAGTAGAATGCCGTATGATTGTCCAGAATACCCTCTCCTCTACCATCTCCAATATCTCCATGTAGTACAATCACTACCATCTATGTATAACTAAAAAAAATGAAGGTCATTAAAAACACTAAATGACAATACAAATAAAACTAAACATCACATACTATTAAAAAATGGCCCACTGGAGGTCAATGGTCAAAGGAATGGAGCAAAATTCAAATTTTCATTGAGCCCAAAAGGCCGCATGGTCCCCAGAGTCCAAATCCACTTAGATTCGCATTGCGCCAATTTTTTGGAAATTTCACCCTTTCTGATATTGGGTTCGATGCAGTCAATGCCTCTCACTTTTAATTTCGTTGAATCACATGCATGATGGACTTTGAACTGTCTGGCTATAGGTTTTAAGATTTCCAGTGTATCTACCTCTGCTGCTCCCAAAATATCCCTTGCATGTTCTCTGACCCGAACTTTGAACTCCCTTGTTGTTAGGCCAATGTATATTTTGGGGCAAGGACAGGTAGCGTAATAGATTACTGCTTTTGTAGAACATGAGATGGAGTGTGTAATGGTGAAAGTTTTCTTGCCCGCTGAATCTACAAAAGAGGTCGCTCTCTCGATATTGGGGCATGCGACGCAATGTCCACACGCCTTACAGCCCCACTTTGGGCCCTTAGTACCAAATGGGAATTTTGCATTTTTGCATGGTAATGGCTTCTGACCAAGAAATCTTTAAGATTTCGTGATCTTCGAACAGAGATACTTGGATATTTGGTTATATATTTTCCAATTGTAGGGTCTGTTAATAAAATTGGCCAGAATTGTTTCATTATCTCCTTCATATGGAACCAGCGTGAGTGGTAATCAGTCGTAAATCTTACCTGTGATTCAGACTTGTTTTTTGGTTTAGGAAAAAGGAGGTGCTCTCTTGGGGTGTATTTAGCATGATGGTAGGCTTTCTTAATGGATCTTCTACTGTATCCCCGAGCCAAAAATCGGTTTGTAAGGTCGTAAGCCTGCTTTTCAAAGACTTCAATAGAGGAGCAAATCCTTCTAATTCTCAAAAACTGGCCCGTTGGTACTGCACATATTGTCTGTTTAGGGTGGGAGGAAGAAGCATGGAGAAATGAATTAACCGCAGTGACCTTCCGAAATACATCAGTTTGAAGAAAACCGTTGGGGTCCCTGGATAGTTTAACATCCAGAAACTCTGCTTTAAATTTATCAAAATGATATGTGAGTTTGATGTTAAGATTGTTATTGTTCAGGTTACTCATAAAAGGTCACAAGTGATGCCGATGAACCCTTCCAGATGAGCAGGATGTCATCGATGTACCTGGCCCAAAAAATGACCTGGTCCATCGATACATCCTGCCCACCCTGAAATAGATCCCTCTCCCACAGCCCCAGGAATAGGTTGGCGTATGAGGGTGCGCATGCAGCCCCCATCGCTGTTCCCTGGAGCTGCAGGTAGAAGGATCCATTAAAGATGAAGAAGTTGTGAGTGAGGGTAAATTCAAGTAAGGCAAGTACAAAATTGGAGAAAGACGTTTCCATGTTTCCTGTATTTAAGAAAAAAGTAGCGGCTTTAAGTCCATCAGTATGGCGAATACTAGTATACAATGACTCAACGTCACAAGTCACCAGCAGCATATCATCCTCCATGCCTAATCCATCCACCCTCTGCAGAAGGTCTGCCGTGTCACGTACATACGATGGCATACAAACAGGTATTTTACCTGAGGGATCGTATTCTTGTTCCTTCAGCAAGTCTTCTAAATCATGTAGGGTTTGTTGTTCTCTAACGGTTGTGAAATTTTCGTCAAAATCTGGCCTATGAAAGAATTTTTTATAGATTAATGATCTACCAAAAATGTGAAGATCTTTTATTGCTGAAAAGCTATCAAATCGGGCACATGGAGAGAATGTCAGCCCTTTTTCCAATACCTCCATTTCTGGAGTTGAAAAATTATGCGTAGAAAGGTTAATTACCTTAAGATGGTTTGAAGATTCGCCTGACTCAGGTTTCCTTTTATTCGATGTTTGTTTTTGTGTAATTTTTATTTTTTGTCATGTACCGTAGGAATGATAGGTCCGTGAACGTGACCCACCTTCCGATTCACTTTGTGAAGATAGGGAGGTTGTAGAGATGGAGCGATTTAATTTAGACGGGAAGTTATTTTTCCTCCATTTATACACTTTTTTCTGAGCATAGTCGCTCGTATCTCTGGAAAACTTTTTCGATTTGGTTTCCTTGATGTCTTTTTCCCACTCGTCTGATTATTATAAGGGAATTCGGCCCATGGAAGGAGATGTACCCAGTTGTCATGTTGAGCAGATACAAAATGGCGAAGATCATTTTCAAGCACTTGGTTAATTCTTTCTACTTGGCCATTGGATTGTGGGTGTTATGCAGATGAAAAGTCCAATTTCACATCCAGAAGCTCACACAGGGCTCTCCAGAACTTGGATGTGAATTGCACGCCCCAATCAGAAACGATACGGAGGGGTAATCCGTGCTAACAAAAAATATGCTGAACAAATAGACTTGCTAGACAAGGAGCTGAGGGAAAGCTAGACAGAGGAATGAAATGTGCCATCTTGGAGAAATGATCCACCATGACCCAGAAAGTGTGCATCTAGCAGAGGGAGGAAGATTTGTAATATAGCCCATGGCAATATGCTGCCAGGGACTATCAGGAACTGGCAGAGGTTGAAGCAGACCCACAGACTTGGAATGAGCAGCTTTGTTTTGGGTGCAGTTGGTACACAAGGAGACATAGTCCACAACATCTTTGGGCAACGTGGGCCACCTATAGTGTTGAGAGAAAAAAAAAGTCCTGAATCTTATGAATTCCTGAATGACCTACCAGCTTGAAACTAGGACCACAGATGAGAATTTTCTTCCTGTTAATAGGACAAACAAAAATTTTCCCAAGAGGAATGTCTTATCTGCAGGGGGTTAACAGAAATAATACTGAAAGGGTCAATATATGCGGAGGATCCTCTTCAGCGTCATCTATCTCACGAGACAGTGCATCAGCCTTGAAATTTTTATCAGCAGGAAGTAAATGGAGCAGGAATTTGAATCTGGCAATGAAAAGTGACTATCTGGGTTGACGAGTGTTCAGGCGTTCTGCAGACTATGTAAGTTAGATTCTTGTGATCAGTGTACATGATAATTGGATGAGCAGACCCCTCTAACAAACGCCTCCTCTCTTCTAAGGCTAACTTGATGGCAAGTAACTCACGGTCCCCAATGGAGTCGTTTCTTTCTGCAGCAGGGAAGAGTTTAGAGAAGAAGCCACAGGAGACCGCCTTACCCGTGGAGTTTCTTCCGGCACCAATGGAAGAAGCATCGCCCTCCATCGAGAACTGCCGACAAACATCAGGATGGTGAAGACCCTCTGTAGATTGGTGAATGCCGACTCTGTTTCAGGGGTCCAGACTTTAGTGTTCATGCCCTACTTGGTGAGAGCAGAGATAGGGGTAGTAAGCGAAGAGAAGTTTGGGATGAACTGGCAATAGAAATTTGCGAAGCCTAGAAATCTTTGTATGGCACGGAAACCTTGAGGACGTGGACACTCCAAGTCGGATTTTACTTTTTCCGGATGATCTGGACACCATGATCGGAATCTATATTGCACAGAAAGGGCAAGGATTTCCTTTTGAATACACACTTTTCTAATTTGGTGTGGAGGTTATTCCCCCTTTACCTTGACAGGACTTGGTGAACATGGTTCCGGTAAGTAGATCAAGATATTGTCCAGATACACCACCACACAGACATACAGTGGATCCCGGAATTTGTCGTCTACAAATTCCTGGAACACAGCTGGAGCGTGATATACTCCAGAGGGCATGACGACATATTCATAGTGACCGTCTCTGGCGTTTAATGTGGTTTTCTATTTGTCACCTTTGCGGATACAAATCAAGTTACAAGCCCCGTGTAGATCCAGCTTTGTAAAAAAAAAACTTGGCCCACCCATTCTGTTGAAGAGCTCTGAGATTATCGGTAAGGGGAACTTGTTTTTGATAGTGATTTGGTTCAAAACATGATAATCGATACAAGGCCGGAGAGATCCATCTTTCTTTTCCACAAAGAAGAATCTGGCTATGGCTGGAAAAGTAAGATTTCCTGATAAACTCCCTCTCGTGGTTATCCTTGATGTATGGCAACATGGCTTGGGTTTCAGGCAGAGAGAGAGGATATACCATCCACGAGGAGTTAAAGTCTCAGGAAGCAAATCAATTAGACAGGATGATGAGGAGTAGAACGATTAAAATATTGTTTAATTGATAAATCTTTAAAAATGAGCTATCCTAGCCCTCATTACAATAGAACAGGCTTCAGATAAAGTGGTCAGTAATTAGGAGAGGAATACTAGTGTGATGATGTTATTCCAACCACCAAGCAAAACCTCTCCTCTTATAGTATATTGCACTGACACACCTCACTGAAATAGGGGATAATCCAACGCGTTTCCGTGCCACTAATACAGGTGACACATCATCAGGGATTATCAAATCAGTTTATTTATCGTTTCATCTATTACTGCCGTTGAGCACAGTTGTGTGCTAAGATGAACCTCACGGCGCGTGTACGACTCTAATGCATTGGCCGCACACGCGCCGGCGAAGTTCCGGTCTATTTGACAGGCCAAAGCCCACCCACTCAGCTGACGTAGCTGAGGCCAGGCACCAACCCGCAGTGGCCACGTCAGAATATGACGTTGCAGGAGGAATGCCGAGCCTCCTATCCAGCAGCCAATCAGCTGTTCATTTCAACGCTACAGCGTCCCACGTTGCCTAGGAGATCTCCAGGCGGATCATATTCACTGCCGTATGAATTCAAAACCTGCAAACCAATGATCGCTGATAAGGAGATGGGCACGTTCCCAGATTGGGAAAAATGTCCACATGTCGCTGAAAAAACCGCATATCAAACCGCATGTCAAAACACTTGTCACAAGATACCTGTAATTTTTTTGTCATTTAGGCTACCAATGTCACTCCAAGATCTGTCCATAATTTTTTTGGGTTTTCATCGGTCTCTTGTTTTTGTGTTTTTTTTTGTGTTTTTTGTGTTTTTGTGTTTTTATGTTTCCTGTACATATGGTAAAACATGGATCATATAAACACAACTAAATTTATCGAGCATTAGATCATATATACGAACTATCTATTGGTTTTTTGCCAAGGATATTAAATACAGGTATCTTGTGACAAGTGTTTTGACATGCGGTTTGATATGCGGTTTTTTCAGCGACATGTGGACATTTTTCCCAATCTGGGAACGTGCCCATCTCCTTATCAGCGATCTTTAGGTTTCTTCCCTATGTCTTTGTGTGGCGATTTTGTTGCGCTGCGTGTTTTTCTGTGTCTCTCGTTTGAGCTGCATTGGTTTGCAGGTTTTGAATTCATACGGCAGTGAATATGATCCGCCTGGAGATCTCCTAGGCAACGTGGGACGCTGTAGCGTTGAAATGAACAGCTGATTGGCTGCTGGATAGGAGGCTCGGCATTCCTCCTGCAACGTCATATTCTGACGTGGCCACTGCGGGTTGGTGCCTGGCCTCAGCTACGTCAGCTGAGTGGGTGGGCTTTGGCCTGTCAAATAGACCGGAACTTCGCCGGCGCGTGTGCGGCCAATGCATTAGAGTCGTACACGCGCCGTGAGGTTCATCTTAGCACACAACTGTGCTCAACGGCAGTAATAGATGAAACGATAAATAAACTGATTTGATAATCCCTGATGATGTGTCACCTGTATTAGTGGCACGGAAACGCGTTGGATTATCCCCTATTTCAGTGAGGTGTGTCAGTGCAATATACTATAAGAGGAGAGGTTTTGCTTGGTGGTTGGAATAACATCATCACACTAGTATTCCTCTCCTAATTACTGACCACTTTATCTGAAGCCTGTTCTATTGTAATGAGGGCTAGGATAGCTCATTTTTAAAGATTTATCAATTAAACAATATTTTAATCGTTCTACTTCAGGCAGTAAATTTGAATAATTAACGGAACGTAACAACCTTATCATTGTGCACATTTTGCAGGATGATGAGGAGGTAGGATCTCCGCCTCCTTTTTGGTGAAGACATCCGCATAACAGGCATACTATGGAGGCAGACCAGGGAGTGACTGAGGCTCCGGAGATTGAACAGGATAAACCGGAGGCAGACAGCGGTGTAGACAGGATTGGGTTAATAGCCTTAGGCAGGACATACAAAGCCATTTGTTCCAAGTGTAGAACACCCACTTGTAACCTCAAAAGGTTTGACCATTCACTGAACGTACCGCTAGAGGTTTCTCCAGAGGAGATATGGGCAAGTAGAGACGGTCTACTAAGGTCTGATGAATGAAGTTCGCAGCCACCCCAGAGTCTAGATGAGCGGAAACAAAATGTGATTCTTCACCTGAGGTGATTGTTACAGGAATTGAGAGTTTAGGAGAGAATTTTGCAGAAGGCATGGGTCCACCTAGGGTAGTCTTTCCTATCAACCCTAGGGTGCTGGAGTTTCCCGGCTTCTGTGAACATTGGTGCTCAAAATCATCCTTGCAGCCACAGCACATAGATAAGCAAGCAAAACATCTACACTACCGCTCTGGGTGAGGCAGTCTTGACTGTCCACTTGCATAGATTCTTTAGGTACGACAGCAGAAGAAGGAAGCAGGGGTTTTTGTGCCAATTAGGTGCCAGTCTGTAGGACTCAGAGAACCTCTTGGGAGCACTCTCAACCTCATGTCAATGCATGTCGCCAGAAGGACCAGGGCATCCAGGTTAGAAGGGAGATCACGACCCCCAGTTCATCCTTGATTTTACTGGCTAATCCCTGCCCCAGAAGGTTGCCACCAAGGCCTCGTTGTTCCAAGCGAACTCTGCTGGCAAAGTACGGAACTGTATGGTGTGCTCTCCTACCATCGATTCCAGTTGGCGGAGTGGCAGAAGTGAAGCAGTGGCAAAAGACGTATGCCCCAATTCCTCAAATACTGTGTGAAAGGTATCTATGAAAAGCTGCAGATTAGAATACTCCGGCCCCTCGTGCCCCCAGATAGGATTCGTCCATGCCAGAGCTTTGCCTGACAGTAGGTGGACAATGAAGGCTATTTTGGTCTGATCAGATGGGAACAGATGTGCATGCAGCTTGAAATGGATTTTGCACTGGTTGAGGAAGCCTCGACAAAGAGGAAGTGGCAAAGAAATTCCGACCCCAGAACAAACTGGAGTTATGATGGTTTGAGGAGTATATGGAGCAGTAACTTGAGAGGTTGTCAGGGGAGCAACAGAAGCAAAGTCCAGTTGTGTGGTAATGGAATTGAAGAAGCTGATCCTGGCGTGATTGGAGATCTCGCATGTCCGCTTGCTTGGTTTGAACTGACGTCTTGGGTTGACCAGCAGGATCCATAGCCTCAGCAAACTATCACTGCGGCGAATGTGGACACACTGGGCCACCCCGCCGTAGCGGAGTAGCAGCTGGTGAAACAAATATATGAGCCACTTGATCGATGGTACCTGGATGGCAAGCTGGTAACGGATTATCGGAAGCTGGCTTGCGCTGTATTTGACACACACACTGAAGTCGTCATGGACACGACGCTGATACTGGACTTGTCACGGACACTGGGCCGCAGATACTGAAGTCGTGACGGGCACTGGACTTGACACAGACACTGGACGCAGATACTGGACTTGTCACGGATTAAAGAAACAGGTTATGGAACCTCTGCAAACTAACACTTGGTTAGCAACAAAGTTATTCAGGCACTTGGGAGATGGAGAAGGTGCCCTAAATAGTCCTGGGATACAGCAGGGGTGATTGGGTAACTTTTAGAATTTTGTGTGCACTGGCCCCTTAAGAGGCGGCTAGAAAGCGCACACTAGGGATCCAGCGGCCGTGAGCCGCAGAAGGGAAGCACCATGTCACGATCTGTGGATATTGTGGACCCACTGGGCCATATCGCCTTGACGGTATGGCAGCGGGCCAATAGGGTACAAGTCAAAGTCTATAGTTCGTATAGGTGTACCTGTGGTAACTTCATACAGTAGCAGGATAGGCTCAGATGGGACCTTGGCAGCAGGCAGACACCAGGCGTTGTGTAACAAGACAGGCATAGTATACAGCACAACACGGCTCCAACTCTACACGGCACTGGAACAAGATAACACAGGATACAGGGTACAGGTAGCAGGAATGGGAACACTGGAACTGGAAAACACTCAAGGGACCATTTGCAAAGACAGACACGGGTAGGTACAAACAACGCTCAGGCAATACAGGAAGGGGCAGGGCCCTTTTTATAGTCCAGGGTTATCTGGGAGCAATCAGCTCAAATCTAAAACAGTGTGTGCTCTGGCTCATTGAGGCCAGGAATGAGCTTGAGCACGTACCCTAGTGGTCACTGCGGGACAGGACGGCCGCATGTGCTGGCATCTCTCGGCAGGACAATGTGTGCAGGAAGATAGGAGTCTGCTGTCTGCGGACGTTACAGTATCCCCCTCTTACGCTCCCTCCTCTTGGGGCCAGAGTGGGAGAGAAACCTCTTCAGGAGGGTAGGGGCATTGAGGTTCTCCTCTGGCTCCCAAGACCTCTCTTCCTGAACAAAACCCTCCAATCCACGAAATAAAATGTTCTTACTCCTACTTTCTTGGTGTCCAGGATCTCCTTAACCTCGAATGTATCCAATGAACCACTGGGAGCAACTGCAGGACTAGGAATCTTGGTGTAGCGGTTCAGGACAACAGGCTTCTGGAGGGCGACATGGAAGGAGATGGGGATCTCGAGGGTAGGAGGCAGCCGAAGCTTGAAGGAGAGAGGGTTGATCTGTTGCAAGATCTCGAAGGATCTGAGGAACCTGGGAGCAAACTTGCATGATGGCACCCTCAGCCAAATATTTCTGGAGGACAGCCAGACCCTGATACAGGGAAGAAACTGAGGTGGATCTCTTCTCCTTGTATCTGCCTTTCACTTTATGCGGTCGACTGCCTGCAGAATAGAGGACCGGGTTTGCTGCCAGATCTGTAGAAAGTCCCGGAATTCACCAGGGATAAAGAAGACACAGGGAGAGGAGTACGTGGATGTTGGCCGCAGACTATGAAGAATGGTGTGGAGGCGGTGGACTCACTTATGTGGATGTTATAGGAGAAATCGGTCCAAGGAAGAAGCTGCACCCAGTCATCATGCTGCCTGGAGATGAAGTGTCGTAATTAGTTCTCCATGATCGGATTGATCCTCTCAACTTGGCCATTGGACTGGGGGTGGTAGGCTGAGGAAAAGTAAGTTTACAGAGGGCCCTCCATAACTTTGAGGTGAACTGAACCCCCCGATCAGACACGATATGCAGAGGTAGGCCGTGCAGGCGAAAGATGTGTTGGATGAAGAGGTTGGCCAGTCGAGAAGTAGAAGGTAGGCTGGTCAGCGGAGCAAAATGAGCCATCTTTGAGAATCGGTCCACCACCACCCAGACCGTACTGCATCCAGCAGAGGGAGGCAGATCCGTGATGAAGTCCATTGCAATATGCTGCCAGGGAGCATTGGGCACATGCAGCTGCTGGAGCAGGCCAGCCGGTTTGGAGTGAGCAACCTTGTTTGCTGCGCACACCATGCAGGAAGAGACAAAGTCCATGATGTCTTTGGGCAGCGTTGGCCACCAGATGTGACGGGGCAATCAGGTCTCGGGTTTTACGGACACCCGCGTGACCCGCCAATTTAGTGTGGTGTCCCCAATTGAGGATTCTTCCTCTGTCTGCCAGATGCACAAAAGTCCTCCATGGAGGGATGTCTCTAACTTGCAGAGGGTTGATAGAGATGATGCAGGATTGTTCAATGATATTTTGTGGAGGCTCCGTGGTGTCCTATGTCTCGAACGACCTGGACAAGGCATCGGCCCTCACATTCTTGTCGGCAGTGCGGTAGTGGAGCTCAAAACTGAAACCAGGCAAAGAACAGCGACCACCTTGCCTGACGGGGATTCAGCCGTTGGGCCGTATGGAGATAGGTGAGGTTCTTGTGGTCAGTGAAAAGCAGGATGGGATGAGCTGCACCCTCTAGTAGGTGTCGACACTCCTCCAGAGCCAGTTTGATGGCCAGTAACTCCCGATCCCCAATCGAGTAATTGCACTCTGTGGAAGAGAAAAGCTTGGAGTAATAGCCTAATACCATGGTCTTGCCTTTGGGACCTCTCTGAAGCAGAGGCGCGTCAGCACCAACAGAGGAGGCGTCCACTTCCAACAAAAACTGTAGAGATACATCAGGATGATGGAGGGTTGAGGCTGACGTGAAGGCACTCTTCAAGCTACTGAATGCGGCCTCTGCCTCTGGAGTCCACACCTTGGCCTTCATGCCTTTTTTGGTGAGGGTAGAGATAGGAGATGTCAGTGAAAACTTTGGAATGAACGGTCTGTAGAAATTGGCGAATCCCAGGAAACGCTGTATGGACCTCAAGCCTTGAGGACGTAGCCATTCCAGGATGGCCTTTACCTTCTCAGGATCCATCTTGAGGCCTCGATCCGAGATGATGTAGCCCAGGAAGGGTAGAGCATCTCTCTCAAACACGCACTTCTCCACTTCTCCCTTAATCGCAGCAAAACTTGATGGACATGTCTTCGATAAGTCATCAGATCTGGAGAAAAAAAATCAAGATGTCATCAAGATAGACCACAACACAAACATAGAGAAGGTCACGGAAGACGTCATTAACAAACTCTTGGAAGACCGCGGAAGCATTACACAGCTCAAAGGGCATTACTAGTTATTCATAGTGTCCGTCACGGGTGTTAAATGCAGTCTTCCATTCGTCACCCCGGCGAATCCGGATTAGGTTATAAGCCCCCCGCAGATCTAGCTTAGAAAAAATTTCAGCTCCTCGTATGCAAACAGTTCTGAAATCAATGGCAATGGATATCTATTTTTTACCGTGATCTGGTTGAGACCCCGGTAGTCTATGCTGGGTCGCAGAGAACCATCCTTTTTCTTGACGAAGAAGAACCTGTTTCCTGCCGTGGAGGACTTCCGTATGAAGCCCCTTTCCAGATTCTCCTTAATATAGGCAGACATGGATTGAGTCTCTGGCAAAGAGAGAGGATATACCCTACCACGGGGAAGGGATGTACCAGGAATCAGCTTGATAGGACAGTCACACGCCCGATGTGGGGGCAGCGTCTCCGTCTTGCTGAAGACAATCAAGAACATAGCATAATGAGGAGGCAATCCTGCCAAGAACTGAGGCAAAGGAGGCTGAGCCAGGTGAATCTGTACCAGGCAGCGGTTGAGACACTCGGAACACCACTGGAGTAACTCTCCAGAATTCCAGTCCAGGACTGGGGCATGTAGTCGGAGCCAGGGCAGGCCCAGCAGCGCAGGGTCAATGGCCTTAGACAGGACAAAAAATTAGATGAGCTCGGAATGAAGTACTCCCACTTGGAGCTTCAGTGGCTTGGTGACAGATACAACCGGGTCTGGCAGAGGTAGTCCATTCACCAAGGCAACAATCAAAGGCCTCTCCAGAGGGGTTGTGAGCAACTGGAGAAGATTCACCAGGTCTCTCTGAATGAAGTTAGCTGCGGATCCAGAGTCCAGATAGGCAGAGACCTGATGCGTCTTTTCGCCGGACACTATGGTCACGGGAATGGACAATTTAGAAGAAAGTCCTTCTTCACCCAAGGTGGTCTCCCCAACCAACCCTAGGCTCTGGGGCTTTTGGGGCCACAGACGCACAAGATGGCCTCCGAGGCCGCAATACAAACAGAGTTCCGAAGTGCGTCTGCGTTGTCTCTCCTGGGTAGACAGCTTGAAATGGTCCATCCTCAAAGATTCCTTTGGAGGAACAGCTGATGAGGACAGCAGGGGTTGCTTCAAAGTAGGAACCGGGCTAGGGAGTCCTCCCTCCCGACGAGTCTCTTGGAACCGTTCTCGGATCCTTATGTCCATCCGGGCGGCCAGAAGGATGAGATCATCCAGGGTAGATGGCAGATCTTGGGCAGCAAGCTCGTCCTTAATCCCAGGAGACCGTCCCTGCCAGGATCTAGCCACCAAGGCCTCATTATTCCACAACAATTCTCCCGCCAGGATGCAGAAGTGGATGGCGTAACTGGCCTGAGCGTACTGTCACGATCTGTGGGTATTGTGGACCCAATGAGTGGTACCGCCTGGACGGTATGGCAGCTAGCCAACAGGGTACAAGTCAAAATCTATAGTTCGTATAGGTGTACCTGTGGTAACTTCAGACAGTAGCAGAATAGGCTCGGATGGGACCTTGGCAGCAGGCAGTCACCAGGCGTGGAGTAACTAGACAGGCGTAGTATACAGCACAACACGACTCCAACGCTAGACAGCACTGGAACAAGATAGCACAGGTTACAGGGTACAGGTAGCAGGAATAGGAACACTGGAACTGGAAAACACTCAAGGGACCATTTGCAAAGACAGACACGGGTAGGTACAAACAATGCTCGGCAATGCAGGAAGGGGCAGGGCCCTTCTTATAGTTCAGGGTGATCTGGGAGCAATCAGCTCAAATCTATAACATGTGTGTGCTCTGGCTCATTGAGGCCGGGAATGAGCTTGAGTGCGTACCCTAGTGGTCACTGCAGGACAGGATGTCCGCATGTGCTGGCATCTCTGGGGAGGACGACGTCTGCATGAAGATAGGAGTCTGCGACCGGCGGCGTGGACTTGTGCCTTAATAAATGGGCCTTTGTATATTTGACTGCTTTTCAATATTAAAATCTACATACTATCGGTGCACATAACAAAACTATATTGTCCAAGCGGACAATAAATATATAAGACAAAATTATTTATCTAGAAAAAAACACAATAGGTGTTCCTTGGGGTGACTAATCCCATTATCATCATGTATGTTGCAGGTAACTCACTGTCATGTCCATGGCCCGTCAGGTTCACTCACCTCCTGTGGGTCTGCGAGCGCTGGCCAAAGTCTCCTTTTCAGGAGATGCCAGCGCTCACTTCCGCTTACCTTGGCTCACACATTAAATTCAGCAATGTGTGAGTTTAATGTCTAAATTAGCCCATGAGTACC